>NC_044036.1:260642633-260951305 GCF_901765095.1 Microcaecilia unicolor | reverse complement strand
ACATGCATGCCTTGTGAAACAATGTGCATAATTTAATCCAGGACAATTTCTCCAAATGGTTTAGTTTTGATCATACCATGACAGAAATGAACCTCACTCCTAAGCCTGGGCATGTGGAATATCTCAGTCTCTCAAACGTACTGCTAATGCTCACTGTAGTAATTGCACTGTGCCAGAGAAAGCTTCTTTCTGGAGTTCATAAGATGTAACATATATAGGCAATTTATCCAGTTGCGCTTGAAAGTTTTTTTTTTTTACTATCAAGCCTGTGGCACCCAAAAAATGGGAAATATTTCTGTATCTTTTTGCTACATTTTCTTGGTCTCGGACTGCATTTCTTGGTTCTTCAGGATCTTTATTCTCTCCATGCAGTTCACCAAGGGGTCCTTTTACTAAGGTGTGCTGAAAAATGGCAGTAGTGTAGGCACGGGTTTTGGGTGCACGCAGAATCACTTTTCAGTGCACCTGTAAAAAATGTTTTTTTTTAATTTTTGCCAAAAATGTATGTGTGGCAAAATCAAAATTGTCTCACGTCCATTTTGGACCTGTGACCTTACTGCCAGCCATTAACCTAGCGGTAAGGTCTCACGCGGTAATGATCTACGTGCACCAAATGCCACTTGGCATGCGTCCGTTACACGTGAATGAAAATAAAATTTATTTTTCAGCCATGCGTATCGGACATGCGCCAAAATGAAATTCCCAGAAGATCCACGCGGTAGCCAGGCAGTAACTCCAATTTGGTCCCCCAAGTAATTGCTTGGGACATCTCTATAATCAATGCCATTCTGGTGTGTTTTCTTTTACCACTATATTCAGTTTTCTTGCATCTGACTTTTTATCAGCCAGGATGGGGACGACCCAGGTGATCATAACCTCTTTGTTTTCCATACTTTTTCTTCAATAAAGCCCGGTTCGATAGCACAAAGCCTCTTCTTGCTAAACTTCACTGGCTTCCAATCAAGGAACAAATTGTATTCAAGGTTTGCACCATGGTAAACAAAATCATCAATGGGACTGTACCAAGTTGCATGCTGAACATGATCGACTTGCCTGCCAGAAATGCTGACCCAACATCTCGATTATATCTCACCTTGCATTACCCAAGCTGGAAAGGATGTAAGCAAGGCTCTATTCAGGCGACAAGCTTTCCCTTCATCAGTGCGCACAACTGGAATGCATTTCCCAGAGCCATAACCAGTCTGAGTGACTACCTTCTCTTTCGTAAGGCACTAAAAATGCATCTGTTTGCAAAAACATTTTCTACAGGACCTATTTGGACTATAACTCCTACATGCATGCAAACGTAGATTCTGGTTGGACCCATTCTTTTGTAATGTTCTGTGTAAAGTGTCTTTTCTTTCTTGCACATTTGCTCTTCAATTCTAATTTGAATCTGATATCACCCAGAGTTCTCTCTCTCTCTGGTTTTGTAAGCCACATTGAGCCTGCATGTTTGTGGGGATAATGAGGGGTATAAATACATTGATAAATAAATAATTATCTTAGGGCAGTGATGGGCAACCTTTTGAGCTTGGTGTGTCAAAATTCGCCAAAAAAACGAGCATAACTTGGGTGGTGTGTCACTTCGAGAAAAAAAACATAATTTTGCGATATTTATCATGGCATAACCTGCTGTTATATTACTTATATTTATCCCAAACAATTTATCATGGGAGCCCATTCTTAAGAATCTTACCTCACTGTTATGGCGGCGGCTAAGCAAGGGGCAGGCAGGGCACAACAAGAGAAGAGTCAGAAGACAGAGACGAGACCGTCCCGCTGCAGCCTCATGCTCTCGTCGACTTGCGATTATTATGGCAGCGGCTGAAGAGAAGGCGGCAGGCTGCAGACAGTAGAAGTAAGCCGCTGCGCCTGCGTGAAGCGTGCAGCGTGCAGGATTATCACCAGCTGATGCTCAGCAGGCAGGCGCTGGCTGGCACGCGCATGAGCACAGATGCTGCCTCTAGCCTGCCGGCGTCACCGTCACGCGTGCATCAGAGCAGAGGAGTTAAGAAGGTGAGGTGATCGCGTGCTCATCGGAGGATTCTGTCGGGGAGTGTGGGGCGGATTTGTTGAGAAACCTGGACAAATCAAGGAAATGCTGAAATCCGCCACGTGTCAGCGAAAATGGCACACATGTCAGTGCTGACACGCGTGACATAGGTTCGCCATCAGGGTCTTAGGGTCATGATCCCAATGCTTTTCTAGTGCATGTTGTAATGCTTACAGAGTTTCCGGTGCAAGAGATGTGCCACCTTGTTGTGCCTTTTTGCTGCTGCCTTTGTAGCCAGCCATGAGATGAGTAACTATTTCTAGATTTTTCTTACAAAATCTACAGATATCTGTTGCAGCAGTTTTTTCAATGCTTGCTGTAAACCATCTTGTCCTTAGCCTGCTGTCCTGGGCTTCAACTATCAATCGTTCATACTTAGGTTTCAATTCACTGCTCCTTAACCATTCCGGTGTCTGATTTTGACCTATGAATGATTGCTGGAAAGGGAAACGGGATGAAATTTCTGTGGTTACAATCAAAACAGTTTATATATTAATACAGATACTTATTTTGTACCTGGGGCAATGGAAGGTTAAGTGACTTGCCCAGAGTCACAAGGAGCTGAAGTATGAATCAAACCCAGTTCCCTGCAAAGATTTATTGGTCCACCCCTACTTCTTGGATTTCTGGTTTGGATTGTACGTAGGGTGTTTTTATCTTTACCTTTTGGGTTTGGTTTGTGTACTTTATACAATTTATTTTCACATAATAAACTGCCTAGATTTTGATTGAGCAGTATCCATATATTGTGGGTCCGATACTCAGCCAGTAGTGGGCAGCTCGTTTCCTGTCCACTGCCAGTGCTAAACCCGGATATTCAATATCGGGACATATCCAGCAACTGGCACTGAGTTTATTTTGGCCGCTAAAAAGTTAACCAGCTATGGTGATATTCAGCGCTAACTAGTTCAGTTTTTAGCGGTCAAAGATAGGCCTGCTATTTAAGCAGCCTATTTTGACCGTTCAATATAGATGTTTAGGTGCTGAATATCCACATCTAACTGTCTTTGTCACACGATATAGCTGGTCAGCAGCTAGCTAGTAACTGGGAAATTCAGCGGGAGATAACTGGTTATCTCCTGCTGAATATCCACAGTTAGGCACTTAAACCCTATTTAACCGGCCTGGCTGGTTAAATAGTTTTGAATATCAAGGGGTCTGTCTTTGCCTGTTCTGATTGTTATCTTTTCTTTCTTTCAAATTTGTTTCTATGAGTAGAATCTATCAGTTCTCTGTACCTCATTCTGTGCAGCCACAAAATCTCCCAGATCTTTATGTTCTATTTTCTCTCTTCAACTTGTTAATTTATGTCTCTTTTGAAAACTATCTAGAAAGTTCTATTTAGATGCTGGCAAGTGGCATAAAAATCCAAATAATAATTGGTGAAGGGAGGAAATTCTCCATCCAGAACAACTGAGGGAAACTCTTAAACTTCTGTGTAAGCAATGTAGGCCAACATTTACCTGTTATGTTTGGTTTCTTTTTGCTTTAAATCCAGAAGATGAAATGCATGACCTCTTTTAATGATGTGTTTGCATTAGTAGGCAAAGCTGCCTTTGAGCACCATTGAACACTGGAGAAATAAAGAACCCTGTAACAATGATATCCTACTCAACTCCCAGCACATTCTGGCCAAAAGCAAGAGACTAGGGAGAGATAGGACAGGGCAATCTATTCATCTGTGGCATTGTTTTCATGCTTTCTGATTTGTGATTCTCTTAGGACCATGAACAGTAAGAAGGCAAATGAGAACTGCCCATCACTAAGGCCCATCTGTACTCTAGAATTCCCTTATGTCATAAATTTGCCCATGTGACCATTTGATATATATACTGAAGTCACTGCAACTTCCTCATTCTTTATTTCCCAACATGCAGAATTTTTTGTCAAGAAAGCAGAAAACATTGAAATATGTTTCAAGGTAGAAAATGGAGAAAAAAGGCTTGAAAAAGTACACAAATGAGATGAATCATGGCCAAAATTTTATTTAGTTAGTTATTTCAAGAGACTTGATATATTGCGGTACTGCCAAGTGGTTTACAATAGATAAGAAAGACAGAGACAAGGGTGAGAAAAAAGGGGAAGGCTAAGGGAATTCTTATGGAAGGGCAGCGTTATGTGTTTGTGAAGGAAATCTTATGGATGGGAAGTGTCATGTGGTAGAAAGGGTGTGCATTCTGTGAATAGTGCACACTCTTTCAAAAGAGTGCATGTTCTTTTGAAAGAGTGTGTAGTCTTTCAGAACAGTGAGTACTATTGACAACACACGAAAAAACACAAAATTTATCAGTCAATATTCAAACGATGGGCAAATTAAACCCCAATATTGAATGCCAGGCTGTGTCTGGGCACATGCTTTGAATATCAGCAGCTGACTGGAGTGTGTCAGGTCATCAGCCCTTTGTGGGTCCCAACTAATATTCAGCAGGACCTACATAAGACCTGTGTCCCTTTTCCCCCTCCAACTCCTTACAAGTAAAGACCCCCCTATTATACCCCCAAAAGTAAACACCCGATCTCACCTCCTGACAACTAAGAACCTTCTCCCGTCCCCACCTCCAATCAGAATAGGCCATCTGGGCCTACCTGAACTCCCTGTTGATCCAGCGAGGCAAAGGAGGCAGGAGCAAACACCTTAGCAACTCTATGGTAAAAATGGCCACCTTGACCTCTAGTGGTAGTCTCGCCATACTACCACTAGTACCACGAGACTACTGCTAGAGGTTGTGTCTTTGTTCACTTTCTTAGGAAACAAAATAGAAAAATAACCCTTACAAAATTCATTTTTGTCTAATTTTCCTCTACTTCAGAAACAAAAAAAAACAATCAAGTGTGGCCCACTTTAAAAATAAAGCAATTCCCCCCCCCCCCCCCACCCAAGGCTTTCCTATAGTTCCGCCTCACCCTTCAACTCATAGATCCTCATTATCCTACCTGTTCCTTAGTCAAAATGGGACAGGAGAAATTTCCAGTTGTTCCTGCCCTACCAGGCCCCATTTTTGGTATGGTGCAGGCAAGCTCTGAGGCCTGCACCATTTTCTCATACAGTCATATTACCCCTCAAAATAATAAACATTACTCTTCTCATAATGTAAATAAATAAAGTCATTTCCATTACTTAGGGATTTTTTTTGTTAGTATAGTTATGGTGTGAGTTTGCCCGCCTACCAATCCATCTGTCCATCAATGATGCTGAACTTATAGGCGGTGAACTGTGGCAGCCTGGCAAACAAACCAAGAACACAAATTCTGATGAATGGGCTGCTGAATGATTACAGCAGTGGGGCTGGTAGCCTAGTTGTAACCTGGATGCCTTGCGGAATCAGGTCTTACAAGAGGAGATTCTAATTATATAAATAATCTGAAACAATAGACAATAACATTTGACGGGTGTAATAATTTGTAAGCGCTCTCTTTTGCTTCCATTTCAACATATTTGGCCCAAAGTTTTCAGTATTGTGCATTACATCTACTTTTGAGCATCTACACAACCTCCTCATTTTAGAAACCCAAGACAAATGCATACATTAACTTTATAAATGGGGGGGGGGGGGGGGAGTAAGTTTTCTGCAAGTGCAATCACCACAATAATTTAAGCACCAACACCAGTGTTTAAATTAAAATGTATATTCAGTGCCACTATCCATATAGGTAGATCTGCTATTTTGCAGGCCTAAACTGAATTGATTACTTATTTATCTAGGATTTATTTATCAAGATTTATAAAGAGATTCACCCAAGGCAATGTACAGCACTTACTGTTTAACATAAAAAGCTTGCAATTTTGTTAACAGCCTAACAATAGTAAAACAACCAAATATAAACATAAATACAATCAGAGGTAAACTTGAAAATGGCAAAGTGAAACCAAGTAATAGGACTAACATGAAACAGTATCAGAAATATACACATTTAATAGCACTTTAGAACAATCATATACAGAAATATGATAAACATCAGTACAAACAATACCATACTAGATAGCATGAAAGAACATTTATATAGCCAGTGGCATACCAAGGGGGGGGGGGGCGGTGAGGGCGGTCCGCCCCGGGTGCACGCCGCTGGGGGGGTGCCGTGGCACGCGCCTGTTGCCCTGTCTCCGTCCGAGTTCGCAATTCGCATGTGTTCACTGCTCCCTCTGAGTCTGCCCCGGAACAGGTTACTTCCTGTTCCGGAGCAGACTCAGAGGGAGCAGTGAACACATGCAAATTGCGAACTCGGACGGAGACAGGGCAACAAGCGCGCACCGCAGCACCCCCCCCCCCCAGCGGCGTGCACCCGGGGGGTGTCATTTCGCCGGAGGGGGGGAAGAGGTGTCATTTCACCGGGGGGGGGGGGGGAGGTCACGCTGCACCCGGGGGGGGGGCGCATCGGCGATCCGCCCCGGGTGTCAGCTAGGGTCGGAACGCCACTGCATATAGCATAGATATATTACAATCAGCATAATACCATTGAAACACCTAATGAACATGCATTAAAACATTCAAATAACAAAGATATGATGCTAATGCTGTTCCTACAATCCAATGGGATATGTAGATATATAGACGGGGAAAAGATGGGTAGTAAAAAGTCATTTAGGATAAATATGGCTAAACACAAGGCAAGTTCTATGTACAAAGAAGCTATGAAGAACTGGTCTAAGTTACAGAGTGTGTTGCAAGCTAGTCCAGGAGTAGAATGAATATATGGTCAGACACTACATGCATTAAAGGCTTGGGAGAAGAGCCAGGCTTTCACTTGCTTTTTGAAATGGAGGTAATCTCGAGTTAGATGTAGCCCCTCTGGAAGTAAGTTCCAGAGTGTTGGGGCTACTCCTGAGAAGGCTTTCTGACTGGTATCACATTGTGCAATCTCTTTTGATGAGGGTACAGAGTGATGCACCTTGACAGTACTCTACTCCATCTGTGGACCTTGAAAATAAAACAGAGAGTTTTAAATTTAGCCCTGTTAGGTACTGATAGCCAATGTAGTTTCTGCAGAAGGGGTGTGATGTGGTCACACTGCTTGCAGTCTTCTATCAGTTGTGCAGCAGCGTTCTGAAATAGGTAGAGCTGGTGCAAACTCTTTTTGTTTTGATCAGTGCACTGGACATTTCAGTAGTCTAGTTGTGATGTTATCATGGCATGGACCACTGTGATCAGGCTTGTCTTTTCAATTTATGGAGATAGATTTTGTAGTTGTAGCAGGTGATGGAGATTTTTTAAGGGTTGTTTGAATTTATGGGATCAAGACGAGTGATGAGTCTATCAGTATTCCAAGATTCCTGACCTGTGATTTTATGGGGAAGTTCATACTTCCCAAAAGGTATCTTGAAGTCAGGTATTTGTCCACTTGTGTTAGGTACCCAAAAAATCTTAGTTTTGCTTGGTTTCAGTGTTTGTTGTTTTTTGCCCATTCCTGAGTTGCAGTTAGACATTCAGTCAGTTTACTCAAAGCTGTGGGTAGATCTGGTTCCATGGGTATGAGAAGTTAAACATATAGAATTTTGTACCCAACTGAAGCAGCTCATCCAAAGCACACAAAGAAAGTAGAGAAGGACAGGGGAAGCACAATCTAAAGAGATCACATAAAGTAGAATCTGAGAGCGTCATAAAGCTGGAGGAGCAGCTTCTGTGTGAGAAGAGGGGAATCCGGAAGAAGATCATCAGGGGCTGCAGAAATGAAATTGAGCAGTACCAAGCTCATGTCTTCTTCCCCTTGCCCCATTCAACAAGGGTGTATCAGGATCTGGATGGCATTGCCTGGCACTGCATTCCCTAAATCCACCTCTGCCAGTTTCCTACCTTCTGAACAGAAATCCCTGTGGCACTCCAACCTTTCGGACAGTATGAAGAATCAGTGATTTGGCCAGGATCTTATCTAAAATCTTGACTCTGATCTCCTGTGACTTATAAGAAGGTAAGATGGACTTACTGTGAACTAAAATTTTACTTCCTACTTAATTTTTTTTTGGGGGGGGGTCGCTTAAGTGTTAGAGCTTAGGAGCCACAATATGCATAAATACAGCCCAATTCAGGTATCTAGTGCTTATAATTTTTCATACATCATTGACATTTTGAGCATCAAAGATGAAATACTAACCTTTCATGCTGGAATGTCAGTAAGCTGAGCATAATTGGATACAAGCATGATAGTGGAGTTAGTTGTGCAAATGCAGGGCAGAGCTGAACTTCAGTTTGGAAGTTTCTGGTTGAAGTCAAAGCTCCCAGATTCAGTTGGCATAGGGTTCTAGATTTAATCCAAACTGGCTTGCCTCTTTCTCATGTGTATTGCAACAAAATATAACTGGCAGCTCCTAAAAAACATTGCACTATGTATCTTAAATTTGTTTTTTGGTTCAATGAGACTCTAAAAAGAGAGGAAGTAGTGTTGTTAAGTCTTGGCACTTGGGCACTGCAGCAGCCCTGTTGAAGTTGGCAGCAATGGGAGTCCCACAACTCTTGCTGACAACTTGATTGATTCTTTGGCTAATGACTCAAGTACCAGCTTGGAACATTTTGCTTCTTGAGCTGCATTTAAGAGAGTTAAGTGCCGCTCACATGGGAGCCTCAAGTAGGTATTGTGAACAATAGAGTTTCTTTACCAAGCTACTGAGGCCATTTTGCTGCCCAGAAATGCAGTGTGCATTTCTCATGAAATCAAGTGATCTACCATAAAGCTCTTTAAGATATTATACTGCAAGAAGAGACAATAGGAATAGTCCAAAGGGGACTGTGAGCATATCAGATGCAGATATTCTCAGATAATTAGAAAAGATTTTAAAAAGTTTAGGGTGGGAATATCATCTTCTTTTAATATTGTACAGTGAAGATTATTAAAACTTTGGAGGCTTCTGTGAGTATCTAGAGGCACATAAAATAACTGTATAATATATAGCACTGTCAAAAATGCACAGGTATTTGGGAACAGGCACATCAGAAGAAGCTGTTTGTAAAGGAAAGCATTCAAAAGTGGGAAGGCATGATTCAGCGCTTTGCACTTATATGTAAAGTTACCTGAAAAAGTGGAAATTGCTGCTATTTATACATCTACTAGTAAAAAAGCCCCATTTCTGATGCAAATGAAACGGGGGCTAGCAATGTTTTCTTCTGTGTGCATGTGGGAGTGTGTGTGTCCCTGCCCTCTGGCCTCTCTCCCCTCCCCCCTCTGAGTCCTTCACTGTTACAGAGCCAGCGATTTGATTTCGTGCTCTGCTGTTTTCCTTCACTGACTGTGTTACAGAGAGGGCGGGGCAGACACTCATAGGGAAACCGGATATCTTGCCCCCTTCACACTTCCGGCTGGAGGCTTCATAGAACGTTGGTTTTGCCTTTTATATAGAGAGATGTGGTATTACGTTTGTAAATTGGCCACCCAAGAGGAGTCAATTAAGGAGACAGATTGTGAAACTCAAACCTTTGGTTTATCAAGGCAGTTTTAGACTCCTGAGAGGTAAAGATTATTCCCCACCACCACCACCACCACCACCACCACCAAACTCCTCTCTAAACTACAGGCCCAAAGGAGCAGTTTAAAGACCAGGGGACACTCAATGAAATGACATAGAAGTACTTTTAAAAACAAATAGGAGGAAACATTTCTTCACTCAAAGAATAATTATGCTCTGGAACTCATTGCCGGAGGATGTGGTAATAGCGGTTGGCATATCTGGGTTTTAAAAAAGTTTTGACAAGTTCCAGGAGAAAAAGGCCATAGTCTGTTATTGAGATGGACATTAGGAAGTCACTGCTTGCCCTGGGGTTAGTAGCATGGAATATTGCTACTATTTGGGTTTCTGCCAGGTACTTATGACCTGGATTGGCCACTGCTGGAAGCAGGATACTGGGCTAGATGGACCATTGATCTGACCCAGTATGGCTAACAGTATGCAAACTAACCTTTTCCGGAGATGCGAAGGCAGTAGAACAAGAGGACATGAAATGAGATTGAAGGGGGGCAGACTCAAGAAAAATGTCAGGAAGTATTTTTTCACAGAGAGAGTAGTTGATGCTTGGAATGCCCTCTCGCGGGAGGTGGTGGAAACGAAAATGGTAACGGAATTCAAACATGCGTGGGATAAACATAAAGGAATCCTGCTCAGAAGGAATGGATCCTAAAGAGCTTAGACGAGATTGGGTGGCAAAGCCGGTGGCGGGAGACGGAGATGGTGCTGGGCAGACTTATACAGTCTGTGCCAGAGCCGGTGGTGGGAGGCGGGACTGGTGGTTTGGAGGCGGGGATAGTGCTGGGCAGACTTATACGGTCTGTGCCAGAACCGGTGGTGGGAGGCGGGGCTGGTGGTTGGGAGGCGGGGATAGTGCTGGGCAGACTTATACGGTCTGTTCCCTGAAAAGGACAGGTACAAATCAAGGTAAGGTATACACAAAAAGTAGCACATGTGAGTTTATCTTGTTGGGCAGACTGGATGGACTGTGCAGGTCTTTTTCTGCCGTCTACTATGTTACTATGTACTATAACAGAATCTGTGTTTCCAGATGCAGTTATCGAATCAGCTTTCTGCGCTTAGCATCAATGTGCCTAAAAGGAGGTGCCTAGTTATAGAATAACCCCTCAGTTTGTATCTGAGTCAATGAAAGGTTAAGTGATTGGCCCAAGATCATGAGGAGCAGTAGTGGGATTTGAACCAAGCTTCCTTGGTTATCAGGCTTGTGCTCTAACCACTAGGTTACTCCTCCACTCTACTTTGTTTCTTTAATTGTATTTAGCTGCTTGATATGTTTTATGTGGCTGTCTTATTCTTTCTACCAATTGTACTTTAGATTAATGTTATTTTAGTTTATGTTGATGTTGGTACTTGCCAGAAGCTAATTTGTGCACCAGCAGGTTATAAATGCTTCTAAATAAATAAATAGCAGCATAGTGCTATGTGTTCTGAAAACCTAAATTTGTCCAAACAATGAATTGATGCACCACACAAAGCTTACAGTCTTATGCTGCTTCTTGTACATGGAATGAATGTATCTGCAGTGGGTTTGGGCATTATTAGTATTACTGCCATGCTTGACTCTCACCCTATACAACTATCTTTAGTAGATTCACCCCCCCCCCCTTTTTTTGCAGCTCTTGCATCTCAGCATGACCTTGTAAGCCAGCATGGATGGTACTGCCTTCTGGGTGAGTGAATTTAAGAGTATCTGCAGTTTTGTCCATGGTTTCTCTGATTCTGCATTACACAGTAGTACAACCAGGTACTATGCCTGCCTATACCAGCTCCATCTCTCACTAGCATGTTGAAGGTGACAGCTCAGCAGGAGAAGCTTTCACTCATAGCTGCCTCACTCCTCTCCACTCAATGCCCAACATAATTAATATCTTTTTCCCTGCAGGCTGGGAAAGCTGACAGGCTTTATTTTTAACTCCACTTAATGACAGAGTATTAAGACAAAATGCAACTTTTGTGCGCCCCAGGCCTCAGGGAACAATATGCCTTTCCGAGTTGGATGCCAGGAGCGTCTGTTTTGACGGCTTTCTTCTCTATTAGTTTAAATGTGCTGACTGGCTGAAGTGAACTCAGCAAGTCAAATAAGGCAAGAAGTGCTATGTAATGCCAGAACAAATATCTCTGGTGCATTCACTAGTCTACAAAGTTTTTTTCTGTGCAAAGTGGTGCAATTACTCATTGCGTGCATGCCTTCTAACTCACTTTCTTTCAGCCTGCACTTTCTTCCTGCTCCTTCTACCTTTCTGGTCAACTGAGACTTGTCTTTATAGGGTTATGGCACTATGCATCTTAAAAGTGAACAACAACAGAACACTTCTACGGAAATCCAAAAGCAACAACAACAAAACAAAAGTAGAGAAGACAACAGAAGTAACAGCTCTGGGAGTATTTGTAAGAAGATCCCACACTGGTGACTGTCAAGGGACCTGACATGGGACCGTGTTTTGGCGGTACAACCCGCCTGCCTCAGGGGTCATAGAAACACTTGCAAGTATAGGATATGGTACAAGCATATAATCCTGGAGCGAAAGACACATATGAATGATGACAAATGTAGCTCACAAAATGGTGCAGAGAATGGCAAAGCTTGAAAAAACTGTAGTAAACAATGAAAGCACCGCAGGACACCACAGTGAAAACCATCAATAGTTTTCACTGTGATGTCCTACAATGATTTTCACTGTGGTGTCCTGCGGTGCCTTCATTGTTAACTACGGCTTTTTCAAGGTTTGCCATTCTCTGCACCATTTTGTGAGCTACGTTCGTCCAAATTCATATGTGTCTTTCGCTCCATATGTGTCTTTCGCTTGTACCATATCCTATACCTGCAAGTGTTTCTACAACCCCTGAGGCTAAGGTTATGGTCTTGGGGTCTCTCTGAAGTGTGCGGGTCTGGGGGAGACAGGGGGGGGTTCTTGGTTCAGGTTCTGTTGCATCTATACTTATGAATGTTTCACTATTAGAAGATGGTTTGTATCTGTTTCTTGCTGTTTTCAATTGGAAAAATAAAGATGATCTAAATGTAAAAAAGAGGAGAACTGAGAAGAGCGGGGATGAATTACAACATCCAAATGAGCATTGAAATCACCCCAAAGAAGAAGATTAGGGTATTTAGTAAAAGTATCAGCTAGTGACTGGTAAACCTTTCCCAGTCCTCACTTTTCAATGGTGGGGCACAGTAAAAGAGAAGAATAAAGTGACCTCTGTTGAAAGAGTTCAGAGTAAGGAAGTCCATGCATTGAGATCTCCTTCACTGAGAAGGAAAAAGAATAAATACAGGCCAGGCCGCCCCACACCTGCTCACTCAAAAGGGATAGATAACTAAATACCTAGCAGGCAAGCATTGGAAAAGATAAGCCTCACCAGGGAGAAGCCAGGATTCAGTTAGACCAAAAAAATGAAGGCAATGTGTGTCTAGAAGATCCTGGATAAATGCATGCTTGTGTTTTACTGATCTACAATTTAACAATGCACAAGAAAGGCTAGAGTCTGAGGTGGAAGAAAAAGGGGAGAAAAACCTCTGACAATTAACAAGATAACTTATCCTAAAGGGATTAGGTGGCTTACATGAAGGGTGCCATCCTCATCTAACTGGGCTCTGGGAAATATCTGATGACATGAGATCAGAATTGAATGGTGAAAGAGGTGACAGACAGCAAAATACCTCTAGTAGAACAAGTACCTTAAATAACCAGAGTAATGTAGATAGAACCTGATACTGAGAAGGTTAAAAAAAAAAAAAAGAATAGGCTTCATAAAGTCAGGATGCTGAAACAGATGAAGTGGTGAAGTCATACAGCTTGCCTTTCATTGCTTGCCCCAAGGAGCATCTATTTATTAAATTTTGCTCACATTTTTTTCAGTAGTAGCTCAAGGTAAGTTACATTCAGGTACACTGGATATTTCTCTGTCCCAGGAGGGCTCACAATCTAAGTTTGTACCTGAGGCAATGGAGGGTTAAGTGATTTGCCCAAGATCACAAGGGGCAGTAGTGGGATTTGAACTGGCCACCTTTGGATTACAAAAGTGATGCTATAACCACTAGGCCACTCCTCCACCCCTGCGCCTTGTGTGTGCTCCTTTGGCACATACCACCACGGTGCAAATACCGTTGGAAAGCAGATTTAAATAGGGACTTGCTTTGGCATGCAGTGATGACATATGAGTCATGTGACCCAGCATGGATTTGGGCTTCAGGAACAGCACCAATATAAGCAAGAAATTTTGGTCTGCAGTGATAACATTTATTTATTTAAAACATTTATTAACCACGCTATCCACAGTTCTACGTGGTGAACATAGTAACACTCATAATAAGTTTCATAATAGCAAACAACTCAATTTAAAGAAAACCTTCTGCACAATACAAGATACATGAGATTTAAATGACAAAGGCGAATCAATTACTCCCAACTAGCGACTTTTTCAACAATAGAAATTGCCATATCATCAATACGTGTAGTCAAAGGAAACTCAGAGGGTTCAGGTCTACCAGACAGGATCCAAACTTGAGTCTTACTATGATTTAATTGAAGGTGATTCACCCTCAACCAACTTCTAATGAACTAAAAACAAAGCTGCAAAAAAAAACCCAAACACAGTTTATTCAAAGGTAAATAAAATGGAATGTCATCAGCATAAATTTTAAATTGAACACCTAAAGATGCTAAAACATGACAGAGTGGGGTGAAATAGATGTTAAAAAGTAAAGCAGAAATCGCTGAATGTTGAGGAATACCAGCACAGATGGAAAACCAATCTGAATATTCACTCCCAATCTGTATGCAAAAGCATCAATTAGACAAAAGAGATCTAAACCAACACAAAACAGAACCATGAATCTCAAAACCCTCTAACCTATTAATCAAAAATTCATGGTTCATGGTATAAAATGAAGCAGTCACATTCAGCATTACCATCAAGGATTCTTCCCCACAATCAAATCCTGCCTTTACAGAAACACACATAGCAATCATCAGAGCTTCAGTAGAATGTTTCGGTCTAAACCTATTCTGAATATGATCTAAAACATTATTAGATTCCAGAAACTCTCGCAGTTGAATAAAAACTGCTTTCTCCAAAACTTTTGCCATAGGAAGATAGTTATTGACTAAATTAGAATCAAAAGGATGAATCGAGGTCCTCTTCAAAATGTCTGGGACCAAACCCTCACTCAATTGCAATCAAATATTCAATGACATCTGACTTTAAACATTTAATCAGAGTTTGAGAACACTCATCTAATGGGCAAAAGGAATCATTCCAAGATCACATAATGAGTCTTAACTGTTACACAGAAACTTTGGAAAAAGAAAACCAAGAAACCAAAGGATACCCCATGTATTGAGGAAATGGTACTTCATCAAAAGACCACAGAATATTCTTAACCTTCTTATCAAAGGCTAAGGCAAAATTGTTATGGATTCGAGCTTCAGGAACAGCACCAATCTAAGCTGAATATCGGACCCGAATATCCCAGGTGTGAAAAATTGAAAATTAGATGCTCATGCAAGATAATCTTTTAAATGTCAGTTTATGCACATCTGAAACCCAAATGGTGCCTCTAAAATGGGGCACCCAAGTTATCATGAGGGCGTCCTCACAGGACGGCCCCGTGAAGGGGTGGGGAAACCCGTATTATCAAAACAAGATGGGCGTCCATCTTTCATTTCGATAATACGGTCGGGGACGCCCAAATCTCAACATTTAGGTTGACCATAGAGATGGTCGACCTAAAAACCGAGGACGCCCAACTCAAAAATGACCAAATCCAAGCCCTTTGGTCAAGGGAGGAGCCAGAATACGTAGTGCACTGGTCCCTCTCACATGCCAGGACACCAGCCGGGCACCCTAGAGGGCATGCAGTGGACTTCACAAATTGCTCCCAGGTGCATAGCTCCCTTACCTTGGGTGCTGAGCCCCCCAACCCCCCTACCCACAACTGTACACCACTACCATAGCCCTTATGGGTGAAAGGGGGCACCTACATGTGGGTACAGTGGGTTTCGGGTGGGTTTTGGAGGGCTCACATTTACCACCACAAGTGTAACAGGTAGGGGGGATGGGCCTGAGCCCACCTGGCTGAAGTGCACTGCAGCCACTAAAACTGCTCCAGGGACCTGAATACTGCTGTCATGGAGCTGGGTATGACATTTGAGGCTGGCATAGAGGCTGGCAAAAAATATTTTTAAAGTTTGTTTTTAGGGTGGGCAGGGGTTGGTGACCACTGGGGGAATAAGGGAAGGTCATCCCCGATTCCCTCTGGTGGTCATCTGGTCAGTTCGGGCACCTTTTCATGGCTCGGTCGCAAGAAAAAATGGACCAAGTAAAGTCGGCCAAGTGCTAGTCAGGTACACCCTTCTTTTTTCCATTATCGGCTGAGGACACCCATCTCTTAATCACGCCCTAGTCCCGCCTTCGCTACAGTGCCGACACGCCCTCAGGAACTTTGGTCATCTTTGCGATGGAAAGCAGTTGAGGATGCCCAAAATCAGCTTTCGATTATGCCGATTTGGGTGACCCTGAGAAAAGGACGCCCATCTCCCGATTTGTGTCGGAAGATGGGCGCCCTTCTCTTTTGAAAATAAGCCTGACAGTGTCCCTTGGCATTTATTCTTTTATTCACATTCTGCAGCTCTGAGTCATCTTCAATAGCTAACATTTTCAGGCTTTTATTAAAGGTGAATATCAATCTGCCACTGAAATAACTATTTTTCTGCCTAGTATCTATTGTGTGACTGGTTTATTAATTATTTTGATTCAATTTCTCTTTTTTAATTTTGTGAATATTCACTGCAGGCTCTTATTTAGACTGCTTATGTCGACAACACTTACATAAAATCCTTTCTCTTTTGGGAGGACAGTAGACCATCCTCTGCATTTAAAATAAACACTTACTTGAGCTATTGTCAAGTCAGCACATTGATCAAGAGCACAGAGTCAAGGATCCCCCTCCCCCTGGTAGCTTGTGATTTTGTAGTTGACAAATTTACCCCCAGATTTGCTTACTGTTGCAGAATCTCTCCTGATAGTTTCCCTATTACCATTTACCTTTGCATTGATAATTGGCTAAAGGAGAAGAAAGCAGCTTAATGAATATTCAAACTCAAAAGGTCTCCTGGACAGGAATAAAGTCTTGTATTCTTGGAAAATGCTGGAACAGCTTTCCAAGGTGGAGACAGAGTGACAGAATTCATGAAAGCCTGGGAGGTGTCCTGTTTGTGGAGAAGTGAGGGGAAAGCTAAAAATTTACAATTTTTTAAATAGTACTACTGGATATACTCAGCACTGTATAGTAGTGGTAAGTATTCATTACGATATATTCCTATCCCAGAGAAATTACAGTCTAAGTGGGTACTTAAGACAGTGAGAGATAGTGACTCACCCAAGGTCAAAAGGAATGTCTGTAACAGAATCAGGGTTTAAACCCTGGCTGCTTAACCCATTGTCCTATCCACTAGACTACTTCTTTTCAACTAGAGTCTATGGTACAGTTCCAGGAATTATATTGTATAAATAAAATGGCCTAAGGAAGGATATTTGGCATCATCTTTTTCATATACAACTGTTGTAATCTGGAACTTCCTTTTCTGGTGAAGCAACAGACCTCATATTATGCTTTTCGCAGAAGTTTTAAAACTTATCTTTTCCAACAGTTTTTGAATTAAGGTCAATTTTTATATTATTCTTATTTTTATTTATGTAATTGTAGTTCAGTATTTTATTGTAAACCACTCTGGAATCTTTGGGGAGAAAGCGGTCTATAAGTAAAGGATTAGATTAGATTAGATAATTTTCATAAACAAACATTTAAATATGTAAATAGCAATATATGGTTAATGAAGCATGCTGAGGGGAATCATATGGTTTGGAGCCAGGGAATCTCCGATTATTGTGAATTTTGCAATCTATAACTGATAGGCATGTTATAAGATTTATGGAATGTTTTTTGTATTATGAATTGTATTGTTATTTGATGTGTAGTATGTTCAAAGGAAAGCCTGCGAGGAAATAAAGTGAGCTGCCACAAATGGGTCATGGTTCGGGTGCATAGGAGAGAGTAGAACAAAAAAAGGGGTATGAGAAGGGAAGGAGGATGGATGAGGAAAAATTTGTAGGAGGGAAGGAAAGGGTTTACGATTACAGGCAAAGGGATGGGGGTTGCTCCAACCAATGGAGCAGAGGTTGGGAGGGGTGGGTGGATAAAGGAGCAAAGATTCAGCAGCTTTTAAAAAATTAAATGATGGATACGCAGAGAGGATGTTCCTACTCTCCTACCGAGAGGGACCCAAAAGCTCAGGTTGAAAACAGCTGACAGAAGCCACTGAATACCTCATGGTTTTGACAGCCAAGAGGATCAGTGTCAGTTAATAGGCTGAGGTGAACTTCTATAACCACCCTTGGAAGAACAAGGCAAAGGGTAATTGGCTTTGATGGCCAATGCCAGTGTGAAAAGTGGATGGTACTTGATATACTGCATTTCTGTGGTTACAATCAAAACAGTTTACATATTATATACAGGCACTTATTTTGTTCCTGGGGCAATAGAGGTTTAAGTGACTTACCCAAAGTCACAAGGAGCTGGAGTGGGAATCAAACCCAGTTCACTAAGCTCAAATTCTGCTGCACTAATCACTAGGCTACTCCTCCAATTAAGATCCAATTGCAGTGAAAGTGTAAGTATTTGATGGCTCTCTGATTGGTGTATTTTGAGCGTTATCTCCCCAATGATGCTAAAATTATTTTAGAATAGTTTATGTCAACTTTGACTGTCATGTACAGGTTAGCCATCAATATGGGTGATTTATATTTTGCTTTGATTACTGTATTAAGTTAACAGTTGTAACCTATGCTGTGGCCTTCTCAATACAATTCCACTACGGAAGCTGAAGACATGTGTGGCAGTGTCTTTTGTGATTACCAAGAGGTAGGAAAGAGTGAGAAAAAGACAGTGGATGGGGGTAAAAGCAACCGAGTTACCACCTACCCCATTTTTGTATTTATATTGGATACTTGTTTGTAAAGAGTGGATCCTAAATGAAAATAAAAACATAATTAGGCAGAGATTGGATGCCTAAACATTCCCTTCCCTCATTAGAGCTGATAGCCAATGTTGTTGTTTGATTAACTTTCAGAGTTAGCTGGCCAAACCTTCTGTTTTGAATTTTACCTCCTGAGACCCAGAAAAGTTTGCCCAGACAAATTGTTTCCTGGTCAAAATTTAGCCAGCAAAACAGACAATGATGAGTGTGTTTCCATGATGTGCATAAAGAGCTTTGTATGGTTAATTTTAGACTAGATATTCATACCAACCACGTTTGTCCTGAAATCCAATCACAGTTACAACTGAAGAAAAAGGTGAATGTCTTAGTGAAAAATTACATTAACAAAAGCAATAGTCATTTAAATGAATTCATAAAAATATCCCCTTATGCGTTATCATGCAGTTTCTAAAGCACTATACAGCATTCATCAATATGCTGTAATCATATGTATCTCAAAGGGGCATGAACATGGTAAATGTGATCATATAGGACTCAATTCTGTAAATGACACCCAACTTTGGGCATAAAAAAAATGCACACTAAGCACTATTCTAGAAATGGTGCTCAAAGATGGGCACCATTTATAGACTAGCACTTAGTGCTGGGATCAGTGCCCAATTTTGAGAACAAGGATTTACACCAACAAAACCCTGGAGTAAGTCCCTGAGCCTAAATTAGGCTCAGATCCCCAAATTCTATAACAGTGTGTGTAAATCCTAGAAATGCCCCTGATCTGCATATGCCCTTTCCAGATCCACAAGGAAAAATGCATGTGCACATCTTTATAGAATAGTGACTATAAAGATGCACATGTAAATTCCAATTATTGGCAATTAGTACCAATAATTGATTGTTAGAGCATTGACTCATTATGCAATCAAATTGCACTTACAATTTGGGCATGTACCCAAATGTGTGTGCACAATTTTGAGTGCTATATATAGAATTAGGGGAAAACTATATATTTGTTTGGATTTATCACATGGTATTTCCCTATCTCCATTCTAAGTTTATACCTGAGGCAAAAGAGAGTTACGTGACTTGCTCAAGATCACAAGGAGCTTCAGCAAGATTTAATCAGGTTGTCAGCACAGGCACTAACCACTAGGCTACTCCGTCTATATATCCTGAAAAACTAATCTCAGGATTCTATATAAAAATGTTTCAAAATAAAGTCAAAACACAAGTGAAAATACACTTCCTGATCATCAGATGAATATGGCCAGTATTCAAAGATGGAAGTGCTGATGCTGGGATTTTGCGGAAGTGATGCTCCCTCTGCAAATGTTAGTTGCTTTCTTTAATAGAGTTTGCATAAAACAAATCTACATCTAGTCAAAGAAATGTATATTCATATTGATCAAAATTCACATGTAACGGTCAATCCAATGACCAAAAAAAAAATTGTGTGTAAATGGATGACTGAATATTGACTCCATGGGTGCTAAACATATGATCATGCACTTGTAAAAGCATTAGGGGATCCTTTTACTAAACCATGGTAAAAAGTGGCCTGTGGTAGTGCGAGTGCAACTTTTGGGTGCACGCTAAGCCATTTTTTACTGCATCTAAGAAAAAGGGCCAGAAAATGGACGTGCACTAAAATAGAAACTAGCATGCGTCATTTTTGGCCTGATACTTTACCGCCACCCATTTACCTAGCGGTAAGGGCTCATATGCTATACACGTAATGATTGGTCAGCGCATGCCAACTGCCAGAAATGCAATGTGCTGTAGGAGATACGGCAACCAGAACTGAATGGAATACTCATGGTGAGGTTGCACCATGGAGCATTTCAGAGGCATTATAGTATTTTTGGTATTTCTGAGGGTGGAATTATGCTGGACTGGATACTATCTGAGCTGTCCTAAATTGCCCAGATAGTTATTTGGGTCAGTCGCACACCTAACATGCTTGCCACCTTGGGCGACTCACTGCTGCACCCTCCTTCTGAGGTGCATCACTCACCCCCCACACCCCCTGAAGCTCATCACCCCAACCACTCTTCCTTCTAGCAAGGTGATGTACAGAGCTGTCAGCTCCGCCAGTCCCCTGCACCGGAACAGGAAGTAACATCAGATGGGGCAGGGGACCGGTAGGGCCAACAGCCATACAACTGCTCCATGCATCTCTTTGGTTCCTGCACCCAGGGCAGACCACCCCCACCGCCCCATCCTTGGTACGCTACAGATTTGGGTACTGGTGCTGAATATTGGCTGGCATCTCGATAATTTGCAAGACTAGTGCTTGGATTAGGCCTGGAATTGAACACCTGAGTCAAATTTAGCCTACAGTGGTCAGCATCTTTCAGTGAACACCGGTTGCTGAATATTGGGCTCCATCTCCCTGGATTCTAATGGCATCAACATTTGGGTGCTGAAATTAGGGCACACTGCTGAGATGCACACACAACTTAATTGCTCAACAAGCCATTAAATACCAATAACTGTGTGCTAACAACCAATTATTGATGTTAATTGGCAACAATTAGAATTTGCATGCATATCTGGCCACAGGGTACCTAAATCCCATAGCATGCAACCCAAAAGGGGGTGTGGCCATAGGATGGGCATGGACGGATCATAGGCTTTCCAAAATGTTGCATGCAGTGTTATGGAATGATGAGTCTCCAGGATTTTCAACAGAAGTAAATCTGATGCCCAGAGTAGGGCGCAGAAACCGGCACTAAATGCTATTCTATAAAGGGTGTGTACTTAGCGCTGAACTATTCCAGTGCCCATTTCTGAGCGTTACTTATAGAATTCTCTCCTATTTTTCTATGCTTAAGAAAGACTCATCATTGATATAAAAGTACTGACGACAGCCCAATCATGACCAGTTTAACAAAGTGCAACAATCCTTGGGATACATTTTCAGCAGGATAGCCATGGAAGAACTTGAAACCAGGAATTCTCAACTCATTCCAAACCACTTGGAATTTCAGCATTTCTGCAATGAAAATTTATGAGACAGATTCACTGTCTCCCTTATATCTATCTCATGCTTATTCATTGTGGATATCTTAAAAACTCAACTAGCTAGGTGCATCCCTAGCATTGGGTTAAGATCTACAGCTTTAAATGAATAAGTTACCCATTAAAAGTTGTGTGGATTTTCAGCAAGCATTATCCACACCAGTAACACAGATGAAAATCCATCTATCCTCCCGATATTCAAAAGCAGTTAACCGGCCAGGATCGGCACTTTGCCGATTAAATGCTCTATAAACAGCTATCTGACAATATTCAGTGGGGGATAGCCGGCTATATCCCGCTGAATATTGCTGATTAGTAGTTAGATCACCAGTTATATTGGGCAATATAACTGGCTATCCACCGATTTTCATCTTGAGTTTAGCAGCAGTGAAGAAACAGTGTGTTTTAAGCCTGTAAAATGTATTGGATATTTTCCTGTCTTAAATAAGTCTGAAGTGTATTTCTCCTGTTTGGCCAGCAGATGATGCATGTTTACGCTTAAAGCTGTTACAGAGGACTGATTTCTCTCTCTTATTTGGCACACAGATAATAGGAAGTACCTGTAGTGATGTAACCAGTTTTTATTTGAAATTTGATTGTCCTAGGCTCTGATTGGCCTGGGGTTTTGAAATTACCCAGCAGGGGCTGGCTATTGCTTCAGTCTTAGCTTGGAAGAAGAGGGAGACATATCTCTTTTCTAAGGATCTGTGAACAATTATATGTCCTGATCTTCCCAGGTACTGTTTGAGACAGTATATAGATGTTTAGTTAGTTTTATAATTGATCTATTTTTCAGTTACTATTTGCACATTTTTGTTCCACTGTTCATTATTGTTTGTTCGTTCTGCCTGTATGGACTGAAAAAAGAATCCTGGTGGTTTGTGTGTTGGGTCTGTGGGTGCTTTCTGGGAACTGAGGGACCATTGGGACGTGGCCTCCAGTAACCTAGAAATCACTGGGGATAATTTGGGAGTGGAAGACCCACCCAGAGGCGGTTGTGACCCAGTTGGTGGTAGGAGGATGCTAGTATAGAGCACAAGCGGCAGGTACAGGCAGACCTGAGCTGTGCTGGGGATAGCCCCTCTCAGTGGCCATGGGGTAACCCCAGGCAGGTGGCTAGATGTTTTGTGACAGCATCTATCTTAGGTATGGATCAAGCGTATTTCATAACAACGCATGCAATTCTTAGTAATGCCCTTGACCCACCCATGCCCCTCCCATTGCAGTAGAAAGGCAGTGGGAGGTGGGCCATGGGCCCAAAAGACCAGAGACTCGACACAGTTCTGTGTCTCAACCATAGGCCTGCTTCAGGAGTCTTATTTATGTAAACACATGTAAACACATGAAGAGAACGAAACAGTGGGAGTCCTAATTCTGTCGAGGAATAAGAAAGAGTTGGAGTAAAACGTGGACTTTAAGAGGTCACAGCCAGGGATTTTAAAAGAGAATTAAACAGCGATTGAGCTTCTTGGAACAAAGCTAAGCTAAGTGTATACACAGAACTGTTTAACCTGGCCGTTGTTTTTGTATTTTTTCATTATTGAATACATTTTTTTCTTCTTTTTAGACCCTTTATAAAAGTTTTTTTGGGTCATATTTAGGATTTGATGAGCATTTGAACTGTAGATTTATTAAATTGATTTTCCCATATGCCTAAACATTGCAGATTTTTCTCTCATGATTAGATGTAAATAGGAGAGTTTTTCTCTGCAGTGTTAGGTAGGTGGAGGTAGCCGATGATGAATGTCAGTCAGTGGTGTCCTAAATCTATTTAAAGGTACCCTGGACGTATGAGGCTATATATAAATAAAGTATAAGATAGCAGTTCATGGTCTCATCTATATCCTGTTGATTTGGAGCAATTAGAGAGAGGTTTAGTTTCTGTAAACACATATACAAATCTTCAGTGTAAAGTATTCCTTAAATAAAGGTACAATAGGTTGGTCTATAAAAAGACCTTTGTGAAACCAGGGCTACCGAGAGACACAGTGCACATGCGCCCCCCCCCCCCCCTGCACCTACCACTCCCCCCTGGGATGCTGCCACCACCACCCCTGCTGCCCCTGCACCCACCTTTCTGTCTGCTCCCTTGCTCTGTCCTTTCCTGCGCTGCTCCTGTCCATGATGGGAGTCATGACCCAGATGATTGCATTAACACGATATCATGTTAATGCAATCATCTGGGTCCTGGGTGGCATGCAGAAGCAGGAGAGGACAGACCCAGAAGCAGGCAGGAAGAAGCTTGCTGGGCCTGAGCCCAGGCCCCCTTGGAGGTCAGGCCCAGGGAATTTTGCTCCCCCCACCCTCCCCTCTCGACGGTCCTCTGTGAAACTCAAGCATGAGTGCTGGATCCATGCATTTATGAATGTTCAGCAAAACGCTGAACAAGGGAAATGCAGTTGGAGGTGGGCCACAGATTCAAGAGACTAGAATAACAGTCTTGTGTCTTAAAACATTTATTGGTTAGATACTCGATACAGTACTGCTTCAGGAGTCTTATTTATGTAAATACATGTACAAATCTTCAGTGTAAAGTATTCTTTAAATACAGGTACAATAGGTTGGCCTTAAAAAACACCTTCGTGAAACGCAAGCAGAAGTGCTAGATCCATGCGTCTGTGAACGAACGGCAAAACACCATGGCCGCTTTCCCTTTTTTGATCCACACATTAGAATTTACATGTACCACTTTACAGAATACACTTAGAAAGTTGCACATTTAAATTCTAATTAGTGCCAATTAGTGGCAATAATTGCTTGTTAGTGGCCAATTATCAGCACTATTCGGCTTGTTAAGTTCTATGCGTAAATTGGTTACGTGTGCTAATTTGTGCATGCTGCAATTTTAGTTGCCATTTGTAGAATCTGGGGGGAAATGTCTATGTATATGTGGACACATAGGTTACAGAATTGCCCTTTTATTGATTTAAATTTCCAAAGTTAAAAGTATAACTGTCCCAGGATTTGGGGGGGAAAAAATCACTTATATAGTTCGTGCAACTGCTGACTGTACAGGTGCTTTTAATAATCAACCAGCTTGTCTTTTCTGAATAATTTAAATTTAGAACTACTTATAAGAAAGCAGATGACGAGATTATAAAATTAAAATTAAGCATTGCTAAATATATATCCATCTTTAACATTAATTTACACAGTGGGAGGTATGTACATTCAGTCATAAATTTCTGGGATTATGGCAGCCATTTTGAACTGCACACTGGGGAAAAAGTCTGCCCTTGATTTTATTCACAAGTTCTATACAGTGTTCTAAGAAAAGTATGTGCATATATTTGTTTTGAATGTTGCTGTGGGTATAAATTATGTGCAGTTATTTAATTCTACTCTTTTTTTCAGTAGGTAGATTTTAGTTGGAATAGTAGATATAAAGATTTGAAACTTCAGACTACAACTGTACTTTTCTTCCCCTGATCTAAGTATATTCCCCAGAAGTGCCACCAGTACACATAGCTAAAGCGTGTGCAGTGTTCACAACCAAGGCTGGCTGAAGGTGTGGACCAGGTGAGGTACTGGCTCAGGGCACAAAGCCTCAAGGGCACTGAAAGCCTGTCTCATCTGATTCTATGCAGTGGCCAAAATCTACTCCTGGCTCAACTGTACTTTTCTTCCTCTGATCTAAGTATATTCTCAGAAGTGCCACCAGTAAACATGGCTAAAGCATGTGCAGTGTCCACAACCAAGGCTGGCTCAAGGTATGGACCAGGTGAGGTACTGGCTCAGGGCACAAAGCCTCAAGGGCACTAAAAGCCTGTCTCATCTGATTCTATGCAGTGGGCAAAATCTACTCCTGGCTAGCAGCAGCATGTCTCACACCTCCAGCCTATTTCTCTCCATCTCCAGGTCCAGCAACTCCCCCCCCCCCCCCCCCCTCAAAGGCCAGTGTGGCAAAACAGTGGGTTTTAAGTCTGCAAAACTGTATTAGTTCTTGAAATGTATTTCTCTAGTTTGGCCAGCAGGTGCTGCATGTTTTTGTTTAAAGCTGTTACAGAGAACTGACTGTTCCTTCATTAGTTAACTCACATAAGAGGTAACCTGCAGTGATGTAGCCAGCTATTTTTAAAATTTGTTGTTCTAGGCTCTGATTGGCCCAGGAGCTCAAAATTCTGCTAGGATGTACTAGCTTTTTCTCCAGTTTTAGCCAGGGAGAAAAGAGAGACGGATCTCTTTGCTGGGGCCCTGTGAATAGTTATATTTGATAACTTGTGAGCAGCTATATGTTCTGATCTTCCCAGATACTATTTAGATGGTAAACAAATGTTTAGATAGTGTTATAATTGATCCATATTCGGTTACCTGTTATTATGTGTTGTTTTGTTCCATCTGTCTTTATGGTTCACTGTTCAATATTTTTTTTCATGATAATAATCATTTTTAGTTTATTGCCTCTGCTTGTCTGAACTAAGAATCCTGGTGGTTTGTGTGTTGGGTTTGTGGGTTTTTTCTAGGAACTGTGGGATCACTGGGAGTGTGGCCCCAGTAACCTATAAATCACTGGAAATAATTAGAGAGCAGGAGATTCACCCAGAGATGGTTTGGACCCAGTCGGTGGGAGGAGAGTGCTAGTGTAGAGCACAGGTAGCAGGTGCAGGTGGACCTGAGCTGTGCTAGGGATAGACCCTCTAAGTGGCCACGGGGGTAGCCCAGGCAGATGGCTAGGCATTTCATGACAGCCACCCTCCCCTGTCTACCATTACAGGCAGTTTCCCTCCCAAGCATTGGTAGAATTTCACCTAACACTACCCACACCAGCCCCAGCGTTTTCCTTCTGCTGCTCCCCTATGGTATCAAAGGGGGTGGTATGCAGCAGAGGAAAGACACTGGAGCTGGTGCAGGTAGTGTTAGGTGACCTGTTGTCAGTGCTTGGGAAGTGAAATCTGCCTTTAAAGGTAGATAAGGGAGGATGGCCTGAGAGAGAGCGGGGGATGCACGCTGATGGGGGGGGGGGGGGGAGGTACACCAAACCAAAAGCTGCCTAGAGCACTGAACCAACAGCTCAGGGCACCACAGTTCCTTGATCTGGCCCTGCCCACAACATACATACAATATTATTCCAGAAATGTATATGTCTGAGTTTACATACCTCCTGCTGTGTAAATTAAAGTTAAAGATGGATATATATTTATTTCAAGTTATATTCTTCTGGATATCCTGAGAATCTGACTGATTAGGGGGTTTCTCAGGACAGGTTTTTGGAATCATTGATATAAAGGAGAGAAGCAGGAACAGTGATTGTCATCTGACACAATGCAATGCTCAGCAGAGAAATACAGGGACAGATAGGTTTTATACCACAATGTGTGATACATAGAGATCAATCTATTTTCCTCACTTCCCTTCTGTTTCTTGAAAGTCAACTGACTACACATTTTTCTTCAATCATTTGGAGGCTCCATGCTTTTTCCCTCTCCCCAATGCCTCATGAAATTGTCACCCTTGGATGCTGTGTATAGAAATTTCAGTGTTCAGTGTGTCAAGGCCAGCATTTCTGACATGAATAAGCTGTGAGGTAGGGGCAAGGGTTGGTATCAGAAAGAAACGCAGCAGAGGAATGAACTATTGACATTTTAATTCCTATCTTTATCTTGTTCATAGCAGCATGGGAACAGTTGACCTTCAGGATGGCATTCAGGCCTCAAGGCTCACAATAGCAGCTCATCCTCACCTGCTGTCTATCATGTGCAAACACCACCTCCCCTACAATTACTGGGCCTGAGGATGAACTGTATGTGTATTCCAGGCCACTGCTTGAGGTAATTGCCATTCAAGATTACTTATGACACAAGTGTTGACATTCTGTTGGCATAACTTGCAATAATATATGCAGATTGCATTCTTCCATTGCCTTAATTAGTAGTTCTCTGCTGAAATAAGTTGGCAGATTACTCTTTGCACCACTTTCCAGCAGACCTTTCCGCTAGTAAATCTTGATGTCTGGGGCAGGTGAGATAAAATAGGTAAAGTGGGTAGGGGAAGGATAGAACCATTGGATTTAAAAAGGCATTGGAACAGCAGTATGACAAAGTCCCTTGTTTGCCCTCAGAAGATGCTGAAATATTTTCCTTTCATGGTTGGACAAAGAGAAGTCTCCACTGTAATCGCTCAATGGTAAATAAAGTTCCTCGTGTTAATGCAATGTGGAAAGGAGAGTTACCAGTTTATCAATTCAGAAGGCCAGTCATTCCCCCCCCCCCCCAAAAAAAAAAAAAAAAAAAAGATTCCAGTGCAAAACCAAATAATAACTGAATCCAGGGAATCCAAAATGCACAATAATTATCTAAAGAGTGAGAGCTTAAAAACTGACTGCTCAGTTTTAATTGCAGTATCCTTAAAATGCAAATAGCAGGGACATCTCCATTCAGCAGAGAGAACACTGTCATTACCAGCCTCTGCCAGGTGATTTCATGTGTCTGCCAGATGACTGTGAAATCCAGATGTCATGATTATGGAATGTTGATTTCCTGCATGTATTTATTTATTTATTTTCTACATTTGTACCTCACATTTTCCAGCCTATTAGTAGGTTCAATGTGGCTTAATGTTATCTAAAAGTAAGGAGATTACTGGTTATATAGGTTCAAGGTTAATTACAGTTATCTTAAAGTGGATAGTCCACAATGTGGGTTACAGACTTTTTCAGCAAACAGGGAACGTGTTATAGAGTTCTGTCCATTGTTGAGATTGTGGCATATTTACCAGTGATTTGTTTGGCTATGTGGGGTTGTCAGGAAACATTTTTATAAATAGGTGTGCTTTAAGATATTGAAATGTAAGGTCTTTCGGTAGTGTGTGTCACGGTTTGATATAGACATATGAGAAGCTGGATATATATGTATATTGTGAAAGACCCGTCCCTCCTCCGGGGGTTCTCAGGATCTTGCCTCTGCTTTAGAGATTCCAGCTAAGGAACAGGATTTAGGCCCAGCCTCATAGCCCACTGTAATCCCCCGGGCCGGGCTTAAGGTAATCAAAAAACTCCAAAAGGAAAATCAACAAGTTTTTACTTCCTTTGGGTTCACAGTCCAGCAATTCAAAATAAAACAGGAATCCAAAACACAACCCCACTGTTTTCCCTTCTCAGGGCATAAGCACAGCAGGGTAAAATGCACCACAAACCCCACTTCTTCCATAGCTCAGTTTGTTCCACCTTAAGCAGTCCTACAGCCCAGGGCTCCCCTCCCCCCTCTGGGGGGACAGCTGTCTGCAGACTGCAGTCAAAAAACCCACAAAACAAGTAACCACTGCTACCTGTCTTCTCCCGGTGCACTGGCAAACAGTTAAAAAAACCACACACAGCTTCCATTCGCTGTGAGCAGTTCACACAGGGGGAAACAATAATCCCTCCCCAAAACAACACACTTTTTACTCTGAATAGTTCAGTAATCCACAGTTCAAAAAAACAGCCTGAACTCTCTCTGGGGAGATGCAAGGGTCCCACCCTTTCTGGGTCATACCTTCAATATCACTGACCCTTCTCCCGCATGATCCTTCTTCTTTTCTCTTTCAGCCCAGCTGCCATACCAAGAGGTCACCTGCTTTCTCAGCTTTTTCCCCAATGATTGAGCCCATTCTGCTATGTCCATTGGTTCCTCCAGGCTCTCCTCTCTCCCTCTCTCCTCGGCCTCTTGCCACTCCATGGGTTCCTTGTCCCACCCACTTTTCAGCTGTTCCTCCTTTTCCTGATTGCCCCCTGGGGACAACTCCCTGGCCTTGTCAAGGTTCTCCCCTGGAGGCTGCTGGGGAGGATAGTTCCTGAACCAGGGTTTTCCCCGGGGCTGCTGGGTATTGTAGTTTTTCTCCATCTTCCATTTTCCCGTGGGGAGAAACCCTTTTCCTTTCTCTCTCTGGGAAAGTAGTAAAGGCAAGGCTCTGTTCCGTCTCCCTTTTCTCTTGACCCTCCTCACTTCTTCCCCTTCCACTTCCATTTTATCCACCCCCTCATCCTCCTCTTCACAATATATAGGGTCTACATCAAACGTCCTGTGGGATGAGATGCAGAACTCAAATATGGATGCAACAACATTGTTGAAAAAAATCTGAAAACATAAAAGGGGAGTAATACAGTTTGATTTTTATGTAGATTACAAGTTAACAGTTACAGTTAAATTGCAAATGATGTTACTATAGCCATTGCTAGATTTTATAATGGTTTTCCCTTCAATTTACATCATCACAGAGACTTAACATTATTTAAAATAGTTATTAATTTATAATGATAATATAATGATTGAAAACAAAATCAAGATGTTCAAATCAACAAGTATTAGTTTTATGATGATGTTTGCAACAATTCAGATGGATTTCAGTTAAACTGTTAACTTTAGAATAACAAATTAAAATTATTATTCATGAGTAATCAAATTTATATTGTTCACTCAAATATATACATCAATTACCAGCTTTCAAGTATTTAAATTTTCAGCTTGAAACCAAATTTCAATCTTCAAACAGCAACAATTTCAGGACAACATACTTTCACCTTAGAATCAGATAAGTGTTTCAATTAATATTTTTTCCCAAAATTTCCAATACCACAGTGGAATTGATTCTAATAAATGTAAAATATGTGTGCAGAGAACAAGAATCTCAAACTTGCAAAAATAAAATCTGTTCTTCACCGGCGTTGTCGCAGATTTCTTGCTGCTCTCAACTTGGAACCAGCATCTTTGATGAATTCACAAAATGAAAGGAAGCAAAACCCTATTCTTCTCATGTATATAAGTTAAATCAGAGTCTTCTTATGCTAAGGCCATGTATAATTAGCTAATTTTCAAAGAGACAGATAAGCAGTTATCCCTAAGCTAGACCTCCTAATTACAAAAAAATTATGAAAATGGTTTCTGTTAAAGTATCAGTTCCTAAATTCCAAAAACACTTGCCTTCAAATTGAGCACTAAGCTTCTCCAATTAAATCTTATAAAAAAATTCCAGTGTGGCTAATATTAGAACATTAGTACTGTCAAACACTTCAGCACTTCCAAGTTTACAGTTCAGTTAAGAATTTTCATATTTGAAATTTCTAGTATAATCAGGATTAGAACAAAACTACAAAAATTCAGCACAACCCTGGATAATTTAGCAGATCCAAATTAAACAGTTTTTTTCTTTGGAAAAGATTAACATTCCAGTCAAACAAGGGTTTTAATAAAGAACAGCAAAAATTCAGTTCATCACTGCTACACAAACATTCACAATCTCAGATCAGGCAAAGCAAATAACAACCCTTTGAAGTTTAAATCATAAATCAGAAAGCTGAACAACTTTATGTTCAATATAATCTCAATTTTCCATGTTCAACTGCATTAATTAGTCTCGGCATTTGATGTTACTTTTCAATCACAGAAGACATCAAATCAGTTTTAAATCTCAAAATACATTTTCAGAAATTTAAAAATGTCCTTTTAAATATTTCTTAAACTCAGTTCAGCAGTGAAGGAATAAAAACAATTTGTACTTTCGTCCAAGTAAACAGAATCAAATCCATTTCAGTTTCTCCCTCTCTCAAACATTTTAGTACCAGCATTAAAATCAAAGCTCTCTCAAAGATTCAGTTATAGCCTGTTCAAATACAGTCTAAAACTCATAGCACTTCAAAAACTAATAAATATTCAACAAGTTCTGTCCCAAATACTTTTCACAGACCCAGCCATCCTTTTCCCACAGCCACCAGATTCAAGGTTCTCTTTCTAAAAGTACTCCTCTCTCTGTAATGCAAGTGCACCTGGTTCTAGAATACTGTTTGCCTTTCCCAAGCAACATTTACTTTGCAAGATTTTATTTAGGATTTTGCTTACACCTTTTTCTGTAGTAGTTCAAGGTGAGTTACATTCAGGTATACTGGGTATTTCTCTCTAATTTTGTACCTGAGGCAATGGAGGGTTAAGGGCTCCTTTTACTAAGTGGCGGTAAGCCCAACGCGGGCTTACCGCTCACTATACAGGAAGTACCACTGGGCTACTACAGCAGCCCAGCAGTACTTCCCACCTCTAGTGCGCCATCATTTCCGATGCTACAAAAATTTGTTTATTTTTGTAGCACTGGAGTGTACCCGGTGGTAATCGGGCAGTGCCATGCACTGCCCAGTTACTGCGGGAGCCCTTACCGCCACCTCAATGAGTGGCGGTGGGGGCTCCTCCCTGAAATGGCCATGCAACAAGTGCTTTACTTGCTACATGGCCATTTCCTGCAAGAAGGTGATACTTCCCTTTTACCAGCTGCAGTAAACTGGCACGCACTGCCAGCCCCCTTTTGCCGCAGCTTGGCAAAAGGAGCCCTAAGTGACTTGCCCAAGTTCACAAGGAGCAGCAGTGGAATTTGAACTGACCACCTCTGGATGTGAAGAGTGATGCTCTAACCACTAGGCCTTTCCTCCATTCCAAATTAAACTTCTCCAATTCTCTCACACCATTTCTCAAAAAATTAAATATTATCTTTCTTTTATTATTAACACATATTCATCTTGCACATTCACACTATCAGCTTTCTTGCACATTCAATCTTTTACTTGCACACATTCCAGCACTCCAAAACTTCTTTTAATCTCCCAACTCTTATTCTCACCCTTACTAAAGTTTCCAGTTTATTCAGATCTCCAAGAATACTTAGAAATCCTTAAACATTCGTTTGCAGTTCTCGGTCCAGTGCACAAGCTTCTCACCTGCTGCACACCTGGAATACTCTCACTCACTCACTCACTCACTCACTCACTCAATGACCCCTATCTTTGTTACACCTCCAGATTCTCTTAACCAATCATGTAACTGTCTCTAAGGTCCATTTCGCGCCACACAACATCCGTGGAATTTCCTCTCTCCTTTCTTGAATGTATATACACTCATCATTAACAATGCGTATGCATTCTGAATGCATATGCGCAACACCATCAGGAACCATTCTCACACTGCATCCTCACACTGATGAGTGCTGTTAGCAAAACTCCCAGTTGCAGCTATTACTGCCACATTCCGACACAGCTACCACACCCCAAAACCATAGTTAGCAGACACAAACTGTGAAGCTCTCTTTCACTGCACCAGAGTACTTCGGATCCACGGGTAAATGCAGTCCCGCCCCAGACACACATTCCATAAAAGCAACATCTCAAAACTTAATTTTCTCACTCTACCTCAGGTGAATACTTTTATTTAATTATTTTATACCCTGATACAATAGGGTTACATGTGGAAGGCTTGTCTGTCTTTCTCCATAAACTTCTTGAACTACGTTCATTGAGTATGGATTGGAAATGATGGCATCCTATATATGCAGATTTCCAGGGAATGGTGTTTAAGCCCTGAACTTTCCTCGTTTTCATTCCCAAACTTTAATTATATTCAAAGGAACTTTGGGGGTAATTCTATAACATAAGTGCTAACATTTATAAACCCATAAGCTCGTAAGTACCAAGATTCTGCCTAATTGCTATTCTGCAAATACCCAATTAATATACATAGGGCTCCTTTTATTAAGTTGTGGTAAGCGCTAGCTGAAGCGTCCTGTAGTAAAAGTCCAATGTGCACTCACTGAAAATCGTTTCTTCATTTTTCTCTGAGGGGCATGTCTGAGGGTAGAGAGTGGGCATGACAGCGCAAATCAATTAGCGCAGCCACATTCTTATGCACTAGCTGATCAGTGCAGAATTAGCATGTGAGCCTTTCCACCTACAAAATTAGGTGGCAGTAAGGGCTAACAAGCTAATGTTTCATAATGGCTGCACATGCATGGCCATTAATTTGGAAAATGGAAAAGCAGCCAATTTGTAGCTGCAGTAAAAATGGCCTTAGTGTATGGGAAAAAACCCCATGTAAGGGCATGCTAAGGCCAACTTTTTTTTAACCACAGCTTAGTAAATGGACCCCACAATGCATATTTACAAGGGGGCATATTCATTGAAAAAAGATATAGTGGAATTAGAAAAGTTCCACAAGGGTGACAAAAATGATAAAGGGGATGGGACGACTTCCCTATGAGGAAAAGCTGAAACGACTTGGGCTCTTCAGCTTTGAAAAAAGTCAGCTGAGGGGAGATATGATAGAGGTATACAAAATACTGAGTGGAGTGGAATGGGTAGAAGTGAATTGCTTGTTTAATCTTTCCAAAAATACTAGGACTAGGGGGAACACAATGAAGATACAAAGTACAGTGCAATCCGCTTAAGTGCAAGGGTCTGGGACCAAAGAAATACATGCAGTTAACCGGAGCATGCACTTAACCGTTGTGACCCAAAGAAGCTTGACATCTGATAAACATATGTACAGTACTGTTTATTATACGTACAGTATACAGTCTCCGTTAACTGACGTTAGGCTTACTTGAAGTAATCAGTCATAGTCCTCTGTACACTCTTGTGTCTGTGAATTCCATAGACTATGTCTGTCAGACAGTAAAAACTGTCATAGCACTGACATCCAGTGGCCTCCAGATAGGCCCGCATGGTGTTGAGACTCTCCAGCGCTTTTGCAAAAGTGACAGGAGGTTGTTGAATTTCGTCAGCATGTGCCTCGTTGCTCATTTCATCATCTGTTTCATCATCAGCTGTTGCCTGCATGTAGGTGCATATCTGGACATCAGTGCTGTCGTCAGCTGTTTGTAGATCGTAATCAACAGCTACGTAGTGATGAAACTCCTCTTCAGTAACACCGGCTGGGATGTCAATAGCCTGTTCATCTGACTCGTTTGCAAAAGCTGCATCTGTTTTGTCCCTGTCCACATCCCTAACAAAGCTTGCCCGCTTGTAGCAGTTCACAATGGTTGCCTGTGTAATATGATTCCAGGCTTCTTTCTGCATATGTAGGGAATCCAACAGTGATAGATTACGAGCCAGTTCAACAGCATGTTTATCCTTGCCAATCTGGTCATCCATAATGCTCATCAGACAACGTAACACAAGAGCCCAATAATGTTGTTTGAAATTGGCTATTATGCCCTGATCCGTAGGGTGGATCAGAGAGGTAGTGTTTGGTGGCAGGATGACCACCTTGACGTTAGACAGCCTGACATCACTATGTGCAGCACAATTATCACAAAGCAACAAAATCTGATGCTTTTGTGGCCGCATTCTAGTGTCTAACTTCTTTAGCCACTGCTTCCAAATTTCCCCAGTCATCCATGAATTTGCGTAAGCCTCATATGACACAAGAAGTCGCTTAGCATTCTTGAAGCAACGGGGCTGTTTGCTCTTTCCAATGACGAGTGGTTTCAACTTCTCACTCCCATCCATATTGCAGCAAAGGAGGATCGTCAGTCGGTCCTTCAACGTTTTACTTCCTGTAGTTTCGGCTTGTTTGAATGCAAGTGTTCCATCAGGAATCGCTCGCCAGTATAGACCGTTTTTGTCAGCACTGAAAATGTCACAAGGTGCAAACTTGTTCAAGATGGTAGGAAGAACTGAAACAACCCAATTTTCAGCACCAAAGTCATCAGCGTCTTGTTTTTCACCATGCTGTTTCTTGAATTTTATGTTGTTCCTCTCCTTCCATTTTTCCAACCATCCAACAGTGGCTTTGAATTCAGTTAGTCCAAGACTTTCAGCTAGCTGATTAGCTTTCTCCATAAGCAGTGGACCACTGATAGGAAACTGTCTGCTCCTGACTTGAGAAAACCACCGAAGAAGAGCATCTTCTACATCCTCAGCTTTTCCTGCCCATTTACGTTTCCTGTGTGGATTTGTATTGTTTTGCCAGTCTTCTAGAAGCTGATCTTTCTGCTTCAAGATACGTGAAATTTGACTGGGATTGACACCATATTCTTTAGCAATAGATGCTTGACTTTGTTTTTTAAGAACTTCTATTCGTTCAGCCAGTGTTAAAGTCTTACAGTTGTGCGATGACGACTCCGACTCCAGTGTACACTCTAACAACTTTCTTTCGCTTATTCTGCCTGTGACAGTTAACCAATGAGATTTCAAATTTATCGCCCCTTTGTCATGTGCCAATCGGCTTCCATATTCCATGCATGAGCTTATGTGGAGTCTTTCCTGCAGAGGAGCGGTCTTAAACCATGCATATAAGTGAATCTTGCACTTATCAGTGGTGCGCTAAACCGAAGTTTGTCCCCATAGAAATTGATGGCGCCAAAAACGGGACTGAAGTACGGCATGCAGTTAAACAGAGCATGCGCTTATCCGACGTGCACTTAAATGCAGTGCACTGTAGTAAATTTAAAATGAATCAGAGAAAATATTTCTTCACTCAACGTGTAATTAAACTCTGGAATTCGTTGTCAGAGAATGTGGTAAAAGCAGTCAGCCTAGTGGGGTTTAAAAAAGGTTTGGATAGCTTCCTAAAAGAAAAGTCCATAAGTCATTATTAAAATGGACTTGGGAAAATCCACTGCTTATTTCTGGGATAAGTGGAGGAGTGGCCTAGTGGTTAGAGCACCAGTCTGGTTCAAATCCCGCTGCTACTCCTTGTGATCTTGGGCAAGTTACTTAACCCTCCATTGTCTCAGGTACAAACTTAGATTGTGAGCCCTCCTGGGACAGAGAAATATCCAGTTTACCTGCATGTAACTCACCTTGAGCTACTACTGAAAAAGGTGTGAGCAAAATCTAAATAAATAAAATGTATTGAGGTTTTTTGAAATCTTGCCAGGTACTTGTACCCTAGATTGGCTACTGTTGGAAACAGGATACTGGGCTTTATGGACCTTCGGTTTGTCCCAGTATGGCAACACTTATGTACTTATGAAATATAGGCTGTGCTCAACCTTACTTGCGTAACTTATAGATTACTGTAAGTTATGCATGTATCTCCATCATTTAGGTGCTAACGTATACCAGTTCTATGACTGGGATATTGCTCATGCTTAAACATTAGGTAAACCTTTAACTAAGCTGTGGTAAGCACTAATGCATGCATACCGCAGGTTAAAATCCACTACTATGGGACGTGCATCCCATGCACTAAAAAAAATGTTTATTCTTTAGCACCAGGAGCACATTCGGGGGCAGAGAGTAAGCATGTCCAGTGCTAATTGATTAGTGCAGCTACATCACCATGCACTAACTGATTATTTATTTTATTTATTCTCAGTGCTTGCTATACCACAAGTTGACTATGAAAGTGACTATGCAGTTTACAACTCTAAAAACAAATGTGGTAAGGACTGGGAGGCACAAGGGAAGGGGAGACAAAATCAGGCTTCCGTGAAAAGACAAATTTTTAATGAAGACTTGAACTTGGGATCCAATGTTTCAAGACAAACCTGAGGGGGGAGAGAGTGCCAGAGAACAGGCCCTTGAAAACTAAAGCTAACCTCTCTAGAGATAGTAAGATGTAATGAGGGAAGAGAAGGGATCAGTAGAAGATTGCAGGGAGCCCTTACCACCTAGAAAATAGGAGTCAGTAAGGGCTCCCGCGCTCATGGCCATGCGATAATTGAAAAATTACCATGTGGTCATTAATTGAGGAAATGGAAAATGTGGTCAATTTACAGCCATGCTAAAAGTGACCCGAGTGCATGGGAAACCCATGTGCTAGTCATAAAGCAGGCCACGTTTTAGCGCAGCTTAGTAAAAGGGCCCCTAAATTAGTATTTCATGATAGAAAGTAGGTGCCCATATTCCTTTGTACAATAAACTCCTACCAGGTGCCACACAGGTGCCTAATTTTAGGTGCCCTGTTATAGAATTGTCCTCTACGAGTCTGTTTGTATCTCTTATCATAATTCACTGTAAGTAAAAGAAGCTACCATCCTTTACAGGCAAAAACATTGCACCCAGTCAGTGCCAAAGAACAGGGCTGACATTTCTAAATGCAGTGGCGAAATAGGAACATTTGATTTCACAAGAGCTTAATTCTCAGATAATCAATGGAGATCCTGCTCTTTCTAATTAAATAGGGTCGGAGCTTGTTCAGCTCATGATGGGGTTTTTAACTTTCACTTTTTAATTACTCCGAGGCAAGGCTGTGAAATAGAAAGAGTTTTATGCTTTCTTCAGGCCATCTCTCATGGCTTGGGACTAAATTGTAAATTTAGATGCTAATTTTCTAAATGACACAAATGAAACTCTTGTAGAGTGCACCCAAGAGCATGGTACTGCCTTCTAACAGACTGCTATCCAGGCTTCTAAGGGTCATCATTATCACCTGTGAAAGTTGAGAGAGACAGGAATTGAAAGGTCCCCTAGAGATTACTCTGAATCAAGAAGAAATTATTTAGATCATCAGGGAACATGAATAAATCTTAACTTTTTAAATTAGAAAGATAGAGTGTGCCTTTTCCCTAACCAGCACTAGAAGTTTGAACTGGTTTGAAAACATGATAAGGATTATTTTCAGCCAGTGGCGGTTAGCGACTCTTTCATTGTCAGCAGAAATATGCTCAGATATTCAATGTCGGGTCACACCAGGGTATTGGTTCTGAATATTCGGATATGTGTAGATGGGTATCACTTCTGGTTAAATGCTAATATGCAGCAATTTATGCTGTTTATGTGATCCTAGTTGTCTGGCTAATGTATCCAATTACCCACGGATTCTATATAGTGAACCTAACATTTTGCGCCAAAATCCAAATGTGCTCTGTAACAACGTGCATAACTTAAGTGGCTTAACAAGCCTATCAGTGTGTTAACAGCACTTAATAGGCAATAATGAGCACTAATTGGCAATAATTAAAATTTACACCCATGACTAGCTAAGCGTATTCTGTAAAGTACTGTGCCTAAATTTTAATGCGTTCAGGCAAAAAGGGGCATGGTTATAGGCAGGGAATAGGCATTTTGTGGGCATTCCAAAATTTACATGCCTAAATATGATCCTCTGTGCCTAAATCCATACACTGGGATTTATGCCACATTTTTGTTGGTGTAAATGGAGGTGCCTAGTTTTAGGTGCTAGGATATCAACTAAATGTATTCTATATACTGCACATAAATCTAGGCACCACTTATGGAATACACTTAGGCAGCATAGTTTTCATGTGGATATTTTAGGTGCCATATATAGAATATCCCCCTGAGGGGGAGATTCTATATATAGCGCCTAAAAAATTGGCGCTGAATTCAGTGCCAACTAAGCTTATTCTATAATCAGTGGCTAGATTTAGGCACTGATTATAGAATACGCTTAGTTGATATTTTAGCGCCTAAATCTACACACTTCCATTTACACCAAAAAAATATGGTGTAAATCCCAGCATGTAGATTTAGGCGTACTGGCCATATTCTATAACTAGGTGCATAAATTTCAGAATGTCCACAAAATGACCATTTCCCTACCCATAATCATGCCCCTTTTTGCCTACACATGTTAGAAGTTCAGTGCACTTAGCGACTTGTGCACCTAAATTCTAATCAGTGCCAATTAGTTCTCATTATTGCTTGTTAAGTGCTGTTATCAGCACTCAGCTTGTTAAGCTTGTTATGTTATGCACATTGTTATAGAATCCACACCGATTTTGGCACAGATCTCTAGGAGCGCAGTATAGAATCCAAGGGTTAAGGCTAAATATTGACATTTAACTGGATAAGCGCCAACTCAGTCCCTGGATCACCTACGATGGAAGTAGTGCCCTGGGCCAGGGCTCATATGAGACCACTACAACACTCTCTGCTGCAGCGCTGGACTCCGATGTCGGAGGATTATGCTGTGCGCCTTCCCTTGGACCCAGCAGTGCGCAAGGCGCTGAGCTGGTGGACGCAGACAGACAAGTTGTCTGCAGGAATGCCTCTGGTGACCCCGGAGTGGATTGTCGTCACGACGGACGCCTCTTTGTCGGGCTGGGGAGCCCACTGCTTGGGAAGGACAGCGCAGGGGCTCTGGTCTCCTGCAGAGGCAAAGTGGTCTATCAACCTCCTGGAACTCAGAGCCATTCGGTTGGCGCTTTTGGAGTTCATCCCGGTACTGGCGTTGAAGCCAGTACGGGTCCTGTCGGACAATGCCACGGCTGTGGCCTATGTCAACCGCCAGGGAGGTACCAAGAGCGCCCCTCTAGCCAAGGAGGCCATGAATCTATGCCAGTGGGCGGAAGCGAACCTGGAATAGCTGTCAGCGGCCCACATTGCCGGAGTCATGAATGTCAAGGCGGACTTTCTCAGTCGCCATACCTTGGAGCCCGGAGAGTGGCAGCTATCTGCTCAGGCGTTCTTGGACATCACGAAGCGCTGGGGCCAGCCGAGCCTAGATCTGATGGCGTCATCGGCCAATTGCCAAGTGCCGCGCTTTTTCAGCAGAGGACGGGACCCTCGATCCCTGGGAGTAGATTCTGTTTGACTGGTTAGAGGGGTATTTAGTAAATGCCACTGAATATCCCCAGATAGCCAGCAGAACACCATTTAACTGGTTAGGAGCAGGGGCCTGGGCCCCCACAGATTTTGCCCTGGCCCCCCCTCCCACCATCAACCCTTTCCCCTGCTTACCTTTGCTGGTGGGGGGCCCCAACCCCCGCCAGCCGAGGTCCACTTCCTCCTGCCTTTAAAAATATTTCTTCCGCTGGCGGGGGACCCCAACCCAGCCAGCCGACCTGAAGTCTTCATATTTCTTCTTCGTCCGACTCCTCCGTGGCCATGCTGTAAGTAACGCTCCAGTTCGGAGTCTGACGTCGCAGCACGTCGTCTCTCCTATCTGGTTAAATGGTTTTGAATATTGGGCCCAATATTTCTTTGCTGTTTATACTCCAATTACCTTTGGGACAATGGGCTGAAACACAGTTCCGCCATTTTTTTCACCCTCCAGAACAGCAAGGGTGTTCTGGTTCTGCCCCTTTATTCCAGGTAGCCTGCAGTGAAGAGGAAGGAAGAGGGTGAGGCTGGAGAAGAACAAAGAACAGTCACTCTGTTCCCTAATCCAGTGCCTCTTCTCTTGTGGCTCCTACCATTGGTCTGATTACTCCCTCCACTGGTTCTCAGTTCCTTGTTATCTACAAATTAAGTCCTGGAAATATGGATAAAGTTATTAAATCACAAATAGATTGTGAGAAATTACAGGATACCTTGCAAAAAACTAGAAAGCTGGGAAATGGCAGATGAAATTTAATGTGGACAAGCACAAAGTGATGCACATGAGGAAAAATAATACAAACTATAGCCATACAATGCTAAATTCCACATTAGGATTCACCATCCAGGAAAAAGGTCTAGGTGTTATCTAGGACAACATGTTGAAATTCTCTGCTCAGTGAGTGGCAGTGACCATAGAAACAAACATTAAGTAATGAATTGTTACGAAAGGAACAGATATTAAAACAGAGAATATTATAATTGCCTTGTTATTGGTCCATGATACAATCACACCTTGCATATACTGTGCAATTCTGGTCACCGCAACTCACAAAAAGATATAACAGAATTAGAATAGGTACAGTGAAGGATGGCAAAAATGATTAAAGGTATGAAGAATGACCACAGGGATTAAGGGCTCTTGGGTTTGGAGAAGCGATGGCTGAAGGTAGATAGGACAGAGGTCTAGGAAATCATAAATGGAATGGCTAAAAAGAAATTTGTTGTTTATTCATTCAAAAAGTACAAAGAACATGCCATGAAGTTATTGAGTATTACATTTAAATCATAGAAAATATTTTTTCAGTCAATACATATTTATTTTAAAAATGTATAGACTGCCTTTATCTAGGTGGTTTCCATAAAAACATTTATAATAAAGAACAAAACAAAAAACACATAATACACCTTAAAATAGACAGTAGAAAAAGTCAGCAATATTGCGCAAGGGACAACTGTCCATACATGGTCAGAAAAACGCTGGCACAAATAAATAAATCTTCAAAAGTATTTAAAACTGCAAAAAGCTACTACAGTGGCGAAGCTGACCAGGGAGAGCATTTCACACAGTAATTTCTGCTGGAACAAAAGCTGAAGCTTGTATATCCGCATGGTATAGCCTCACTACTTCATCAGTAGAGAGCCGCATAGCTGTCTCTGACCTCAATACACGTCTTGGATGATAAATAGTCAAAGCTTGGTTCAGATAAAATGGGGCATCAGCAAATAAAGACTGAAAAACAATCATCAGTACCTCAAATTGAATCCTTAGCAATACTGGTAACCAGTACAGTTGTTTAAGCATAATTAAACTCTGGAACTTCCTCTCAACAACATGCCACATACCAAGAGAAAAGGGGCGACGAAAAGTGTGATGCCGAAGGCTATGGCGTCGACCCCAGTGCAGCAGTCGCTCGATAGACTCTGGCAGAATATTCCACCAGTGACCGGCATGGCGAGCCCGCTGTTGAGCCCCGACGGAGGAACGTTGGCGTTCCTGGGCTGCGAGGTTTCTCTCACGCCGCCGGAGTTGGTCCCGCCTCCTTGCCCTGCTTCGACTCGAGGGCCGGAAACCCCGCTGGATGCGGAAGGCGCTGCCGGTGGGATTTCGGTCGGCAAGGCACCTCAAAGATCGGACGGGGAGGACTTAGGGTCCCAGGAAGAACTGGGAGAGATTACCCTGATGGCGGTCTGGAAGGCAGTACAGGCATTGACGTTAGCTGTTTCAAACTCAACAAAAGAGTTTGCTGCAATAGTGAGTAAAATTGAAAAATTTGATCAATCTTTGGAGAAAATTAAGAATGATGTGGATGCCCAAACACAAAAGACACATGAGGAAATGACCGGTTTAAAATCCTCACTGACGGCTTTAATCAAGGATAAACAAATAATTCATAGGAAAATTGAGTCAATGGAGAATTATAATAGACGTTTGAATTTGAGACTTTTGAACTTTCCCATTTCTCCTTTATTGAAAGCGAATGAGCTATTTTCAATGTATTTGAAAGATATCCTGCAGTTGCCAGATTCAATCTTACCTCCTTATACAAAAATATATTATTTACCTCAAAAGAAAGTTTCATCTGTGGACTCTGCAGGATTGTCACAAGGGGAGGCTCAGAAACCTCAAAATTTAACTGCATTTCTTGAGGACTCAAACTTTGAGATCACAGACCAAGGAACATTGTTAGTTCAGTTTGTATTTGAGAAAGATTTAAATCATGTGTTTAAGTTATATTTCAAGAACTCTGTTAAATTGTTTTATGGACAAAAAATCTGGATGTACCCTGATGTTGCGAAGGCAACTCAGGAGAGAAGGAGACAATTCTTGGATTTAAGAAAACATGTAAAAGCATTGGGAGCATCATTCTTGTTAGCTTATCCCTGTAAGTGCAGAGTTAACTTCCAGGGAAATAAGTATGTTTTTTCTGAACCATTACAGCTAAAAGTTTTTGTGGAAGCTAAGAGGATTCAGACCCCCACGGTGTAATAACATCAGACCAATTAAGATAGTTTGTGGAATAAAGGTTAGCCGATTTATTTAACTAATAGTTATGTTTAAAAATTTCTCCTCAACGTTTCTTAACACCCCCCCTCCCACATTTGAGGTCTAAGGAAGAATGAAAATTGTCATATTTTTAGACAAGGAAGTGTATTGTAATTGATTCTTGAAATTATTGCCTTCTGTGTTTCCTACGCAAGTTTGTTGTACTTGTGAAATTGAAAATTAATAAAGAATTTAAATAAACTCTGGAACTTTTGCCGCAAGGTGTGGTAAAGGCAGTTAGTGTAGCTGGGTTTAAAAAAAGTTATGACAAGCTCTCAGAGAATAAGCCCATAAACAATTATTAAGGTAGACTGATTTGTCGTAATTATTTATTTACTAGTAAAAAAGGCCCGTTTCATTATGAAATGAAACGGGCGCTAGCAAGGCAGTCCCCCACCCTCCCTCGCTGTCTCGTTCTGTCCCCTCCGAGTTCCAGACCCCCCTCCCACCCAGTTCAAGGTCACCGTCCCACCCTCCGTCCCAGTTCAAGGCCACCCTCCTTCCCAGTTCAAGGCCTCCCAGCCTCCCACCCACCCAGTTCAATGCCCCCTCATGCCCCTCCCACCGAGTTCCAGACTCCGCCCTCCCTCCGATTTCAACACACACACCCCCTCCTTGTTACGGACCCATGGACCTCCATCCGCGACCCTGTCAACCCCCCCCCCTTTCCGCCGAAAACCATCCCCCACCGCCATCGCGTACCTGTGCTGATGGGGGACCCCAACCTCCGACAGCCGAAGTTCTGTTCTTGTCTTCGCCGGCATTGCTTGTTGAATGATCATCTGTTCAAGTTTCAGTGTGTGCGTCTGACGTCAGACGCACGCACAGAAACTTGAACAGATGATCATTCATCAAGCAACGCCGCATAGCCGAGAATAGGACTTCGGCTGTCGGGGGTTAGGGTCCCCTGTCAGCACAGGTACACGATGGCGGCGGGGGAGTGTTTTCGTCGGTAAGGGGGGGTCGACAGTGTCGCGGCAGGGGGGACCAGGGGTCCATAACGCGGAGGGGGGGTGTTGAAATCGGAGGGAGGGCGGAGTCTGGAACTTGGTGGGAGGGGCGTGAGGGGGCATTGAACTGGGTGGGAGGGGCGTGAGGGGATCACGTCACTGATGGTACCTAGCAGACCACAGGATCCATGGTCCCAGGCAGGATAGAATGTTGGAGGTGAGAATTATTATATAGGATTGGGATGTATTAACTGCCTTTGGGGTCTTTTTACTAAGCCATGGGAAAATTTTTACTGCTTCTAGGAAAAGTGCCTTTTTATAAGGGGCTGGAAAATGGGAGTGCACTAAAATTGAAGCAAGCACACATCCATTTTCAGTCTGAGACCTTACTGCCACCCATTGACCTAGCAGTAAGGTCTCACGCACTACCTGCATGGTAGGCATGCAGTGCATGCCAATTGCCATTTACCGCTGGGTAGGCACCCCTTCGGTAGACAATAGAAAATATTTTCTACCGCATGTTTTCAGTGTGCACCAAATTTGGAATTACCACCCAAGGCACGTGGTAGCCAAGCAGTAATGCTGATTTGGCATGCACTGGATGCATGTAGACCCTTACAAGCCTTTATAAAAGCACCCCCCCCCCCCCCCCCCCATTATGAAGAGATCCACTCAAGGCAGTATACAACAGGTATAGCTTGACATAACACAATGTGAAGTTAACAGCCAACAACAGCAAAATAACCAAATGTAAGCATAAAATACAATTAGGTAGACTTGGAGATAGGCAAATTAAGGGGCCTTTTTGCCAAACAGCAATAAAAAGTGTATTTAGTGTGCCCCTACTTGGGTCTTTCCTACGCACTAAAGCCATTTTTAACCCTGAAGTAAAATGGACACATTTCTTACTTTTTGTACTAATGGCCATAAGCTAATTTTGCCATTAGTCCTAGGCCATTAGCACATGATCCCTTATCACCACCCTTTTCTTAGTTGGTAAGGGCTCATGCACCAATCATGCACTAATAGGCTAGTGTGCGGAATGTATTTGCGCTAAGCAATTAGCAGTGGTGACCCTACCATTAGGCCAACTGAGGCTGGGGCCTCAGGCAGCACTCTTCCTGGCGCTGCATCTCCCCCTTCCTTCCTCCACTCCCTTCCCCGAGTTTACTTTCTTTTTCCATTTTCCAAAAGGTGGTGGTGGCAGCAATTCTCATATGCTGTCCTGCCACTGGCACCAGCCTCTTCTCTTTTTACTGTGGCCCACCTCTGTGATATAACTTCCTGTTTCCTCACAGGTAGGCTGCAGTAGAGAAGAGGCCAGTTCTGGCAGCGTATGGGAATCGCTGCCACCGCCACCATTTGGAAAATGAAAAAAGAAGGTAAACTCAAGCAATGGGGTGGAGGAAGGAAGGGAGGAGATGCCAGACCATGGCCCAGGGGGTGGCATCTCATCCCTGCATCAGGTGGTATTTTGCCTTGGGCCGCTCCTGCTAATTAGCACAGAACTCACCCACTCTCCGCCCCCCCCCCCCCCAGACATGCCCCCTGTGCCAAAAATATATTTTATTTTTTAGTGCATAAGTAGCATGTGCTCATCCCAAAATTACTGCAGGATGCCTCAGCATGCCCCACGGTATGCCATTTTTTTGCTGCAGTAAGCACACGTTACTGCTTGCCATAGCTTTGTAACAGGGCCCCTTAATTCTAATAATAACAATGCCATGATACAGTATCAGAAATATACACATCAAAACAGCACAGCAAAATGTTCATATAACAGAAAATAAATGTCAGCGGAATACAGATGATATACCATAATAGACAGCATGCAAGCACATTAGTATAACATATATGATAATCATATGTCAACCATTGCATGTCCCTTTCTCCACCCATGTAAGCAGAATCAAATCTAGATATTACTGTATTTGGGATTCTGCCAAGTTCTTGTAAACTGGTTTGGCTACTGTTAGAGACTGGATACTGGGCTTGATGGAACTTTGTATGATAAACTGAGCCATAAGATTTATAAGGTAACACTAAACAGACAGAGGTGGTTTCTTCCAATGTGCTGCTGAATTTGTATGGCTTGACAAACTGGGTCAAACCAAAGATTCATTTAGTCCAGTCTCCTGTCTTTAACACCGACAAGCAGAGGGTGCCTAGAGAAGGTGGATAAGAAACAGAGCATGGGAAGACGGTCATATTTCTGAAGATTAGTAAGTGGGAAAGTCTCTGACCATTTAGTGCTGTTCCTTTCTTTAAACTAGAAGCCTGCAGATTCCAGACCTGGCATGGTTAGACAGCAAATATTTGATGGAACAAAAAAGAATAGGAGGCATGGCAAATTTCCTCTCCACTCCTGCCCCCGATACCTGCCCCCTCGCTCCCCTCTTGCTCTCCACCCCCTTCTCCTTGTTCAACTTAAAAATTAAATGTCATAGCTGGCAGGGATCCCCAAGCTCCTCCAGGTAAATACATTGGAAACCTGCCATAATTCCTCATGACAGACAACAGCAATGTTTCTAGAAGCCAAGACTGGCACCCTACACATGCTCAGTTTTTGCATATGCATTTGAACTAAGCATGCACAAGGTGACTGCCACTGACTGTCATGAGGGGATTTCTGGTGGGCTGCTGATGCCTTCAGCTGGCAGGGCTTGGAGATCCTTGTCAGCTATATCGATGTTGCAAAACCACTGGATGGACCCGGGCCAAAAGAGGACGATCCCAGGGCCACCCACACCCATCTATGACTATGCCTCTGACTGGAATGGTCACGTTTCCGGGAAATTTCATCTGAAATTTTAGTACTGAGGCTCCCAAGCTGGTCCAGGAGGCCCAACCAGTGAATTTGTATTTCAAGCTATCCATGATGAATATGCATGAAATATATTTGCATGCACAGCCCAATAAATACAAATACATTTCATACATACCTGTTGTGGAGCATTTGAAACCCAGAGTGACTGGTTAGACCTCCAGGAACAAGTTGAAATCCACCATTTTAGAGAGAATAGCTTCTGTAGCTCTTACAATCAGCCTGATTTGCTCTTTTGCTCACTGATCTTAATTTTTGCCCTGAACACAGTATTAAGTATTGGGCAACTGCTTCTATTAATGGCACTTTTCTGGTTAATAATTTCCTCTTTTTCATCCCCTATAAATAATCTAGACTACTGTAGCCTGCTTTCCAAGAAGTGTTATATGAAAAAGGAATACTGGCTTTATTTATAAAATTCCAGGTGGCCAGGTGTTAAGTTGTGACACATGGAGTGGAAGTCATCATTCATTGTTAATGCCTACTGCAAGGCAATGGCATACACTAATATAAAACTATCATAAAATGTTATGCCAGGGTCATTACGAAGACTTCTAGCTAATTTTATTTAGAAAGAATAGTTCACAGAAATCTGTGTAGCGCATCACATTAAGCTGGATATATCCATGCCATGGCATGCAGATCTGCTGTCAATGATAATTTTCAAAACCATTTCCCCAGATAAGCCAGTAATCTATCTGTAGAAATAGGTTTTTCTAAAAGTGTCTGTCCTATCTGTGGGTACAATGAAGCACATCATATCACTTCCCATGTAGGGAGAAGCATTTCTGGGGGCAGAGTTCAGGTGGGTGGGGTTTGCAACTGTGTGCATGTTTGTGAAGTTTCAAAAGTACATGTGGATTTCGAGTCAGAAATGAGCAAGTGTAAAACTTTGAAGGCAGATTTCCTGGAGAATTTTAAAAGTAAATGTATGCCCATTCTTTTCACCAATTTGGACAGTTATAAAATTACCCCCATGGGGTGAATTCTATAAATCGCTCCTAAAAAATATCGACATGGAAAAAGCCCACTTAAGCGCTATTCTATAAGCCATGCCTAAAGTTAGGCCTGGTTTATAGAATAGCACTTAAGCACAAGAGTCACACATAAATTTAGGTGCATCCATTTGCACCAATGAAAATGTGTTGCAAATTCCCCCCACCTAAATGTACACGTGGAACCCCTTTATTCTATAAATGCATGTGTTACTCAAATCCATGCCCATGCTCTGTCCCAAAATTCCCATGATCCTCCTATTTCCACTCTTACTTTTCTGGGACACAAATAAAATTTAGGTGCCTAAATTCACATGCATACATATTAATTGATTTCAATTAGTGCCAATAATTATTTGTTAAAAAGCCAATTATTGGCACTAATTGGCTCATTATATATTAAATTGTGTGTGCGAATTGGGCATATGTCCACAATTATATGCAAAATTTTTGGCAACTTTTATAGAATTAGAAGGTAAATGTTAAATGCAATAAGAAGGAATAGCTTTAGTCTAGTAACAGCACTGCTGTGACATTGCAAATTGTGATGCAGTGATGGAGTTGGGCAGCAGAATACTTTCAGGTTTCGGTGATCCAAAGAGATCAATCTCTGATCTTGCTCCCTTGCCCAATTTCCTAATTACTATTTAATTACTGGTACTGTTTGATGCAAAAGGTTGAATAGGATAAGACCCATCCCAATTGACTGCCTATAGAGTATTGCCCTGATGATGTAAAAAGCCAGATGTGCTAAGCAGTTTTCCAACAGCTACAAAATGAGAAAATATTTTTTGTATATCAGATCCAAAGGTGTTTATTTCCTACTTGGCAAATAGGTGAACATTTTTAGAGTAATACTTTTTGGAATTAGTTCTCTTTATTGCATTGTAATTCTTTTTAAGGGGTCCTTGTACTAAACAGTGCTAAAATGTGGCTTGCGCTATCCCCATTGTGGGTCTTTCTCTTGTGCTAAGGACAATTTAGGCACTGCTGGTAAATGGCCGATTTTCTTATTTCTGAAATAATGTCTGTGCACTAATGTTCCCATTAGCACGTGACCATTACCATGTGAGCATTTACCGACACCTAATCCTGCAATAATCAGTTAAGGCCAGATTCTATTTATGGCGCCTACAAAATCAGTGCCAAAAAATCACACTTAATTATTTTCTACCGCAGGTTTTCGGTGCATGCCAAACTTGGAATTATAGCCAGGCATAATCAGTAATGGGGATTTGAAAGGACCTTATCCACCTTTGTAAAATGGCCCCTAAGTGACTTGCCCAAGACCATAAGGAGCAGTTGTGGGATTTGAGCTGGCCACCTCAGGATGTCAAGCCAGGTGCTCTAACCACTAACCTGCTTATTTTTGAAAGAGAAGGGCGCCCATCTTCCAACACAAATCGAGAGATGGGCACCCTTCTCTCAGGTGCGGCCAAATCGGCATAATCGAAAGCCAATTTTGGCCGCCCTCAACTGCAGTTCGTTGCAGGAGCAGCCAAAGTTTAAGGGGGCATTCCGGGAGCATAGCAAAGGTAGGAATGGGTGTGGTTAACACATGGGCGCCCTCGGCCGATAATGGAAAAAAGAAGGCCAGCCCTGACGAGCATTTGGCCGACTTTACTTGGTCCATTTATTTTCAGGACCAAGCCTCAAAAAGATGCCCAAACTGACCAGATGACCACCAGAGGGAATTGGGGATGACCTCCCCATACTTCCCCAGTGGTCACCAACCCCCTACCACCCCCCAAAAAAATTTAAACACATTTTTTGCCAGCCTCTATGCCAGCCTGAAATGTCATACCCAGCTCCTTGACAGCAGTATGCAGGTCCCTGGAGCAGTTTTAGTGGGTGCAGTGCACTTCAGGTAGGCGGACCCAGGCCCATTCCCCCCCCTACCTGTTACACGTGCGGAGGTAAATGGGAGCCCTCCAAAACCCACCCAAAATCTACTCTACCCACATGTAGGTGCCCCCCTTAACCCATAAGGGCTATGGTAGTGGTGTACAGTTGTGGAGAGTGGGTTTTGGGGGGATTTGGGGGGCTCAGCACCCAAGGGAATGGAGCTATGTACCTGGGAGCAATTAATGAAGTCCACTGCAGTGCCCCCTAGGGTGCCCAGTTGGTGTCCTGGCATGTGAGGGGGACCAGTGCACTACAAATGCTGGCTCCTCCCACGACCAAATGGCTTGGATTTGGCCAATTTTGAGCTGGCCGGCCTCGGTTTCCATTATGGGCGAAAACCGAGGCTGGCCATCTCTAAGTCCGGCGATCTCAACATTTAGGTCGACTATCTAATTGTTGAGATTTGGCCGGCCCCGACCGTATTATCGAAACGAAAGATGGCCGCCCATCTTGTTCGATAATATGGTTGGCTCCGCCCCTTCCCGGGGCCATCCCCGGAGATAGCTGCCCTTAGAGATGGATGCCCCCGTTCGATTATGCCCCTCCACGCCACTCCACCACTTTTAAATGAACAGAGGTCATATTGCTAAATCCCAGAATGGTCAGTTTGTCCCATTAGATCAGCTAATCTAGTGCTTAAAATTTATTTTACCATACTGCAGGTACAGATTCATAATTTTGATTTTCTTTTGAATGGTGACAGATTTTGAAGCTCTGTTCGGTGTGAAACCTGTCCTCTGGTTTCCCTGAGATGTGTATTTAGGAAACAATGCACAGAGCCAGTGCTCTTCTGGCTCTTCAATATGGTTGTGCCCATATTAACTGATATTTCATTAACAGACTCTCTAATGATCTACTGACATTTAATGAACACAGTCCAAGAGTTTTTAACTTGTTAAATTGCAAGGGGCAAAAATTATGCAAATCAGATAAATAATTAAGACCTAATTAACTATTATTATATATTACATTCTGAGACATCCATTAAGATGGTAATTTTATAACAGGGTGCCTGCAAAAAATTCAAACGGCAACATGTATATGTGTGCATCTTCTAAAAATAGGCTCCCAGAATAATTCCTGGTAGTGCACAAACGCTCTCCCACAGTCTTTCAATATATTTCCTCTTTCTTCCAATTTCTGACGAGCTCTATGTACCCTATGTAATCAAATACAGGTTTTATAGCATAATAATAGCAGTATATTATGTCCTTTTTATCTTCAAGAGTCTGCCTAACAGTTTTAAATATTCTCAATTATTTTCATCAGTTTCAATGGTTTATCTTCTGCTGCAGTGGATCCATGAGCAAGTTCACTATGGCTCATGGCTGGATCAGGGATGTTTTCTTCTCCTGAAGGTTTTGCACTATCATTTCCACCATCACTAGTCCTAGTGCATAAGCCAGAGGTGGGTACCTTTTTATCCTGGTGATCAATATGCATTCTTCTTTTTCCTTCTTACCATGCTTATATAGCAGTGTCACTTTACTAAGATTACTACTATTACTTTGTTTGAGGGGTACTTGGGGGTACTGAGTACCGGCACCTTTTCCATTGTCTGCTAAAACTGACCCAAGGAACCCAAGTTTTAATGATAGACCTCAGGGTCTACACACCAATTCTGCCTTGTCAGATTCTGTGACTGGTTGCAGGGGGCCTGGCTATTGTGGGGTGGATCCTTCAGTGATCACCCCACCTCTGAAGGGTGGCCTGGCATTTGAGTACCGGCACTTTTTTTGCTAGAGAAAACACACTGCTATTACTACTACTACTACATATTATTTCTATAGCGCTGCTAGACATACGCAGTACTTATATAACGGGGTCACCATGTGAAAGTACTCAGCAAGACTTGGGGAGAAAACATGCTCCCTCCCTCACAGAGATACACAACAATTTACCAGTTTCTCTACTGAATTGCTTTGTTGTGATCCCCGTTGATCTGTAAACCTGCTCCAAGATGTGCTTCATATCAGGGCTGCAGAGAGGGGGGACAGGGGGGACAAAATTCCCCGGGCCTGGGCCTCCAAGGGGGGCCCGGCGCCGGGGTCAGGCCGCTGACGCTGCAGTCCCCGGTCTCACCTGCCTGCCTCCTCGGCTCTGGGCCCCCTGCATTCGAAGTGGCAGTCATAGATCGCATCCCTTCAGATCTTCCGTCCCTGTGTCCCACCCTCGTGGAAACCGGAAGTTACATCAGACGAAGGTGGGACACAGGGAGGGAAGGCCAGAAGAGAGGCAATCTGCGACTGCCGCTTTGAATGCAGGGAGCCCGGAGCCGTGGAGGCAGACAGGTGAGGCCGGGGACTGGAGCAGTGGGGGGGCGTCCAGGGACTGCAGCGGGTGGGGAAGCAACGGGGGCGGCAGCGGCGGGAGCGACGGGGGGCAGCAGTGGCAGGGGGGGTGCGGAGGTGGGGCGGCCTTGCCCCGGGCCCGGCCTAGTGTCTCGGCGGCCCTGCTCCATATGAGTACATGACTATGATAAAATGTATGCCTGTACCTTGCAATTCTATCTCAGCATTACTGAAACACCATCTTCAGAAATATCTGTGCATGGTTTATATAAAACTAGGAATGTTCTTGTTGCACATGTACTTGCATTCACATATATACAGATGTAATTTTGTAACCACCATTTCCTGCATGTAAAACATATTTTACATGCAGATAAAGCTTTATAAAATTATAAGGAAGTAGGGAAGAGATAATTTTATAAACAACTACAGAAAGAACAATTCCCTATGAGAACAGATTCAGCAAAAAAACAAGGAAGTAGAGAAGGGACAATGGCCGACCAATAGTTCAGAGGTAGGTTGCAAGCAAATTTATTAGATATCAAACTACATATAAACTCAACACTGAACTGTGTTTCGGCAACAAGATGCCTGCTTCAGGAGTCAGTATTTCCATGTTGAGTTTGTATGTATTTTGATATCTAATACATTTGCCTTGCAATCTACCTCTGGACTATATTTTATATTTGATCGGCCATTGCCCCCTTTCCTACTTCCTTGTTTTTTTGAGGACCTGTTCTCATAGGGAATTGGCCTTTCTGTTGTTGTTTATAAAATTATAAGGCATGTCTGCACATAAAGAGAAAAGATCCTTTATGAAATTACCCTGAGTTTAGTTGTGTATGTCCACACTTTAGTTTATTATCCGACACGAAACCAGAACATTTCTGTATGCTTGAGAGAAAGTGCAAATGTATAGGTTCACTTTCTGGAAGTAATTTCATAGCAGTAAGCATGCGCATAAGGGCAGCAAATCTCTCTATATAAAACGCACCTCCAACATTCTGAAGCCTCCACAAGTCCCAACGTTCTAAATGCATGGTGGTGAAACCAGGAATTCGCCCATGAGTGTTGGCCCCGCCCCCCGCATCAAACGTCATGATGTCGAGGGCGGACCAATGACACTCAACCAATCGCATCGCGAACCCGTAACTAAGCGATGGAACATGACATAAGACACATCGCGGAACAATGAAAACCAGCAGCACACAGTTGCTACGCGACGTCAACAGCAACGCTAAAAGGACCATATAAATCTCTGCTCTCCACACAAACAACGGACATGGAGGGCATAGGAGGGAAGGAAAAAAACCAGCACTTACACACACACTCTCACTCTTAACTGGCTATAATGAGCAACTGACCTGCCACTATCACAGGGACTGCTAGCACCTCTCTCTCTCTCTCTCTCTCTCTCACACACATACAGACAGGACACAGAGGGGATGGAAGACAAGGAACGAATCGTTGGGTATGGAGGGGGCGGCAGGGGAGATAAGGCAAGAACTGCCTCAAATGTTTGTGCTGTGCTATGTACAATTATAATGCTGTCTCTTCATTTTGACACTACCCTTTCACACTCTCTTTCACACAGACGCACACACACACACTTACACTGTCTCTATCTCACACACACACGCTGTGCTGTGCTATGTACAATTATAATGCTGTCTCTTCATTTTAACCCTACCCTTTCACACTCTCTTTCACACAGACACACAAACATGCCTCAAATGGTTCAGCTGTCCTATGTAAACTTTCACTGCTGTCTCTTCATTTTCACCCTATCTATGCACACTCTCTTTTACACAGACACACACACACACACACACACACACACACAGACACACATACATATACACACTCTCACTCTCTCTATAGCCTTGCTAGCGCCCGTTTCATTTGTTTACGAAACGGGCCTTTTTTACTAGTATATAATAAAGGCTTACATTGTGCCTATTCAATAAAGGAAAGTAGACACCTACTTTCCTTTATTGAGTACTAGTGTCACTGGATGTATACATGCCTATAATTTAGGTATAAGAACACCTGCCAGCCATAGAGTGGTGTAAGTACTCATGCCTAAATTCTAGAGATATGGAGTGGATATTCCAAGCAATTTAAATGGCCAGGAGAGGCTCCAGGCCATTTAAATTGGTAGTCTGGGCTAAGAGGCACTAAGCAATGGCACTGGACAGTGTAGCTGAATATTGCCTCTTAATGGTGAGGTGAGGTTAGGGACTGGCTCGGAGCAGTGTTTGGGCAGAGTGTCCACCTAGCCAGTTAGCAGCAATATTCAGGCTGCTAATCGGCTAGGAACCTGCATAAAGTTAGGACAGAAAAAAGACTGCCCTAACTTAACCAAGTACCAGTCTAAGTACTGGTCAGTGCCTGCATAAAAAATTATTGCCCAGATAACTGATCCACCTTCCCACCTCTCCTGAATGGAAAACATCCCTCCCCAGCCTAATCTTCCCTCCTACTTACTCCCTGAAAATAGAGCAAGGTAGGCCCAGGTGCCCCCCCTCAAGACCCACCTTGATGAATCCCTGCTGGTCAAGTGGTAAATGACCAGGATTGATGCCCACTCACTCCTGCCCACATCAGAGGTCATTTCAAAATTGATGTCACCACCTCTAATGGAAGCCTTGCAGTACTTAAAGTAGAGGTCATAGCAGCCATTTTGAAGTGGCCTCTAATGTGGGCAGGCGAGAGTGGGCATCGCTCCTGCCCATTTACCACTGGTACACTTCAGTACTGCCATCTCCCGGAGGTTGCCTTTGACTTTTGAATCAAGATTGTGCTGTTTTTTTCTACTATCCAACTGATTTTCGAAAGTGATCGCCGCCCATCTTCCAACACAAATCGGGAGATGGGCAGCGATCTCCTGAATCCTCGACACAAATCGGGAGATGGGCAGCGATCTCCTGAATCTGCCCAAATCGGCATAATCGAAAGCTGATTTTGGGCGGCTTCAACTGCGTTCCGTCGCAGGGCAGGGGAAAGTTGAAAGGGGGTGTGACGTCATGGTAGCGAAGGCGGGACATAGGCGGGACAGGGGCGTGCGTTGAGATGGCCAGCTTCGCCCAATAATGTAAAAAAGAAAGCCGGCTGTCAGGAGAATTTGGTCTGTTTTATTTGGACCCTTTTTTTAAAGGTCCAAGTCCCAAAAAAGTGCCCCAACTGACCAGGTGATCACTGGAGGGAAGCGGGAATCACCTCCCCTTACTCCCCCAGTGGTCACTACCCCCCTCCCACACACACACACACACACACACAAAAAAAAATCAGACATTTTTTGCCAGCCTATATGCCAGCTTCAAATGTCATACCCAGCTCCCTGACAGCAATATGCAGGTCCCTGGAGCAGTTGTAGTGGGTGCACTGCACTTGAGGCAGATGGACCCAGGCCCATCCCCCCTACCTGTTACACTTTTGCTGGTAAATGGGAGCCCCCCAAAACCCACTGTACCCACATGTAGGTGCCCCCTTCACCCCTTAGGGCTATGGTAATACTGTAGAGTTGTAGGCAGTAGGTTTTGGGGGGGATTTGGGGGGCTCAGCACACAAGGGAAGGGTGCTATGCACCTGGAAGCTAATTTTGTTTTTTGTATTAATTTTTTAAAGTTCCCCCTAGGGTGCCCGGTTGGTGTCCTGGCATGTCAGGGGGGCCAGTGCACTAGAAATGCTGGATCCTCCCATGCCCAAATGCCTTACATTTTGCCGGATTTGAGATGTCCGGCTCCGGTTTCCATTATGACTGAAAATCGGAGTCGGCCATCTCATCTATCCCCGGCGAGTGATTTGGCCGGCGCCAAGCGTATTTTGAAAATATGCTTGGCTCTGTCCCTTTGCGGAGCCGGCCCCGAAGATGGCCACCCATCGATTTGGCCAGCGCCATTCAATTATGCCCCTCCACATTGCCTTACTCATTTGGGCATTGAACATGTATGGTGGAAATTAGTAAATACACAATTTTGTTTTTTGGTGGTGAAAATCACAACATAGCCCCTGACACAGCCCCTTTGGTGAAACATGGCCTGTATTGGCCATTGTATTAGGCTTAAACTCTACAATAAAGACTTGCTCATATCTACCACTGATCTCTTTGTTTCCACATTGGAGTTTGCAGATTGGCTGCTTTGTTGTTTCTTAGTATTCCAACCATTCTCTGCCCCAACTCTGCCAATGTGTATGTCTAACTGTGAAATATGCACTATGTAAGATGCGTACATATTTACAGAAAAGTGCTTAGGCCGATTGTTGCATTTATGCATATATGTGCACACACATATATATACATACATGCCATTATTCTAAACATTAATACACAATCAGTATGTAAATACCAGTGCCTTCTTTATAGAATGAATTACAAGTTGTCTTTTAAAATACTTTAAAAAAGTATGCATATATCTACCATGCTAGTTAGAGGATCCCCCCCCCCCCCCTTACTCCCATGTATATTTGATATCCTGTTCTTTCCATCCCAGCCCAAGTTTTTGTGATATTGAAAAGAATATGTAAAATCCAGGCAGGTTTACTGCAGAGATGAAGAAAACAAATAAAAGCTTTATTGGATGAGTAATTTTACCTCCAAAGAAAATGACTTTTGTGTTAAAGCTTTGGTATAGTGAAATTACAGTCATCATGCTATTTTGCTTTGTAATTGCTACTTTAATTTCAGGAAAACAACAAGTTGTTAGTCTTTACTAACACTTTCAGATAGGGAAATGTGGTAAGGGTTTTTTGAAAGGGGGAAAGACCAATAGCAGTCAAGAGAGTGATTCTTATTGCCTTCACATCTGACAGGCCACTGGTTGGATGTGAGCAGAGGCACTGGAGATTCTAACCAGGTCCAGTTCAGGCACAGTAGGGTTAATATTATTTAGGTCAGAATGAACCTCCCAATCCAGGAGAAGGCTCCAAAACTACAATAATCCAATCCCATGCACACAGCTCAGATAAGACAAGCAAGTATTGGAACTAGAGGACATAAATTGAGATTGCAGGGTGGTAGATTTTTAAGAGTAAACTTCAAAAAATACTTTTTCACGACGAGGGTGATTAATGCCTGGAATACCATCCCGGGAGAGGTGGTGGGGTCAAGGACAGTGATGGAATTCAAAAATGCATGGGATGAACACAGAGGATCCCTATATGGAAACAAGTTAGAAACAAAGCAAAGCTTAAATAGCCTTCACACTTTAAACAAGGCATAGAGGAGGGGGTAGCCTGCACAGAGCAGCAGGTACAAATCTAACCACCTTATTGGGCATACTGGATGGACTATACAGGTCTTTATCTGCCATCATTTACTATATTTTCATGTTATTATGTTCACATGCTGTAATCTTATTTACACTGTAGCCAACAGACTGAATTCCTTCCTTTTGTTTTGTGCAAAAGCTGATAACATTAATGGAATAGAGGGAGTCAAATCCTGGAAAATCCAGTCCCATATGAATAGCTAAAACTCATCCCTCAGCTCAGTTTGTGCAAAACCAGTTTCCCAATGTAGCAGGACTGTAGAAGCAAAGAATTTAAGGATAAACAACAGATTAATGGATTCTTTGGCTGTCCAGCTCTAACCATACTCTCAAATAAATACATAAGTACATAAGTAATGCCACACTGGGAAAAGACCAAGGGTCCATCGAGCCCAGCATCCTGTCCACAACAGGCCAAAGGCACCTGGCAAGCTTCCCAAATGAGCAAACATTCTATACATGTTATTCCCGGAATTGTGGATTTTTCCCAAGTCCATTTAGTAGCGGTTTATGGACTTGTCCTTTAGGAAACCATCCAACCCTTTTTTAAAACTCTGCCAAGCTAACCGCCTTCACCACGTTCTCCGACAATGAATTCCAGAGTTTAATTATGCGTTGGGTGAAGAAAAATTTTTGCCGATTTGTTTTAAATTTACTACACTGTAGTTTCATCGCATGCCCCCTAGTCCTAGTGTTTTTGGAAAGCGTGAACAGAAGCTTCACATCCACCTGTTCCACTCCACTCATTATTTTATATACTTCTATCATGTCTCCCCTCAGCCGTCTCTTCTCCAAGCTGAAAAGCCCTAGCCTCCTTAATCTTTCTTCATAGGGAAGTCGTCCCATCCCCACTATCATTTTAGTCACCCTTCGCTGCACCTTTTCCAATTCCACTATATCTTTCTTGAGATGCGGCAACCAGAATTGAACACAATACTCGAGGTGCAGTCGCACCATGGAGTGATATAACGTGTTTATTTACCCCTCTCTAGACCCCCGCAGGACCCTTCCCCACGGAGGTGTACAGAGGGTTTGTTCTTCTAAGATCTTGTTAATCACCCCCTCCCTGAATTCCAGTGACACCCCATTCCATGGTGTTATGTCTCGGGGTTCTAAGGAGCGCCTCCGGTCATGGAGGCATGGGGGGGGGGGGGTGACAGAAGGCGCAGTTCAAATCTAATTCCCATGACCACAGCTTTCTGTCTATCTGGATCTAAGTGAATCTTTGGCCATTTATGTTCCCACATGAAATCTATGTGAGTGAGAAAGAATCTTACTTGTGTGTGTGTGTAGTATTCTGTGAAACAGGTGGAGGAGAGAGAATAGATTGAAACAGAGACTGGAGCAGTGTAAAAGAAATAATCTTTTATTCTCACCCAATCAGGACTTCAATTTGGTACAAACATCAGACAGATTCTGGGTTCAACCGGCCAGAGCTTCGCCCTCAGAGATTTCGGTGGGGAAAGAATCCGATTTTAGCTCAGCTCTGCATTTCTTACATAGTATTTTTTCCCCATACAAGTCAATTGGAGAGAGACTTTTTTTCTAATCTTTCTTCATACTTAACCGCAGGTCAGGTGCCCACCTGCCCCTCCTCTCAAAGATTTCTTCATAGTGCCAATTTCAAAACTTTTAAAACCTCTTTCCTAATACTGAGAGAGATCTGTGTCTTTATATCTTGTGATACTGGGAGCCATTTTATAAAGACAAACTCCATTTTAAGAACCAAGCTTTTTACCATTTTTGTCATTAATTTCTACATCTTAAGTGTTACACTCAATTTGAAAGTTGTACCAGGTTTCAATAAGACTCACCAAGCAGTCCTGCTCTTGCAGGCTCTCTGCTATAAGGCCATCAGCTGATTATCAGGCCTAGTCAGTGCTTTTCAGCTTGTTTAAGCTATGTAACTTGGCCCACCACTATTCCAGTGGATAGGTCTCAAGCTGGGACTCATATTAACAAACGGCATTATAACATCCTCACACCTGTTTTCCATACCTTTCCTAATAATACCCAACATTCTATTCGCTTTCCGAGCTGCAGCAGCACACTGAGTAGAAGGTTTCAGTGTATTATCAACGACGACACCCAGATCCCTTTCTTGGTCTGTAACTCCTAATGTGGAACCTTGCATGATGTAGCTATAATTCAGGTTCTTTTTTCCCACATGCATCACCTTGAACTTGCTAACTTTTGTTATGCAATCTCAGTACCGTCAGTGAGCAATGTGCGATTCCCTTGTTGCTTTGATATAATTGTTATGTATTTGTTCATCTTTCTACCCCTGTTGGGCACTAGTAAACCTCTACTAGAGAGTCAGAAAATAACTGAAAGCAAATTTCCCAAAGATTGAGACTGTCACACTGAGCAACGCAGGTTTGATAATGTCTGTTTTTCAGTCATTCAATTGGTTTCCTTTGTTTCCATGGAAAGGTCCAGATCTTATACAGATGACAGATAATTCCACAGCATGTGGTCACTTTTTTCACTATTTTGTTTTACATTTATTATTTTCTTCTAGTCCATCCTTATCCAGAGTGGATTACAATAAAACATTCAACAAAAACAAACAAAAAAAAAACTAAATCAAACAGATTAAAATAGAAGAATCAATCAAAACAGAAAAAAAGTCTTAAACAAGAGGAAGTCTCTGATTTATTTCTGAAATGCAGCACCACTGCTTCACACTTGAGTCGCAATGGTAAATTGTTCCATTCATTTGGACCATGGATGGAAAAAGTGCCCAGCTTTGTAAGCTCCAAACGTATGTGTTGTAATGCAGGAACCACAAGCAACTGCTGACGTTCTGATCGCAATGATTGTGACGATATATACCACTGCAATGCAGTGGTTTATTTGAAAACAGCTGTATCCTGATACATAGCCTGATGAACCAGGAGCAGCAATTTATACAATATCCTCCATTATACCGGAAGCCATTTCAAGCGTTTCAAACAAGGAGAGATATGCTCAAAACATGGAAATTCCATTAATAATCACACTGCTGAGTTCATTGCTATTTGACGTACTTGAGCAGAGTATTTTGGCAGCCCAAGATATAAAATGTTACATTGACTATCTTTGTCATTTCCTGGTCCACCTCTCTCCTAGTTGTAAGCAAACCTCAAAAATCTTCTATTATGAGTACATTGATTATTTAACTTTTACAATGGTGTTACTTTTGATTCACTTCCTATTGATTTAAATATCAGTTTTGTTATATTGTACATTTCTTGGGTGTTCAAGTTTTCAGCCAGCGCTGTGCCTGCTTATGCAGTTAAGTTATGCAGTCACTTTTTTCTCTACATTTATTCTATGTATTTGAGATTGTTTTTCACATTTCACTTTTCAGAGATATTTTGCTGAATAAAAATAATAAATAAAGAAGATAATTGTAATATAGAGGTTTGGGGATCATGGATGGAAATGATTGATCACTTGTTCAAGGATTTGAAATAGCTGTGTGCTATAGGAGATCCAATAGCCTTGCCGCTGGCATGTATCTGATGCATCTGTGGTCTTTTCCTCTTTTTAAAGGTTTTTCAGGAATGTCTTTTCTGTATAACTATTTGGATTTCTGCTAGGTACTTGTGACCTGAATTGGCCACTGTTGGAAACAGAATACTGAGCTAGATGGACCATTGGTCTTACCCAGTATGGCTATTCTTATGTTCTTATCTTCCACAGAAATCCACTCCCACAATCTGGAAACCACCAATCCCATCTCCCTCCTCCAGCCAAGCCCCAACCCCTCCCTCCTGATGTCCCCCCCCCCCCAGTCATACAACAACCACCATTCCTAAGACTTCCATACAACCCAGAGAATCTCCAGGATGGGCAGCTGAGGGCATGAGTCCCCAAACCAGACACAGCCGTAACCACTCTACATCCACTCCACATTCATACTGTCAATAACATCCATACCTATAACCCCCCCCCCCCCCCACCACCACCACCACCACCACACACACACACGCAAACACACACACACACACACACACACTTGAGCAACAGGACAAGAACCTTCTAAGTATCACAGACCCAGGGCAAAAGCTCCTCACTAGAATCCCCAAAGAACTAAATGCAGTGTCACAAAAATCAGGTGGAAACAGCAGGAGAACTGAAGCGCTGCTCCTTTTTTTTTTTTTTTTTGCCTGCTCTCCACATACTGCCAATGTTGCAATTTTTCCCATGTTGCGGGTACAACAATACTCGGTGGGTGCAGGGCCAGACCCACCACATGCAAACATTTCCAAGCATTCCCCAATTTGTATTCTCATTGCAATTTGCCAGCTACTGCAAACTCAAGGCAAAGGGAAAAGTCCAGCAATATTTAATGTGGGCAGTGGTCAGAAGATCCAGGACTGGCTTCATCTCATGCTGTCATTGCAAAGTGTAGGTAGAAATGTCCTGATCAACAGTTACCTTAGCCTCATTATACAGCAACTGAGCAGCCTGGCATGCTTTAGACAAGATCAATTCCTAATCAGGATTATGCATAAAGTGGGCCACTGTATCCCTGGGGATGTACTCGAGGCCAGTCCAGTGGTCTATGCATCCTCTCAAACTGAAGCGAGGCCCCATCACCATCTGAACCCAAAAGCTGAGAGCATAGAATCCGAGCAATAACCTTAATGTCTTCAGTGTCTCCAGCCTCAGGGATCCCTCTAAAATGTAGATTTTTCCAGCAACCTTGGTTCTTCAGGTCATCCAATTTATATAACATCTCCTCGTTGGTCTTGCAACTGAGAAGTACTCTTCTGCAACATAAAGAGGCATTCTGCATGTTCCTCTACCTTAGTCTCCTGCTCTGACAAGTGGCCTCCCAAGTCACGCTGGTCAGCACTCAGTCCATTAATGCACTCCACTATATCATCCCGGGAGACCTTAATTTCATCTTTGATGTTGGCCAAGTATCGTTTGAGCTGCTGAAGACATCCCAAAGTGCCTCCAGCAACAGAGACAGCCAAGTCCAAGTCCAACTTCAATGCTGGGCCCAATGCAGCACAGTGGTGTGTCGATTTGGAGGTAGGCTTAATTGCAGATTTTTCTGCTGTCCTGCCTGACAAATGCTGGGATTTACTTATGCCAGCAGATCGCAGATATTATCCGTCGCCTCTGGAAAGAAAAATTTGCCAGTGTTAACAGAGAGTGAGGGATATTCACAGGAGCGGGTGGGAGGGAAAGAACTAAGCCACTATCGAGCCAAGTGACTTCACTTCCTCTAATATTCCTGTATTTTTGACTGAAACTGAAAATGGACCAAATTAGGATTTCAAGTTGGTCTTGGCACTAAAACCGAAACTGAAACCAAAATTTGGTTGGCCTTTAAGCACCAGTGCATTAAGCTGTTTTACTAAGCCTTATTTGCTTTTAGTTTTTCTAATAAACCAGGATTAATGTATGCCCCCTGGTGGTGGAGCAAGGTATTACAATGATGTTAACAAAATTGTCACAGTCCCCTAAATACTCCATGCCAAATTAAGAAGTTTAACAATAAAAATATGTTTATTTAAATGCAGAAATCAATAGTATTTAGCCACTGTTCATTTTACAGTGTTCATTGAAGAAAACAATACAACAACCTTGGACCTTTCAGAAACATTTCAACATTTTGGAGCATTAACAGATAAATATCTTTTTTTTTTCTCTGTCTAACAAATTAGTACAATAACCAAAACACACGTCAATACACCTTCAGAAATCCTCTCAATGTTCACTACCTCCTTCTTCTTTTTCTCCTCTTCTACAAGCCTCTTGAAAGCTCTTTCTATTTTATTAAACTTCTCTTGCAACTGTTACAGTAACTGCACTTCTTCCTCTCTCTGGACTACTTCCCTGATGTGACGGTGGGGGCCTCGATGGTCCAGTAGACGTGGCACCAACTTATTGGACTTTGGCTGGAATGCCGAACGCTTTCAGGTTCAAGGTTTAGCTGTGTTCGATATTCCCACTTCGGATATGGTTCACTCCATCTACGCATCTCGAACCTCTGCTCTCTCCCGTGGCAGAGATCCTTTACTGCCCATTCAGCTGAGAGTGAAAAAAATATTTCCTCCTATTTGTTTTAAAAGTATTTCCATGTAAGTTCCTTGAGTTTACCCTAGTCTTTGTACTTTTGGAATAAGTAAAACATTGATTTACTTCTACTCATTCTACACCACTCAGGATTTTGTAAACCTCAGTCATATCTCCCCTCATCCATCTCTTTTCCAAGCTGAAGAACTATAACCTCTTTAGCCTTTCCTCTTATGAGAGGAGTTCCATCCCCTTTATCATTTTGGTCACTCTTCTTTGAAACTTTTCTAATTCTGCTATATCTTTTTTGAGATAAGGCGACCAAAACTGAACACAATACTCAAGGTGTGGATGCACCATGGAGCAATACAAAGGCATTATAATATTTTTGGTCTTATTCACCATCCCTTTCCTAATAATTCCTAGCATCCTGTTTGCTTTTTTGACTGCTGCCGCACACTGAGCAGAAGATTTCAGCATATTATCTACGACAACACCTAGATCTTTTTCTTGAGTGCTGACCCCCAAGGTGGACCCTAACATCTGGTAACTATGATTCAGATTATTCCAGATTATTCTTTCAAATGTGCATCACCTTGCATTTGTCCACATTAAATTTCATTTGCCATTTGGATGCCCAGTCTTTCAATTTCCTAAGGTCTTCCTGCAATATTTCACAGTCTGCATGATTTTTAACAATCTTGGGTAGTTTTATGTCATCTGCAAATTTAATCACCTCAGTCATCATTCCAATTTCCATATCATTTATAAATATGCTAAACAGCACCAGTACTACTACAGATCCCTGCAGCACTCCACTGTTCACCCTTCTCCATTGAGAGAAATGACCATCTAACCCTACCCTCTGTTTTCTATCCAATAATCAATTCCTAATCCACACCAGAACCTTGTCTTCTATCCCATGACTCTTTAGTTTTCTGTGCCAAGGTTAAACAAATAGTTGAAAAAGTGTGGTGCTGCACTGATAATGCTGGGGAGTAAACTTAAAAAGCTTTCACTGTGGAACTGTCACGTCTGTGGCCTTGACCACCCTCATTCTTACCCTGTTTCTGGGAGTCAGTGGCTGTGCTGGCTTCTGCTTGTCTCTGTGTCTGTCTCTGTCTTAGTTTCTCTCTGGCTCTGTGTGCTGATTGCCTTACTGTGTGGGCTATGCCTCTTCCAAGATGGCTGCCGACTCCTCTATGCCAATATCCAAGATGGCTCCCGCAGTTCCTTCCTGTGGGCTGACTTCTCTGTGTGTCAAGCCTCTGTTTGGAGGCAAGGAGATTGCTGCAGTGTGCCTCTGGTGTTGAAGGGCTTTATTAATCACTTAGAGACTGCAGCCCTTGCCTTTGCATTTCGTCTAAGGGCCCTGGTATGTAGAGTGCTCTGTACACTGCTACTTTGTTTGCTCTGTGTGAGTTTCTAATGTATGACTTGTTAGCTTGGGCACAGCTTTGCTTGTTAGCCTGTGTACAGCTTTACCAGATCTCCTGGGTTTGCTTAGTGTATGTTTCTAGTGTATGACTGGTTAGCTTGGGCATAGCTTTCTTGTTAGCTTGTGTTCAGTTTCCTAGTCTTCTTGTGTTTGGCCTGCTGGTTTTCCCGTGTGTGTTTTCTTTTGCTTCTGGAGCTTCAGCCCTTGTTCAGGCTGTTGCCAGTACTCCTTGATACTGAAGCTCCAGCCATAGTCTTGCTCCTTGACCTGACCATTGCTTTGAACCTGCCTTCTGCCGGAACCCGGACATTCCCTGCCTGTCTGCCTTGCTTTCGCCTAGGTGCCTGGGGGGCACTTCTGTATCCTGATTCCTGCTGTTCCTGCTTGCAAGTTCCAGTTCCGGTTTTTCTTGTAAGTCCTGCCGGCTGCTCGAACCTGAGGGCTCAACCCTCGGGGAAAGGTGGCTAAGCGTAGGTGAAGCCTAGGTCCAGTGTGTACCTGTCCAGCGGGTTCCAGTCCTATGGGTTCCAGTCCAGTGGGTTCCGCTCCAGTGTGTTCCAGTCCAGCAAGCTTCACTCCTGTATGTTCCAGCCCAGTGGGTTCACTCCAGTGTGTTCCAGTCCAGCGGGCTCCACTCCAGTGCACACCCATCCGGTGCGTTCCAGTTCCGGGTATTCCTGTGTAGAACTCCAGTCCGGGGTTCCGGTCCAGTCTTGTCTCGTCTCTACCTTGAAGGTGATCTTGCCTGCCACTGCCGCTCCACGGTAGTGACCCAAGGATTCACGAACCCAGTGCTCCCGGGGAAGAAGCCTGACAGTATGCCAAGGTCCTCGAGAATGCGACAGGAACCATCATACTGGAAACCATCCTTGCAATTTTTGTAATGTCTTTAGCACCATTGCTTTCTGTACATACCGGTGAAATTTTGGTATTACAATGCATGGTCTCAAGTCTTGGGTGCACTTGTTTCCAACTCAATGAGCACGCTCTAGACAAATGACACCCCATCCCACCTCTGGAAAATTAGCTAACAGTCACGTCTCCAAGGTTTTATGAAGATCATACTCTGGAATCAATTCAGGCAATCCTATAAACTGCAAGTTGTCTCGTCGAAATCGATTCTCAAGATCATCAACTTTCTCTTGAAGTGTTTGGGTGAGCCGCTCTAAGTTCAATACAGTTGCGACCTGCTCCTGATGCACATCTTCTACCTTGGATACCCACGCTTCCAGCTTGCCAGTGTGACAGGTAAGTGCTGCAATGGCTGAAATGTGTTTGGAGAGTTTGTGAGGCAGAAATCTAGGGCACAAATCACTGACTCAGTAATGAGTGTGTCGGAGATGGGCTGTGATTGAGGCAGGAAGGGAGAAGATGCCATATTGAATTCTGACGTGCAGCCCCAGTCTTCCTTCCCTCGGTGGTTTTGCGAATGTCGACTATATATATATATATATATATATTCTGGGATCACACTAGCCACTAGCCTAGCAATCTTTGTGTGCAACTCCATCAGTCCTGCTGTGCTCCAAATGTGGCTTGCTAGATCCCATCAAATGCTGGGCTCCATGTGTGGTTCACTAGATATCACTGCTGACACCATCTGTAATACAGTGCCCCCTACGGGTGCATTTACCTTTGTACTCAGGTCCAACTGTTATCAATCTAGGCAGCATCACTCCGACCAGAAGCAAGTTCAATTTAGGCCCTGCTCCCAAGTTACAGCTAATCCGAACTTACCTGGAAGCTACTCCTCTCTCCCAATAATCTAGGCTCTAGAGTACTAATCTCACTATTATTTATCCATCTTCATCAAAAGGAATGGACAGGGCTCTTCCTTTTTTATATTTTTGCAAACAAAGGTTTAAACAATCCTTGGTCTCTAACGTACTACTTCCCTAAAGAGGGGGGAGGGGGGATTACAATCTCTCATCAATAAGAATAAAGAATACACTCTTTCCTCAACTGATGCAATTGATGCCTTCTTTAAGATAAGATCCCAATGATCTATGATCAGTTTCCCCTTCCTTGGTGTTTTCCAATCACCCTCTTAGCACAAGAAAGACAGCCAGTCAGTCACTCTATTTTGTCTCTCTATGAAAGGCTCTTTCCCTCTCCCAGTAATTTCCTTCTGAGTTTCAGTACCCAGGAACGTCTCTCAGCCCAAAGAGTTTTAATGGGTGTCTTGTTTTCTCCTATATTAGTGTTAACTGGGGTTATTCCATGCACTGCCACTCATTATGGAAATTAAAAAGAGTAAGACCTTTCTTCCCAAGGACTGTCTTCCGTAACCTGGTACAATCAATGGTACTCAGTCATCTAGACTACTGCAACGCACTCTACGCTGGCTGCAAAGAGCAAATAATCAAGAAACTTCAGACAGCCCAGAACACTGCAGCTAGACTCATATTCGGTAAAACAAAATATGAAAGTGCAAAACCCCTACGAGAAAAGCTACACTGCTCCCACTTAAAGAACGCATCACATTCAAAATATGTACCCTAGTCCATAAAATCATTCACGGAGATGCACCTGCCTACATGTCAGACCTGATAGACTTACCACCCAAGAATGCTAAAAAATCATCTCGCACAATCCTCAACCTTCACTTCCCTAATTGTAAAGGTCTAAAATACAAACTAATGCATGCATCAACCTTTTCCTACCTGAGTACACAATTCTGGAACGCGCTGCCGCGCAACTTAAAAACAATCTATGAACTAACTTCCGCAAACTACTAAAGACCCATCTCTTTAACAAGGCATACCACAAAGATCAACAAATGTGAACTCCTCTACATATATCCAGCATTGTCTTATTATATTTGCTTGTTATACTAATATCATACTTTTTCATTATCATGTTACCCAAGATCCTTCCATAATGCGAATTGTTTATCTTATTATATATTTCCACTATTCATGATGTATTGCAAGCCACATTGAGCCTGCAAAGAGGTGGGAAAATGTGGGATAAAAATGCAATAAATAAATAAATTATCATTATTGTTAGGACTACTTCTTCCCTTTCCCCATGCAAATAGCACACTTCTTAGGAGACTGACATTTTGTCATCTCTCCCCTTCTTCCTGTAAAGCTAGCTTCCTATACTCCAGAGTTTCCTTCCTCCCCTACAGTACTACTACTACTACTACTACTTATCATTTCTAAAGCGCTACTAGATGTACGCAGCGCTGTACACTTGAACATGAAGAGGCGGTCCCTGCTCGACAGAGCTTACAATCTAATTAGGACAGACAAACAGGACAAACAAGAGATAAGGGGTGTGCATCTGCCTAGACAGGCAGATGCACACCCCTGCATTACTCAGCAGAATGCTCTTATTATAACTTTCTTTCCCTCATGCAGACAGCAAACCTCTTAGAAGACTAACCTTCCCCTATCTTACCAGTGAAGCTGGCTTTCACCATTGCAAACAGGAAAACCCAATTCAGGCAGCTTCCTATGTGCCAGCTCCTCCCCCCCCCCCCCCCCTCCTTTCTAATTGGCACTCTCTCTAAGGTATGGACTGTTCAGCTTGGAAAATGTTTCAGCCTCCTCTCCCTTTCTATAGCTGGTAAGCTAATGCTTTGCTCTACACTCTACTTATTTGGAAGACTTTCATCTCCACCCGCTTTCTACAACCTGGGAGAGTGTTATGATACACTCTGTTTTCCTTCATAGAAAGTAGACTTGACTTCCACTCAGTCTGCCTAGCCCTCTTTCTGAATTTTACTCTATCCTGTCCTTTCTCCAAGGCTCCTGCTAAAGCTGGAAACACTTTCCCCTGGAACAGAACAGTGAGATTTTTGTACAAGATAAGTTTTTCTCCTTTTTTCTGAAGCACATTGATCCATGCTAGGTTTTCCTGCCTGTTCAGCCTTCTTTCCTGTGTCCTCAGGAGCAATGACTAGTATAGTCAGTCAATTGAACCTTTAGTTAGCCTCTTCCACAAATACTTCTTGTGGCTATAGGTAAGTTAATTTATTTCCTGTCACCTTCTTAGATTTTTAAGTTCTTTAGGACAGGCTTTCTTATACTTGGAAGAAAAACATCATAAGCTCACTTTTACTAAAACTAGAATGCAATTGAGAAATAAAATGCATTGTTTACACTTTAAATTTGATTATAAATTAGTGGAGTTGATGTTCAAAAAGACTTGCAGAGTTAAATTCTGAATTAATCACATACATTTTTTTTTTTGGGTGGGGGTAGGGGGGGGGGGTTGAGTTATATTGTGTCTACAGTGTCCTTATAGATAACTAGAAGAAGCTTACACTGTATTAGATAGCCCTGCAGGAGTAAAGGTGGAATTTTCACCCTGGTGGATCTATCCAGCCAAGCCCTCAATTATCTGGCTAGACCCATTGAAAAATCTCCCCCTAGATGGGAAGTGAGAGAGTAGATATTTTGGTAGTGTGTTAAGGGGTTCTTTTATTAAAGCTTAGCACATGCTTATGGAATTAGCATGTGCTAAATGCTAAGAAGCCCATTTTCCCCATGATTCTATAAAAGACAATAAAAATTGTGCATGCAAATTTGGGAATATAGAAAATTTGCACACACAATTTAAATGAATAATGAGCCAATCAGTGCCAATAATTGAAATTAACATTTTTATGCATAAATGTATGCATGTGTCTATATTTTACACGTCCTGGAAAAGGGGGTGCAGAAATGGAAGGGTCTTGAGCATTTTGGGGTGGAGTGTGGGCGTGGGTTTGAGTTATGCATGCATTTATAGAATAAAAGAGTTCTGTATGTAAATTTTGGCAGGTGTTTTTGCTGGTGTGACATACTTAAATTTACACGTGACCCCTGTACTTAAGCACTATTCTATAAACCATGCCTAACTTCAGGGGGTTTTTTTCGGTGCTGATTTTAAGGCACAATTTATAGATATCAGGCCTTTATGGCTATTGACTTCTTAACATTTAGTGCGTTCTAATTCTATTAGCATACGCTAAGCTTTAGTAAAAGGACCCCTCAGAAAGGAAGGGGTGAAACAGAGGAAGAAACATCATGTTTATCATCAGTGTGCTTTCTGTGTTTCCTAATAAGCAAAATGAGCTTTTATCCTTTTACATGATAAGCTGAAAAAAGTGTTATATTTGCCTTTCAATTACAAGTCCTGTTGGGAGTGATCTGATGCTGGAATACATGATAATGCATGAGAAATAAAAAGCTATTAAAAACACTTGTCCAGCTATGAAATTAGTTATTGATTAATATAAATGTTCAAAGAAGTACTTGTTCACAATAAAAATGGAAAAATGAATTACAGGGATCAAATTTCACACAGGTTTATTTTGAAATGTGTGTGGAACAAGAGATTAGGGATGTGGATATATTGAGGTATATATAATCCTATGTTGCACACATAAACACATGGATACAAAAGAGTAGATAGACATACAGATCACATACAGACCTGTGGATCGACATTTTAGAAAGAACAACACATTGGAATTGAGAAGTTCAGGTTGAGACATGTTAAGTTCTTCGATTATTTTAGAATAGGATTTCCAACCTACATACATGGAGATATGAATATTTCTGCTTTAGTAATGGGTGGCAAGAGAATCTGTTTTAGAACCATAGACATCTGTAATATCAACAGGGCCAAAATGGGTACATAAACATTTATGTTCTGAAATGCTAACAGACAGGATTATATAGTGGAATATATTATCATTTACGTAAACAATTAAAAAAACATAAGCGTTTATTGTAGCTAAACTGTCACAGGAATGGTATGTCATTTGAAACAGCACAGGGATATTGTCATCATATCCTATGTCATTACCAAATGAAAATGAGCAGGAAAAAACACATTTTGGGGAAATATAAATGATGCCTAAGAAAAATCAGCGCCAATAAAAACTGTGTAGCAGTATTCTATAAACTGTGCTTAGGGCATAAACCATGCCTAACTTTAGGCACCAATAATTATGCCTGCTAAAAGCAGCAAGTTTCTGGAGGAAAAGTCCATATTCTGCTATTGAGACAGACATGGGGAAGCCACTGCTTGCCCCGAGATTGGTAGCATGGAATGTTGCTACTATTTGGGTTTCTGCCAGGTATTTGTGACCTGGATTGGCCACTGTTGGAAACAGGATACTGGGCTAGATGGATCATTGGTCAGATCCAGTATTGCTATTCTTATGTTCTTATATTCAGAGCATGGGTGGGAATGGGAAGGGCTGCCACTTATATGTATAGGAGTGAATTCTATATATGTCACAGAAAAAAGTGCTATTCTATAAGCTGTGCTTAAAGTTAGGGGCAGTTTACAGAATAGCGCTCTTGCCTGGGGATCACACCTAACTTTTCGCATGACCATTTGCACCAACTGAAATGTAGTGGAAATGTATGTGCCTAAATTGGGTGCATATCCCTCGTATACTATAACAATGCAAGTAAAGTCTAGGAACGCCCCGTTCTGCCAATAACCCTCCCATTTCTGCAACTGTTTTTAACTCATGCATAAAATGTAGGCATGGATCCCGTGCCTACATTTACACACATAAGTTCCAATTAAATATAACTAGTGGCAATAATTGCTTGCTAAAAAAGCCAATGCACTAAATAGCTCGATATTCAATTAAATTGCTTATGAAAATTGGGTGTGCAATCAAATTTGCAGGTGCAATTTGGGGCAATTTTTATAGAATTAGGATGTGAATTATTTGCACCCCTGCTTCATTTATGTTACTGCAGTTACACCAGATCCACGGCTGGTGTGACTGTGGGTGCAAATATGTAAGGAGCACTGAAACCAGATTATGCTGTTGCACAGCATAAATAGAGGCACCAGTTACAGAACTGCCTCTTAGGGGCCCTTTTACTAAGCCGTGTAGGCGCCTATGCACACCCAACGTGCATCAATTTTGAGTTACCACGTGGCTACCGCGTTGCCCTTGCGGTAATTTCATTTTTGACTCATGTCTGATACGTGCACTGGAAAACATTTTTATTTTCTGGTGCGTGGGCAGTAATTGGCATTTAATGCATGTAGACCATTACTGCCCGGTTACTGTGTGAGACCTTTCTGCTAGGTCAATGGCTGGTGGTAAGGTCTCTGATCCAAAATAGAAACGCGGCAATTTTCATTTTGCCGCACGTCCATGTTCGGCAAAAAGTTTTAAAAAGGCATTTTTTACAGGTGCGCTGAAAAATAATTCTGTGCATGCCCACATCTACACTACCGCAGGCCATTTTTCAGCACACCTTGGCAAAAGGGCCTCTTAGTGTATTAGCATTAAGTAGCTGCTTGCTATATAGCATACTCTTACTACATCTGACATTCCTGCATTTACATCCACCTGTTCAGTACATTTTAGCCCACGTTAGTGTTCCCAGGTCCCTTTATGCCCCATAAAGAAGTAGATGGAAGTTAAAAGAGAATTTAAAACTAAGTGCTACTTAATATATGTATTCAACATGAGTACTTATTTAATATCAAATGAATGCGAACAGGATAAGACAGTCTGCTCTTCTTCAGATCTGCATTTAAATAGTACATCAAGCAACTCATCTTCCAATCACTATTTACAGGAAATCCAATGAGATACAATAATTAGATTAGCTATAAATAGTTAAGTGAGTGCAAAACATGGCTTTCAATATGTAATTAGTAAATGAAACATTTTCCTTTCAAATGCCATCATTTTTCTCTACTAAAATGGTAATATATGAATGTATTTAGTATTGCAGACACTCTTTAGAATTTTAAAATCTTGACTGCAGAATTCCACGTCTGAAGCCATAGAACTTATCCTCTGTCTGCAGCAGCACTCAATTGGTCTCAGGTTCTTGTAGGGAATATTTATTCTTTTATCTCTCCCTTCTTTTGACTTATTAGTAGAATTCTTCAAAGCACTAATGGAAAAATTTCAGCATAATAATAATTAACAATATTCATTCTTTCTAATTATCTGCAAGGAGAGCAAATTTGACATTAAAAGTATTTGAAACATTTATCTTATTTAAACTTTATTTATTAATTTTAAAACAACATAGTATTTATGAAAACGTACAGCAACATATATATATGTATCATACACATTTGCAGCGCTTGATTTGAAATCTATAACACATCATGAACAGTGTTGATGAGCAGTGCTGTTCTGTCACGCAGAGTGCTTCAGCATTCTATGTAGTCGATGGGCCATTCTCATCTGATATGGGCAACTCTTCTCATCCCAGCGCGATGGGCAGTTAGATCTATAATAGAGGCCCAACAATACTTTGTGATGCCATTGGTACCCCACTTGCACTGTCCAGAACAATAGGATAGTACCTTTGATACCCGTTTCTTCTTCTGTACTCTCCAACTCAAGAATGTGGACGAAATACTATAGTCACTAGTGCCTGGAAAAGGAATACTGTAATAACTTCTGTGTGTAATACCTCCATATGTGCCTTAACTTACCCCGCCGACAGATTATGAGAAAAGAAAGGTGCAATGCAAAAACACGCTATACCCTGATGGAGAACTCCATCCTGTGATTTTAATGAGACCATAAAGTGGGTAGTCACCGCCGTATTGACTTTTGAGAAAGGGGCTACGCCACTACCCGTCTGCTTACCTTTTATTAGCCACCAAAGCGAAGCTAAATAAGTGGCTTGGACGTGCCCAGGGAATCTTCACCCCCCTCGGCGGTCCTGGGCCCACCCAAGTGAATGTGGCCCCCCTCCCCCAGCAATTACACATTTATGGACTAAATTCTGTAAATGGCGCCTAAAAATCAGCACTGAAAAAACAGCACTTAGCACTATTCTATACACAGTGCTTAAGCTTACGCACTTTTTATAGAATAGCACTTAGCACTGGGAACCACGACTATATTTATGCATGACCATTGACACCAACAAACCCTTGATGTAAATCCCCATGCCTAAATTAGGCGTGGATCCTCTTTATAACAACGCATATAAATTCAATGAATGCCCCTGATTTGCCCATGACCTTCCTGTGACAGCGCCCTCTTTTGGCACCCAGATCCTGCAGCTAAATTTATGTATGTAAATTTTAATTAAATCCATTTAGCACTAATAATTGTTTGTTAAGCTCTCAATTATCAGCATTAATTGGTTCATTATTCAATTAAATTGTACATACAAACTGGGCGCACGCCCTAATTTGCATGCACAAATTTTAGTGACTTTATAGAATTTGAGGATATGCCATTTGAGCACACAATTACATTTCAGAATAAAGCTAAGGCACACTACTGTTATTTATGTATGTTAAGCACTTTTTTCCCCAATCTATACATGCCCCATGGAATTTCTACTCTAAATGTAGCTAAAGCTAATTGTGGCCATTTTCTAAATGGAGCTACTAAGGACAGGAGCAAATGAGGATTGCTTCTGCCTGTCCTGTCCCACTGGAGTCCAAAGGCTAACACTGTAGGTTCTTGGGGGGGGGGGGGGGTGATTCCAGAAGGGGGAGTCTGATGTTGGCAGAGGGATTGGGAGTGGGCACTAATGTTGGTAGGGGGATCTGGAGGGTCACTGAAGTCAGTGAGGGGAATTCAGGTGAGGGCACTGATGTCAGAGAGCAGGTCAGGGGGGTCTGATGTCAGGGGGGGGGGGGGGTCATGAGGGGCATCTGATGAGGAGGATGGGAGGGGGACTGGTGAGGAAACTCACAGCTTCACTTAAGCAGGTCCTGACTGATGTTCAGCAGGGACCTGCATAAAAGTCTGAGTGGCTATCAGCAGTCCGATTAGACCTGATATTCAGTACTTTGAATATATATATATATATATATATATATATATATATATATATATATATATATATATATATATATATATATATTTCTACATATCCTTCTAGACATGTAGAATAAACCTATGGGAAAATGGATTCTCTGGACTGAGGAGTGATCACCAGAAAGGATAGTACTAGAAACTGATACATGAGCAAACAAGAGTCACCCACACTGGGATGCACTGGGCGGGGCTACAGACCATATAAGGGAGCAATTCCCTTACATGGTATGTAGCCCCGCCCAGCACATCCCAGGATGCACTGGGCAGGGCTGGGCGCCACCATTTTGATGTCGTCAAGCCAAAGAAGAGGAGGGAGGCAGGCTGCGTCCCTCCTCCAACTAAGGTAGGGGGGTTGCACTTGCTGGAACAACATTGGGGGGGAGTTGGGGTGGTCTAGAGGTCCGGCCGACCTCCAGCCCTCTCCACTCGCTCAGTGGGTTGGTGCTTTGTTGGGGGGCTGTACTTGCTGGAACAACATTGGGGGGGGAGAGTTGGGGTGGTCTAGAGGTCCGCCAGACCTCCAGTCCCCCTCCGCTCGCTGGGTGGGTGGGTGTTTTGTTGGCGGCCACTAGACCACCAGCGACCAATTTCAGGGGTTTTGGGGGGGGGGGGGCTGGAGACTTCCTTCGCTCGGTGGGTGGGAGGGGATTTTGTTGCCGGCCAGTATTTCCTCTTCTGACTGTATACCTAACAATTTTTTTTATTTCTATGTATAACCCTGGTTTTGTGGGCGCAGTGTTTTATTCACTTTACAGAGGTTACAAAGTAAATTTTGTTGTTGCCCACCACCGGACCTCCAGCCCCCGTTGCTTGGGCCTCGGGGCAGGGTATTTCTAGTTTGACATGGTGTTTGACAGGTTTGGGCTTTTGACAGCCCAGACCTGTCAAACAAGTGCGGGACGATTGTGCTGAGCGCATGCTCGGCACAATTCGCCCATACTTTTACCCAATCAGCTGTTCTTCTTGGCGATTGTGAGCATGCGTTCCCTATACCGCAGGCGGAGATTTGACCAGATTAATGATACTTTAATGCATCCGACTTTTGAATACCGAAAAGGACTTTTCTGATGGGGTTTCTTGGTGCATTCTTCGTTTTTTACAAATCGGTAAGTCCTTTAACGTTTTTCATTCCTTTGTGTTTGGTTGATGCATCTGCCTCTCAGTCCTTGTGCTTGTGAGTGAGACTAACAAGTTAGTTACTTCTTCCATTAAAGGCTGGGTTGAAGAGCCAAGCTTTCACCTGCTTCCTGAAGTAGAGGTAGTCTTGTGTTAAGCGGAGCCTTTCAGGCAATGCATTCCAGAGTGTGGGGGCTACTCCGGAGAAGGTTCGCTTGCGGGTATGACATCGTGTAATGTCTTTTGGAGAGGGTGTAGTTAGTGAAAGTCCTTGGGAGGACCTTAGTGTCTTTGGCGGTGTGTGGAGGTCATCCTATTCTTCAGATACTCAGGGCCATTTCCTTTCAGGGCCTTGAAGATCAGACACAGAATTTTAAATTTAGCCTTGTATTGTACTGGTAGCCAATGAAGTTTTTGCAAAAATGGTGTGATGTGGTCATGTCGCTTGCAACCTTCTATGAGTCTTGCTGCTGCATTCTGAATCAACTGGAGCTGGTGCAGGCCCTTTGTAGTCAGACCATTGTATAGTGCATTGCAGTAATCCAGTCTTGATGTTACCATGGCATGTACAACTGGGATGATTTACCTTCTCGATGTAAGGAGAGAGGCAGTGTAGCTGTTGCAAATAGTAGAAGCAGCTCTTGAAGGTTGCTTGGATTTGGGGAATCAGAGTAAGTGTTGAATCTAACTGTATTCCAAGGTTCCTGACTTGTGATTTGAGGGGGAGTTCATACTTCCTAAAAGGGATTTTGATGTCAGGTATGTATCCACTTGTGTTAGGGACCCAGAGAAGCTCGGTTTTACTTGGGTTCAGGCAAAGCTTGTTGTGTTTAGCCCATTCTTGAATTGATGTTAGACAAGTGATCAGTTTATTCACGGCTGTAGGGAAGTCAGGTTCAATGGGTATGAGTAGCTGCACATCATCTACATAGATTTAGAACTGAGTGTCCATTGACTGAGTCAGCTCAGCTAGTGGCTTGAGGTAGATATTGAACAGAATAGGTGACAGTATCGATTCTTGTGGTACTATGCAGGTTAGTGTCCATGGTGGTGATGAGTTGCTGCCAATCATTATGGATTGTTGCCTGTCTGATAGATAGGATCTGAACCAGGCAAGTACGGTTCCATTGATACCTGTTTCTGTCAGTCATGCTAGCAAGATATCATGATCCACAGAGTCAAAAGCTGCTGAGAAATCTAGCAGTACTAACATCGAGGCAAATCCCTTGTCTCAGTTTCTGTGAAGATCATCTAGCAGGGATACGAGGACCGTTTCTGTTCCATAACCAGGTCTGAATTCAGATTATCATGGATCTAGCCAGTTACCCTTTTTTTTAGCCATTCATTAAGTTGAACATTTAGATCTTCCATGTACATAAAAAAGCAAAGTAGTGCATATAGAAGCTGAAAATACACATTATGAACATAAATGTTCATATAAAGAAAAGCAAATTAAAATTATACCCTTCCACTTTCTAGCAGATTGAGGGCATGGAGAGGGGGCTACAGTGAGGCTGAACTATTGTTCAGCTGTTCCTCAGATGCAGAGCTAGTGCAAGGATTGTGGGCACCTGAGGTAAACCTTCAGCCTTACACCCTTCCTTTAATTAACTTTTAGGTCCCAAGCCTGCAGCTCCCCCAAGATTTTGATAATTAAACTCAACAATCATGATCAACAGACAAAAATCCTATAAAATGCTGTTTAAGTATGTGCTGATGGTTCTTTGCATTTGTATGGCTGCCAGCTGGTTCTTTTGAGTTTGACTGCATAGGCTTTTGCTGCTCACCCCCCCCCCCCCCCCCCAGAAGCTGTCACCCTAGGCAACTGACTAGTTCTACCTAATGGTTGGTCGGCCGTACTTAGATGATAGTAGGGGGAGGGGCTTGTTGTCATCAATTGCACTTGAATTTGTAAGAATTCTTGATTAGAAGTGATTCATACAGACATTGCATTTCTTATTTGTTAACAAAATATATCTTGGATATTTCTCTCAGTTTGCATTTGTATTTTGTTCAGTTTAATGCTTGTTTTAACATATAATACAGAGCATTTCCTGAAATGACACACTTGAATTCTATACAATTTATATCCAGATAATAGTGTTCCTTTAGTTATCATCCTTCTTTCTGTTCTGAAATGCAAATTGCACCAATATCAGTCCAGAGCAGGCACTGTTGATATGCCATTTTATTTTTTAGGCTTTAGATGTACTTATAGACTGTGCCCTTGTCCAGTCCTTGCCTTATTTTTCTGTGTTCTGCTTAACTGGAGTGCTATTCATCTTGTCCTGTCAAGGCTATATTCTTCCTGCACATTTTTAACTTGTTTCCTGTCCTCTGTAATAGGATATAGAGTTATTGTTACAGCTTTTCTAAAAGATGTATCATCCTCAACTGTGTGCTTTTTTTCATACCTGTTGACTTTTCCACGGTGCTTAGCTTAAAAACACACATGTACAACCTTGCTAAAAGTGTATCAACAATCTGGTTCCATTTAGGGTTAGACAAAGCCTATTCTTCTTATATAGTCCTACCCCAAAACATTTCCCCAGCTCTTAATAACATGAGATATGTTCTTCAGGTAGCATTGCAGACCATTTTCCAGTGCACCTCATCTTCAAATACACAGTAACCACATAGTTTGTGGTTCAAGATCTGGCATATGGGGAAAATGTTCATTTTTTTAAATTGCTTGTTTGAATTTTGTTTTATGTAAATGCAATTTTACATGTGTATGCACATAAAAGATTTTACATGTGCAGAAAATTGAAAAGCAATTGAAACAAACACATATGTGTAATGCTAGGCAGATCAAAAATTATGTGGGATGTGTACCTTATGCAATCTCAAATGAAGATGAATTACACGGATTCAGTTTTTTTAAAGCATTCTAATGAACCAAAGATGTGCCATCCAAAGGATATCTGTAAGGCCTGCTTTTTTACATCCCTTCCCATACTCACCTTGGTTGTGCATACAATTAACAGGTACAATATACAGAGAAACAAGAATATGATGTCCAGTAATAACCTTTAAATCCTCCTTGCCTGCTTGTTTGTAGGTTTTACTTCAGCTAATTTTAAAGAGAAGGAATCTGAGCAGTTTCTCTTGAAAATGTGTTGCATGTACACATGGTAACATAGCAAGTGACAACAAATAAAGATCTGAATAGTCCACCTGACTCTGTCCTTATGTTTCAATTTTCCAACTACTGTAGTTGCTGTCAAAGCCCACTCCAAATCCATCTTGTAAAAGTGTGTATATATATAGTGCAATTTTTCTAGCAAAAAAGGTGCCGGTACTTAAATGCCAGGCCACCCTTTGGGGGGGGGGGGGGGGGGGGGTGATCACTGAGGGACTCACTCCACAATAGCCAGGCCCCCTGCAACCACTCACAGAATCATTGACAAGGCAGAATTGGTATCTTGAGCCTGAGCTCTTTCATTAAAACTTGAGGAACATGGGTCAATTTTAGCAGATACTGGAAAAGGTGCCGGTACTCAGTACCCCACGAGTACCCCCACAAAAAAAAGCCCTGTATATATATATATATTGCAATCCGCTTAAGTGCAAGGTCTGGGACCAAAGAAATACATGCAGTTAATCGGAGCATGCACTTAACCGTTGTGACCCAAAGAAGCTTGACATCTGATAAACATATGTACAATACTGTTTATTATACGTACAGTATACAGTCTCCGTTAACTGACGTTAGGCTTACTTGAAGTAATCAGTCATAGTCCTCTGTACACTCTTGTGTCTGTGAGTTCCATAGACTACGTCTGCCAGAAGGTAAAAACTGTCATTGCACTGACATCCAGTGGTCTCCAGATAGGCCTGCACGGTGTTGAGACTCTCCAGCACTCTTGCAAAAGCGACAGGAGGTTGTTGAATTTCATCAGCATGTGCCTCACTGCTCATTTCATCATCTGTTTCATCATCAGCCGTTGCCTGCATGTAGGCACATATCTGTACATCAGTGCTGTTGTCAGCTGTTTGTAGATCGTAATCAACAGCTACGTAGTGATGAAACTCCTCTTCAGTAACACCGGCTGGGATGTCAATAGCCTGTTCATCTGATGTGTTTGCAACAGCTACATCTGTTTTGTCCCTCTCCATATCCCTAAGAAAACTTTCCCGCTTGTAGCAGTTCACAATGGTTGCCTGTGTAACCTGATTCCAGGCTTCTTTCTGCATATGTAGGGAATCCAACAGTGATAGATTACGAGTGAGTTCAATAGCATGTTTATCCTTGGTCATCCATAATGCTCATCAGACGACGTAGCACAAGAGCCCGATAATGTTGTTTGAAATTGGCTTTTATGCCCTGATCCATAGGTTGAATCAGAGAGGTAGTGTTTGGTGACAGGAAGACCACCTTGACATTAGACAGCCTGACATAAGCACTGTGTGCAGCACAATTATCACAAAGCAACAAAATCTGATGCTTTTGTGGCCACATTCTAGTGTCTAACTTCTTTAGCCACTGCTTCCAAATTTCCCCAGTCATCCATGAATTTGCATAAGCCTCATATGACACAGGATGTTGCTTAACGTTCTTGAAGAAACGGGGCTTGAGGGCTTCGTTCTGTTTCAGTGAGTCTGATGTCCTGCACGTTGTGTACGTGCAGGACGTCAGAGTCAGAAAGAAGAAACACAAACGAACGAAGGAAGACGACTTCGGCTGGCGGGGGTTGGGGTCCCCCACCAGCAAAGGACGTTGACGGCAGGTTGGCAGCGGGAGGGGGGATTGTGAGGGTCTTCGGTAGGGGGGTCCAGGGCCAAATCTACGGGGGCCCTGGCCCCCTGTGGCCCCATAGCAGATATGCCCCTGGTATATAATATATTTTATTAATTGGTGGAATATGGTCAGGGGAGTATTTTAAAACCTCTATTAAGTATTTCTTGAAAGCATCCAGAGGAGAAGTCCCCAAAGACTTAGGAAAATTGAAGACGCAAATTCAATCTCCGATTCATAGAAAGATTGAACAGATGCAAAATTATAATCTCCGATTATAATTTTGCATCTGTTCAATCTTTCTATGAATATAGTGTTTATCTTTTATTGTTGTAGTAGAAAATTCTTGTAGTTTTTTAACTTCTTCTTTAATAACTGTCATTTGATTGTCTGATTCTTTCTTAATTCCATCTAAAGATTTAGAAAGCATATCAACAGTACTCACTAATGTTACTATTTCTCCGATTGAATTGGTGAGCTTGACATCAAGCTGTTGGAGAGATTCCCATATGCTCTCTAATATAACCATCTCCAGCTTTGTTAGAATAGCTTGTAGCTGTGCCTGGGAAATTTCTTGTCCCAGTCCTCCGCTGGCTTGACTTCCTTCAGCCTCTCCTTCTCGGGTTTCCCCTCCTTCGACTTCCGCAAGGGGGTTCCCCGCCTAAAATGTATTTTAAACTTTTACATGAAAATAGTCCATGTGAAATGCACCCAACACTTAACTTAATGTGCTGGAATGTCTTCCATTCTTTCACCATGATCAACGATGGACAGTGTTTTGACTTGCTGCTTCAGGATACGTGGATAACAATTGAACACTCCAGACTTCTGGCTGTTTGCTCTAGGGCTGTTCACCAGGAGTCCTTCTCAATCAGCAGCAGTCAGCAGTACATTATATAAATGTTTTATAGTAGCAGCAATGATAGCACACAAAACTTTACTGCACTGTCATCTTATGGCTCAGTGGCAGTGGTTCACTGTTCCATACCCAGCCTAGTTCATGCTCCACTGACCAGATGGGGCTTGGGGGACTAAGAAAACCACCTTCACATCCCCTGGAAAGAAACGAGTCCCTAGCCATTGCACATCAGTGGTGCCTATCCCCTGTCCTTAGAACATAGTCAGACTGGACTCCAAAGAAAAACATGGCATGCATTTCTCAGGTGCCTAACCATTACTGTAATAGTTAGGCAGGGCAGAAGATAAAACTGGGTGACAGGGCCGGCTCAAGCGACAGTGGCACCCTGAGCCAATTTGCTTTGGCGGCACCCCCCCCCCCATCTAATCACTTTCAGCACCCCTTCCTCTCCTCCACAGGTTTGGCATCTCTCCCCCCCCCCCCCATCCAGTCTTTCTTTACCCCTCCCCACAGGAGTACGGGGGATTGAGAGGTGAAGGAGCAATGCTGGACATACAGGAAGGGTGGGGGAAAAGAGAAGGGGAGAGACCAAACCATGGGGGGAGGGGCTTAATCTTTAGATCAGGTGAGGTCAGAGGCTGGGTATTTTGCTGCACTTAATCGCTAGTGCCCTGGGCCAGAGCCTCACCTGGTCCAATGGTTAAGCTGGCCCTGCTGGGTGAGGTAGAAGACTTCTGGAAAGCATATGAAGGCCTCTGGTACCTGAGCCTAGGATAAGCAGCAGCTGTGTAAAAGCCTGGAAATAACTAACATGAAATTACTGTGCCATAACAGCAATAATCATCATAATAAAAAATACTAAATTCCTTGGTTGTACCCGTGAAGAAACAGAAGAGGCTAAATGTGAAAGCTCCTGCAACAGAAAGCCACTTCTCTATTGCAAACTGAGGCATTAGGCACACAGCAAAGAGTTAACCCTGGAGGAACTAGAAGCAGAAATTTGTCCTACTCTGGACCCTCTGGTAGACACTAACACACCATGAACAGATAAAAGTTTACGGTGGGGGGACAAGGAAACTTTGAATCCTTAAAGCAAGCAGATAGTTTCAGGCTATGTCTTAATTAAAATGAATATCTTCGCTATCTTAATGTTATTGCCAGTTAAGTGCAGTGAGGTGATTGAGAGTTCCATAACACAATTATGCTCTGTTAACGATGCACAGAAGAATTATCTTTGTAATTTAGAATGCAGAGGGGAGCTGCAGACCTGGTTTCACTGCCTTTATTATTACAGTATGTTGTGTTTCCCTCTAAGACCGACTCGGTCCTATTTAATTCTCTGGTTAGATTAAGCTCAGGATGAGAAGTGGTTTTTATAGCCTTTCCTTCCATCCCTCTCAGTATGCAACAGTTCCATGACTGGAGAAAAGTGTGTACATTTAACTCCACTGATGCCAGTTTGGCATCTGTTGAAAGCACAACATAGTGAGATCTGCTAGACCTTTTTGCCCATCCAGCCTGCCCAGTTAAACCTTCAGCCACTGTTCTAACTGTGGTCAGCTCCTTTTCTTTCTTCCTCCCCAACCCCTCAATCACATTTTACCAGCACCGAAGTCCATTTGCTAACAATTTATGGAAGCATGAGCATAGATTCTCCATCTCACACAAGTTCTAATGATGGACACTTGGATAAGATGGGACATGAGGGTCAGACAGCCCTTTACTTACCTTCAGGTTGAAACAGGGAGACAGAATGCAGGAATATCCAGTTTTATCTAAAATGGAAGACTGCCCCTATGTACTGGGCCCTTGAAAGGCCTAGAATCTGCAGCCAAGGTCACAAAATCCACACCTTGCTACCAAAACTAAAGGGAAGTGAGGGCTGAGACTAGACAACATGTCATGTATGTCTCCGCCAATGTTCTTCTTTTTTTTTTTTTATCTTTTCTAACTTTGGCCATCACATATCACACTCCAACTAGCAGGTTATTGCAGCTCTGTGCATATGCCATTGAGGAGAGACTGTGTCATAAAACTTATCCGCAGCAGGATTTGTGTATGCCATGCAGGGTCATTGTTATACATTACATGTTTGATGGCTCAATAAATTGTCTTTATTATGTGAGTATAGGGTGCATTTGTTAACCTTTTCCTATAATTGATTCCAGGGAGTGTAACCAATACTTAGATATATATTACAGCCTCTTGAAAGTAACACATAGAGGATCAGCAAAGAGTGTTTTTCTATGTTAACTCTTTGAGTGCTGTCTGCTCAGTCTCTGATTAAAGAGGCATTAGAATGAATTCATTCTGCACTACACTACCAGATATTTTTGGACTTTGTACATGTGCCCTCTAATTCTAGAAAATTGTGTGCCAAAAATTTTTGACTAGCTTGCAAATTTTGTTCGTTTGCAACAATTTAATAAAGAGCCACTAAGTGGCGTTAATGAGCAAGTATAGGCTTTAATTGGTGCTCATTGGTACCAAGTATCAGTTATGTGAACAACGATCCTTAGTCGATATTCTACAAGTTGCGTACTCGGGAAATGATGGTCAAATTCCCCATGCTGTTCCAAATAGCGCTGTAAAATTAGCGCGGAACAGGGTGGAGCAACAGCAAACTAATGATCAAAACTAATAGCATGCAAATGTATGTGCGCTATTAGTTTTGATCACTGGGGTACTAAGGAATGAGGGAAGAATATGGAAAGTTAATAGGTGACTGAAAAGTTAAAAGAAGGAGAAGGGTGAGAAAGAAAATGAAGTTTGAGTGGATAGCGAGGCTGAAAAGAATAAAGGGAGATAAGACAGATAAGGGAAGGATTAATATATCAGAGATAGGTGTAGCGAAGGAATAGAACAAGACAGAAGAGAGAAGAAAAGACAAATAGACAAAAGTCACTGGAAAAAAAATTAGCAGAAGATGGAGAAACTAGGATCAACATGATGAAAAAATAAAATGTCCAGACAACAAAGGTAGAAAAAAGTGTTTCATTTTCAATTTATTAAATGAAATATGTTGAGATTTGCATATCACAGATGACTATCCTGCTTATTTTGAAAGGAGAAAAAACGCCCATGTTCGGGAGATGGGCGTCCGTTTCCCGTGGGCGGCCAAATCGGTATAATCGAAAGCCGATTTTGGTTGTCTTCAACTGCACTTCGTTGTGGGAAAGAATAAAGTTGACGGGGGCGTGTCAGAGGTGTGGTGAAGGCGGGACTTGGGCATGGTTATCGGCCAAGCAGAGATAGGTGCGCTTGGTCGATAATGGAAAAAAGATAGGCGTTTTTAGCGAGAATTTAGGACACTTTTTTGGACCCTTTTTTCTCATGAACAGGTCCCAAAAAAGTGCCCTAAATGACCAGATGACCACCGGAGGGAATCGGGAATCACCTCCCCTGACTCCCCCAGTGGTCACTAACCGCCTCCCACAAAAAAAAAAACACTTGCAAAAACCTTATTTCCCAGCCTCTATGCCACCCTCAAATTCCGTACCCACCTCCATGACAGCAGAATGTGTTCAATCCTCTCACAGCCTTTCCCTGAGTCAGATGTGGCTCTCGGGTGCACTACAGGGTCACATCAGCATTGCATTGTGGTGGGTGTAGGGTATTGGGCTCCGTGATTTCACTAGCTTGTGTTACAGTCTCACGATGTTGGTAGTTGGTAGGATCTTCTCCCATGGTGCTTTTCCCTCTGCTTACTGGGTCAGAGTGTGCCCTGTTTTGTTTCCGGTAGTCCACGAGGTAGTGGCCATTTTTGTAAGTCCGTTTTAGATCCCTTTAGTGTGTTAGCCACGTTACAGAACTTAGTTCTTACCTTGAATGTTGCTGAAAGAGGGCATTGCACACCATTCTGCCAGCTCTGACCTACTGCTAATCTTAGTACCAGGGACACTCGTTGCCAGTGGGGCACAACCTCTGATCTGCAGTTAACTGTGAGTAAACGCGGTTATTGAAATAAAGGATGTTTTCAGCGAGATTAGTCTTACGGTGTGAACTGCTGTGCCAAGGTTATACAGCAGCAACAAGTCCTGTCCCTGGAGCAGCTTTAGTGGGTAATGCAGTGCACTTCAGGCAGGTGGACCCAGGCCCATCCCCCCTACCTGTATCACTTGTGGTGGTAAATGGGAGCCCTCTAACCCCCCCCCCCAAAAACCCACTGTACCCACATGTAGGTGCCCCCCTTCACCATTAAGTGCTATGGTAATGGTGTTGAGTTGTGGGGAGTGGGTTTTGGGGGGGATTTAGGGGTCTCAGCACCCAAGGTAAAGGAGCTATGCACCTGGGAGGTAATTTAATGTTTTTTCCTATTTTTTAAAAGTGCCCCCTAGGGTGCCCGGTTGGTGTCCTGGCATGTGAGGGGGGCCAGTGCACTACAAATCCTGGCCCCTCCCATGACCCAAAGCCTTGGATTTGGTCATTTTTGAGCTGGGACACTTCGGTTTTGATTATCGCTAAAAAATAAAAACGTCCAGCTCAAACAAACGCCCACATCTCAAAAACGCCCACATCCAATGCATTTGCCTGGCACAAACCGTATTTTCGAGACTAAAGATAAACGTCCATCTTTTTTGAAAATACGATTCGGCCCACCCCTTCACGACCCGTTCTCGGAGATGGACGTTCTTACATATGGGCGTTTGCGTTTGATTATGCCCCTCCACGTCTTGTGATCATAGGCATAGCCATGACTGAGGGAGAAACAAGGCTGAACTAGTGGGTGGGCACCAAATTATCTCCCTGTCTCCTGCTCCCTCCCCCTGTCTGAATGCTAAATATAAATACTTGAGCTGGCAGGGATCTCCAGGCCTTTCCAGGTGAAGACTTTATTTTCCTCCGACAACCAGAACTCTTCCAAACACTGCAGACAGTTGCAGTGTCCCCGAGCTGTTGCTGCCACTGCTGACCTACGTCTATGAATGCTTGGGTTTTCTGCATACATAAAAACTGAGCATGCATGGAAGGGGCAGTAATGGTGGCGGCAGGAACTTGAGGCCACAACCACCAGCTGCAGAGCTTGGAGAGCTCTGGCTGCCGAACCAGAGGAGGTGGCCTTCAGCTGGCACAGCTTGGGGATCCCTGCCAGCCAGAGCAAGGGTGATGGCTAATTTTGAGGGGTCTAAGCCCAAAGTTTAATACAAAAGGATGTACATTTCTGTTTTTATTTCTTTAGTGTTACAGTACTTGCCATGTTTCAAATTTGGTGTTCATATTTCCATTTTTCTCATTTCTGATCCCTTGTTCTATATTTGGTGAAGGCATTTCTGTGTTTTGTGTGTGAAGAAGTCATTTAAAGTTGTTTCATATGTGGCAGCAGTGGTGGGTGGGGAGATTGGGGGAGTGGGTCCCGTTCTGAATTTCTACCCTAGGCCCCAGCCTGTCTAAAACCGGCATTGAATCGAAGTAGACAACATCCAGAGCACGCCTTCGATCTAGTTCTTTTGTCATTCAGTCAAAGAATTAATCAGATTCATATGACACAATTTGCTTTTGGTAAAGCCGTGATGCCTTGCATTTTGGAACCTTATCTTTCATCTGCGCTATAATTTTTTTTCCTTGATTTGTGTAAGCAAGTGCCTAGTAACTGATTTGTGCCTTTAAGACCAGGTGATGTAAGCAGTGACATCTAGTAGGCAATGTTCACTCTGAGCTGCAGAGGAATCCCTTGCATATGCTCTTTACAGTAGAGGGTGCTGCTTAAGGTTACCATATTTTGTCCTCTGAAAAAGAGGACACATGTCAAGACCCTTGCCCCGCTCCTGCCCCGCCCACACCATGCCCCCTACCCCGCCCACACCACGTCCCTTTCGGATCCTCGCCCCACCCTTTCTCACTCTCACCCCACCCCCTGTCACATATTTCCCTCCCCCCGGGTCACATATTACCCTCCCCTGGGTCACATGTCACATATTCCCCTCCCCTGCCCCGTCACCTCCCCTCCCCCTTGTCACATATTCCCCTTCCCTCCCCTTACTATCTACTGCCCTGGTGGTCTAGTGACCTCTTTGGGTCAGGAAAGAGCCCCCTGTTTCCTGCCCGGCGAGCTGCCTTGCCCTGCATCCTTCTCGGTCTCAGCTCAGAATTCAAAATGGCCGCTGAGAGTTGAAGTTTCGCAAGGCCGCTTCAACTCTCGGCGGCCATTTTGAATCCTGAGCCGAGACTGAGAAGGATGCAGGGCAAGGGCAGGCAGCGCTCCGGGCAGGAAAGAGGGGGCTCTTTCCTGCCCCAAAGAGGTCACTAGACCACCAGGGCAGATAGTAAGTAAGGGGAGGGGAGACCCACAGCACCACTCACCTGCCCGCCTGCCCATTTGTCCAGAAATCCGGACAAACAGGCGGGGGGGCAAAACCCGCCATACGCCCCAGACATGTCCTCAAAAAGAGGACATGACCAGGGAAATCCGGACATATGGTAACCCTAGTGCTGCTTCAATATCTCTTTATCAGTCTTGAGGCACAGTCAGATTCATTGGAGTCCTGCAGATCCTGCCTCTCCCTTGCGATTGAAAACACAATATTGACACCCCCCACCCCCAGCAGCAGAAATGTGGATGAAGGACTTTTTTGCAGCTTAAGGGAATGTTACTACTAGGTAAGAAAAGGTGAAAATTACAGTGAGCTGTGATTTTCCCTTTTTCTTTTCTACCCATGTTCTAACCCTAGGCCTATAGCCTTCTTTGTTTTCTTTCTGAAGAATACCTTAAGAAGACCTATGAGAACAATAAAGAAGGAAGAGTTTGTCATTATGGAAGTCCAATCATTTACGTCAACTTCTGAACTAAGTGAATGAATTGTGCTGGAATCTGTTTGTTGCTATTAATTACTTTGCTGCTGTCAGTTTTAATTTATCTGTGGAAGCCTTGTAACTGTGAATGTGTTGAAGACACTTCAAGTGTTCCTGTTAAAAATGTTTTGCAGTTTTGGAATTTGTATAACCTTGTTTAGGCTGAAATCCTTTCCCAGGGAAGAGAGGGGGCTGAGGTGGGGAGGGGGGGGGGGTCACTTGAGGTAGAGGCTGCCAGTGAAGTGTAGCATGTCTGCATTAACTTCTGTGGAGAAGGATTCCATGCCCAGCAAAAGGCATTCCTCTAAGAACACCTTATGCCTAGCCCACTATACCATCTGCTCAAACACATTTCAAGAGATCAGTAACAGGTATGGGATTTGAACCGTACTACATAAGTACATAAGTATTGCCATACTGGGAAAGACCAAAGGTCCATCAAGCCTAGCATCCTGTTTCCAACAGTGGCCAATCCCGGTCACAAATACCTGGCAAAATCCCATACTAGAGCCAGTTGCATTTTTTTCAGCCCTGAGTTGGGGTTGATTGATTTAACAGCTGCTTTCAACACAGTTATAGTTTGCTTTGGGATCAGTTACAGATGGTAGGGATTAGAGGATCAGTTCTGGTATGGTTTAAGGTACATTGTCAAGTCTCTATTGTAAGTCAATCATGTTTTGTGCAACTTTGTATATTATGACAATTGCAGCCTTATGTGTCTTATTCAAATTTGATGACTGTTGTTCTGGCAATGATCTTAATGAGACTGGACTATTGTAATTCTGCTTATGCAGGTCTTTCACAAAGAACTTTAAACAGGTTGCAGATTCTACAGAATACTGCAGAGAGGATTATTGAAGGATTGTATCCTTATGACATGTTTATCCTGCACTTACTCTGGTTGCCTGTTGATTTCCATACCATTATCCTTCCACCCTGGACTCTTTTCACAGAATTTACAGTGATACAGATTTTTTCTTCACTCTGCTAAGTGTAACTATTTTTCAGAGCTCATTGCAAGAGCCACCAACAAGCCTCACAAACTGTTCACCATCTTGAATTCAATAACTCCTTCTGTTACAGGCACTTCCAGCATTGTTTTACTACATAGGCACCTGATCTACTAGCATTCCACTCCAGGTCTTCCATCTTGCAATACCAGCCTGTTATTTCCTATTACCCCTTTCAGTACCAACCTGTTATCTCCTATTACATCTACTTCAACCAACCCTTTATCTCTTACTATCCCTACATAGTTTCAGATGAGTCTATTATGCTTTCTGTTAACTCCTCTATAAATGTTATTCTCCCATTGAAATAATCTTCCTTCCACTCCCCTTAGTTTACAGCCTTGGAAAAATACTTCAAAACCCTTCATCCTTCTTTTTCACCACACAACTCCTGGCTTGCCCCTCTTGTCCATGCGTTTGCCCCTTTGGTTCTCCCATTATATTTTCCTCTTTTTCAAGATAGCCTCACATCTGGTTCAGTACCTTCCCTCTGGAAGCATGCTATTATCTCTATGATATTGAAGAATCTTCATCTTGTGGATCATCAGTTGTTATTAAGTACATAAGCATCGCCATGCTGGGACAGACCAACCACCTTATAATTGAAAGAGAAAAACGCCTAGATTTCGACCCAAATCGGGAGATAGACGTTTATCTCACAAAAACGAATAAATCGGTATAATGGAAAGCCGATTTTGGACGTTTTTAACTGCACTCCATCGCGGAAACGTACAAAGTTGACGGAGGGGTGTCAGAGGCGTGGCAAAGGTGGAACTGGGGCGTGTTTTTTGGCCGAGGAGAGATGGGCGCCTTTCGCCAATAATGGAAAAAAGTATGCGTTTGTAGCTAGAATTTAGGGCACTTTTCCTGGACCCTGTTTTTTCACGAATAAGGCCCCCAAAAGTGCCCTAAATCACCAGATTACCCCAGAGGGAATCGGGGATGACCTCCCCCGACTCCCCCAGTGGTCACTAACCCCCTCCCACCACAAAAAATGATGTTTCACAACTTTTTATTTTCACCCTCAAATGTCATACCCACCTCCCTGGCAGCAGTATGCAGGTCCCTGGAGCAGTTGTTAGGGGGTGCAGTGGACTTCAGGCAGGTGGACCCAGGCCCATCCCCCCTACCTGTTACAATTGTGTTGCTTAATGCTTAGTCGTCCAACCCCCCCCCAAACCCACTGTACCCACATGTAGGTGCCCCCCTTCACCCCTTAGGGCTATAGTAATGGTGTAGACTTGTGGGCAGTGAGTTTTGAGGGGGATTTGGGGGGCTCAACACACAAGGGAAGGGTGCTATGCACCTGGGAGCTATTTTACCTTTTTTTTTGTTTTTTGTAAAAGTGCCCCCTAGGGTGCCCGGTTGATGTCCTGGCATGTGAGGGGGACCAGTGCACTATGAATCCTGGCCCCTCCCACGAACAAATGCCTTGGATTTATTCGTTTTTGAGCTGGGCGCTTTCATTTTCCATTATCGCTGAAAAACAAAAACGCCCAGATCACAAATTGTCGAATAAAACATGGACGTCTATTTTTTTCGAAAATAGAGTTCGGTCCGCCCCTTCACGGACCCGTTCTCGGAGATAAACGCCCATGGAGATAGACGTTTTCGTTCAATTATGCCCCTCCAAGGGTCCATCGAGCCCAGCACCCTGTCACCAACAGCAGCCAAAAGAACAAGCAATTTGTCCTGCCCATTCTAGAAAACCAGATTGGATGATATAGGTATAACTGCCTATGCTTTGCAGTAGCTTGCTTGTACCTTGTGGAAAAAGCATACTAAATCCTTTGGGGAAAACAGCTTTTTTTATTCTTTTTCTTCCCTCTGCAATACACCTCAAGGCTCGCTTCTTGCACCCATGTTATTTAATATCTTTTTGACACCATTAACCAGCATGATACAGTCTTTAGATCTGACACCATATATGTACATGGATGACTTCCAAACTGTGGCCTTCCTGGATGCACTAGATAACCCATCCCTCTCTCTTAAATCTTAAGCTTCTTAAAATCTTGGTACCCCTTCACAATAACAAAATGCATTTTAATTTACAAAAAACAAAGCTACAACTTGTCCAGTAGGGTCAGCAATTAACTAATTTGCAGTCTTTATCTTTTGACGACTCTGTGATTCCTGTGAGTGACACACTCAATGTGCTAGGTGTATCAATTGACTCTAACTTGACTTTCCAGGTGCATATTTCTGCTTTTGCTAGTACATGTTTCTATAAGCTATGTTTGATTAGATCTGTCCAATTTTTGTTTGACCAAAAAGCTCTTCATATTATCTTCCATACATTGGTCATTACTCACTTGGATTATTGCAATGCACTATTTAATGGTCACTGTCAAAGGGAAGTTAACAGGCATCAGCTGATTCAAAATATCAAGATCAAATTGATTTTTAAGGCAAAGTAAATTGAGCACGTGACCCCAGTGTTAAAAGCTAAATATTGGCTGACAATTGACTAACAGATAATTTACAAAATCTTAGTATTAGTGTATAAGGTTTGTCAAACAGAGGCCTCTTTGTTTTTCGCCTGATTCCATATACCCCTTTCTGTACACTTCATTTAGCTCTTCTTCATCGACTAGTCACTCCCTCTTTCAGGCAATGTTTTTGAATGTTTACAGAAACTGACTGTTTAGTATTGTGGATCCTACTCTGTGGAATGATCTACCTTTGGCCTTACACTCCGAGTCCTCCTTGCAAGTTAAAACCTCTATATAGACACACTCGTTTCAGAGCCTTTAACATATGATTTCCTTAAGCAGATAATCAAATAACCTGAACCTTGAACACTGGATCTTTTTGACCTGGTGAATTACAATCCCATTTCTAATTTGACAATTGTTTCTCAAGTTCCTCAAAAACATTTTGAAAAACTGTTATATTCTCCATTTGAATTTCAGACATTTTCAGCAAAATATCCAAAGTTGGATTTAAACGTCATCTCGAAAGCATTTATCACGATTTGGGTCAATGTCAAGATTGCTGTACATTATGTAAAGGGAAGGTGTTATGCGATTGAGTTGGAATCATTATTCATAGTTAAGAATGTACTGTTTTAATAGGAATGTGCTTATTTTATGATTTTGTATTGGGTTGGCTGGTTAGGATGTGGGTATTTTTGTATTATAAATTTGTTTGGGTTTTTGAAGGAAGCAATATTTAAAAAAATAAATTTAATTTTTCCTTTTATTACCATTTTATCCTTTTTTCCAATCCAACAGAAGAAGTTCCAGGTCAATGGGTGTCACAATGTACCAGTAGGGGTCACTATTTTGAAAGCTATCATCCTTTCACATTTGGAGCTCCAGTGTGACATGCCTAACTTGATGGGTGGCAGAGATGAGGTCAGTAATGCATATTTGACCTATTCTGTGCTTCAGGTCATATCTCAAATTTTTCTGATCACCACTAAATACAAAACAAACATAGACAAGATGAGAAACAGCCAGCCTGTAAATTACCTGTCAGACCTCTTATCTTTACTGGATTTCAGTCATACAGAATTCCATCCATATTCCCGAATGCTTTCTTTCAGAGTGTAACAGCATGTGTGTTTGGTGAACTAACGAGCAGTAAAATCCAAGTTCAAAAAATTATTACCATTTTTAAGCAGAAATAATTTATAATCCATTATTTGAATGTAAATCTTCAACTTCTAATGACAGAAACCAGCTGTTGCTATTTACCTGTCCCCACCCCTGTAGCGCTGCTGCCCATCACACTGGCAGCTCATTAAAGAAGATAGAATACTGATCAATAAATATTGAAATACACATGCCATGGTGTTCTGGAAAGGGGGTATGTGTGCATGAGAAGTGAGAGACAAAAACACAGATTTCTCCTTTGACCCAAAGGAGTTAAAGACTTCACACCTGCATTTGGTGCTGGTAAGATTTCAGTGGAAAACAATATGAACAGATTTGGAAATATAATCAGTGTGCAATATTTTTCTCCCCCAATCAAGACACACTTCCAGGAAGGCCTTCTTTGAATCTGGATAAGAATAAGAGGGGAACCAAAATAGATCAAGAAAGGTTTTAGAACCATTTTTTTTACAGCATCACTAGTGTGCATTTGGTTCATTGAAATTTTTTAGGCTGATATTTAAATGGACTTGTACATTTAGCTGTCACTGTTAAATGTAAAAGTCCTCTATCCTGTAAAACCCCTAACTGTTGTGGCACTAACCAGATAATTTTGGGATGGAGTTAAAGAGGAACAAGGGTGGGGCGACTAACTGCAATGAATAACAGCAATATTCAGCTTCTACCTATATAGTTACACAGTTCAATTTAGTGCCACATAAAACAGTTCTAAATTAAATTCCTTAGCTATATGTATAGGGGTTGAATATCACTACTATATATACAGGGACCCTATTACTATAAATGTTAGGCCCTTAATGTACGGTTAACATACAGAAACAGGCTACCGCAAAACCATGCTAAGGGGTTTTGTGATAGTTTGCCTGTTTCCACATGTTAAACCATGCATTACTGCATTTTTCAGATTTTATCCATCAGGGGGTGTGGAAGTATTAGCCAGCTAGCAAGTTACACTTACCATGTGCCAACTGGCTAATGCAGAGTTAATGTGGGACCACTTACTGCCTCCTAAAGAAAATCCAATTGTTTGCAAGATCTGAGGCATGGTTTTACCAAAGGAAGCCCATCTGAAACAAAGCTGATTCATTTATTTTACTGAGTTCTCAGAGAACTAGATAGGGGATATGCACTGGATGTAAAATACATGGATTTCAGCAATGCCTTTGATACATTTCATCATAGAAGGCTCATGAATAGACTGAGCAGCCTAAGTTAGAACCCAAGGTGGTGAACTGAATTAGAAACTGTTTGACTGACAAATGACAGGGGGTGATAAATGGAATTCATTCAAGTAAGTAGTGGAGTGCTTCAAGGATTCGTTTTGGGCTAATTCTGTTCAATATCTTTGTGAGCAACATTGCCAAAGGGTTAGAAGGAAAAGTTTGCAGATGACATGAAGATTTGCAACAAAGTGAACTCCTTGGAGGGAATGGGCAACATGAGATCTAAAAAAATTATAAAAATGATCTAATGTTTGATAGTTAAGATTTACTGCAATCAAGTAAAAACTAATGCACTTGGGGCGTAGAAATTCTAAAGAGGTCTATGTGATAAGGAACAAGAGGCTGATGTACACTGACTCGGGGAGAGACCTTGGGGTAAAACAATGTCACAAGACAGTGGCCAAAGCCAGAAGAATGCTAGGCTGCATAAAGATGGGCATAACCAGCAGAAAGGAGAATGGAAAAGGTGACAGTGCCCCCGTATAGATCATTAGTGAGGTCTCACAGCAGGGGTGGACCGAGGGCCCAGGAGCTGTAGAGGGCCCAGTGTCTCTCTCTCTCTCACATGATAAAGCATCTCTTCCTCCTCCTGATCAGCTCCCAACTCTCCTGTGCCAAGGACCGACATCTATTTGGGAAACCTGCGTAAACAGGAACAGCCACAAACTATGGCAGTACCTGCATGAATTGGCACCAATTGGCAGTTACACGTACAACTGTCATTATCCGGTGTCGTTATGCTCATATTAGCCCTCTCCTCAAGTCACTTCACTGGTTTCCTATCCATTTCCGCATACAGTTCAAACTCGTCTTATTGACTTATAAGTGCATTCACTCTGCAGCTCCTCAGTACCTCTCCACTCTCATCTCTCCCTACATTCCTCCCCGGGAACTCCGTTCACTGGGTAAATCTCTCTTATCTGCACCCTTCTCCTCCACTGCTAACTCCAGACTCCATTCCTTTTATCTTGCTGCACCATATGCCTGGAATAGACTTCCTGAGCTGGTACATCAAGCTCCACCTCTGGCCGTCTTCAAATCTAAGCTAAAAGCCCACCTTTTTGATGCTGTTTTTTACTCAACCCTTATTCACTTGTTCAGAACCCTTATTTTATCATCCTCAGTTTAATATTCCCTTATCTCTTATTTGTCCTGTTTGTCTGTCCTAATTAGATTGTAAGCTCTGTTGAGCAGGGACTGTCTCTTCATGTTCAAGTGTACAGCACTGCGTATGTCTAGTAGCGCTTTAGAAATGATAAGTAGTAGTAGTAGTAGTAACTGAACTTAGGTGGTCCTTTTACAAAGGCATGCTAGCTAAAAATAATCATGCGCTAAATGTTAGAATTGCCCATATATTTCTATGGGCATCGTTAGTATTTAGTATGCACTAATGATTAGCGCACCCTAAAACTAGTAGTGCGCCTTTGTAAAAGGACCCCTTAGTTATTATTCTAGAAGTTGTGTGTGCAGTTTCCATCATATACAACATCTAGGGGATGTGGCCAAAGGAGGGGCACAGGTGAATCAGGGGCATGCTTATGAGTTATGAGCACATGTTATAGAATACAAGGGGTTATCTGTCAGATTCTATATATCCATAACCTTGTGCATAAGTTAATTGGCTTAACAAGCCCGCAAAAAGGTAGGAAAATGTGGGATACAAATGCAATAAATAAATAAATAAATAAACCAGTGTTGTTAAAGGTATTTAACAAGCAATAATGGGCACTAATTGGCAATAATTAGAATTTATGCGCATAACTCGCTAAGCATATGCTGTAATGAACCGTGTCTAAATTCTAAAACACACAGTTCAAAAGGGGTGTGGCTATGGGTGGGGAAATGGACGTATCATGGGTGTTCCCAATTTAGGTGCATTGTTATAGAATATGGCCCAGTCTATGTAAATTACGTGCAGGAATGTATGTCACATTTTCGTTGGTGTAAATGGATGTGCATAGTTTTAGGCACTGGGATATCAACAAAGCATATTCTATATACCGTGCCTCAATCTTATAGAATATGCTTAGGCAAAAATGATTTCTGCGTGGATTTTTGAGCCGTCATAAATAGAATCTCCTCCTGTGCGCCTAGATGTCAACCAATGTATGTACACACCTGCTCCCCTCCCCCCAACTGCCACTCAGGAATTTCTTTTTTAACCCATCAAAAAGCACATGTATTGTAAAAACCCATATATACCTTTTGTTGCTGTGAGCGACATATTTTTGAACTAGGGTAATGTGGAGGGGCATAATCGAATGGCGCCGGCCATCTATATGGTCGGCACCGCAAATAGCTTTTCCGAACCGTATTATCGAAAAAGATGGCCGGCCATCTTTCGTTTCAATAATAAGGTTGGGGCTGGCCAAATGTCAGAAATGGCCGGGTTTGAGATGGCCGGCATCGGTTTTTGCCGATAATGGAAATTAATGCTGGCAATCTTAAACCCGGCCAAATCCAAGGCATTTGGTTGTGGGAGGAACCAGCATTTGTAGTGCACTGGTCCCCCTGACATGCCAGGACACCAACCGGGCACCCTAGGGGGCACTGCAGTGGACTTCAAAATTAGCTTCCAGGTGCATAGCTCCCTTACCTTGGGTGTTGAGCCCCCCAAATCCCCATCAAACCCACTCCCCACAACTGTACACCACTACTATAGCCCTTAGGGATGAAGGGGGGCACCTACATGTGGATGCAGTGGGTTTGGGGGGGGGGGTTGGAGGGCTTAGCATTTACCAGGTCGGGGGGATGGGCCTGGGTCCACCTGCCTGAAGTGCACTGCACCCACTAAATACTGCTCCAGGGACCTGCATACTGCTGTCAGGGAGCTGGGTATGACATTTGAGGCTGGCATAGTGGCTGGCAAATAAATATATTTTGGGGGGGGTGAGAGGGGGGTTGGTGACCACTGGGAGAGTAAGGGGAGGTTATCCCCGATTCCCTCCGGTGGTCATTTGGTCAGTTGGGGCACCTTTTTGAAGCTTGGTCCTGAAAAAAAAGGGACCAAGTGAAGCCGGCGAAATGCTCGTCAGGGCCGGCTTTCTTTTTTCCATTATCGGGCGAAGTCGACCATTTCGTGACCATGCCCCCGTCCTGCCTTCGCTACCCTACCAACACGCCCCCTTGAAGTTTGGCCGGCTCCGTGACGGAAAGCAGTTGACGCCGGCCAAAATCGGCTTTCGATTATACCAATTTGGCCAGGTTCAGAAGATCGCCAGCCATCTCCCAATTTGTGTTGGAAGATGGCTGGTGATCGCCTTCGAAAATAAGCTGGCTAGTGGCTAAATACTTACCTCCCAGTATTCAGCCATTCCTGAATGGTTGAATAGCACTTCATCGGCTATTCACAAATATTCAGTGGGAGATAGCCAGTTATTCCCACTGAAAATGCCGGTCAGCGCTTACCCCCAGATTCTATATAGTGTGCCTAAAGATCGGCGCTGAAATTGGTATGGATTCTATAAAAATGCACTTAATTTAATGAGCTTAACAAGCTAATGAGCACTGATAACAACATTCAAGCAATAATGAGCACTAGTTGGCACTGATTAGAATTTACACACACAACTCACTAAGCATATTCTGTAACAAAGTACGCTGAACTTCTAATGCACGCAGGCAAAAAGGGGTGTGGTTATGGGTGGGCAAATGGGTGTTTCATGGATTTTCCAAAATTTACACGCCTAGTTATAGAATGTGCCCTAGTGTGCCTAAATCTACACACAGAGATTTACACCAAGTTCTCCTTGGTGTAAATAGATGCACTTAGATGTAGATGCTGAAATAAGAACTAAGCGTATTCTATAATCGACACCTACATCTAGGCACTGATTGTTGAATGCGCTTAGTCGGCACTGATTTCAACGCCATTTTTTTTAGGTGCCATATATATAGAATCTCCTCCTTAGCGGCCAACCAGTTATATCAGAATAAGACCGAATATAATGCCTCTGTATCACTCCAAGGTGCATCCACACCTTGAGTATTGAGTTCAGTTCTGGTCGCCGTATCCCAAAAAAGATAAAGTGGAATTAGAAAAGGTTTAAAGAAGAGCGACCAAGATGATAGAGGATGGAACTCCTCTTGTATAAGGAAAGGCTGGGGAGGGGGGAGCCTATTCTGAAAGGATGGGCTCCACCTTAACCAGGGTGGAACCAAGCTGCTGGCATCAGCATTTAAAAGGAGAAAGAGCAGCTTTTAAACTACAGACTGGGGGGAGGCCGACAGTCGCTCAAAAGCGCATTGTTCGGAATAAGGTAGCTTTTAAAGATATCACCAAAACAGGGAAGATATGGTATCCTGATAGTGAGATTGCAAAAGAGACTATAGTAGATCAGGTGTCCTTAAATAAAAATAAAAATCAGACAAAAGATGAACAAAAAACATAGTTTGAAATGTTTATATGCGAATGCCAGAAGCCTAAGAAATAAGATGGGAGAGTTAGAATATATTGCACTAAATGAAAAATTAGATATAATAGGCATCTCTGAGACCTGGTGGAAGGATTATAACCAATAAGACACTGTCATACCGGGATACAACTTATATCGTAGTGATGGGGTGGATTGAATTGGTGGAGGGGTAGCATTGTATGTTACGGAGGGCCTGGAATCAAATAGATTGAAAATTCTACAGGAAACAAAACACATCTTGGAATGCCTATGGATTGAAATTCCATATGTAACGGGGAAAAGGATAGTGATAGGAGTGTACTACCGTCCGCCTAGCCAGGATGAACAGACAGATGTAGAAATGTTATCGGAAATTAGGGAAGCTAACAAAGTGGGCAACACGATAATAATGGGTGATTTCAATTACCAATATATCTTGAAGGAATCGTAGAATATATATCAGAATATCATTCAAAAATTCTACTAGATGAAACTCTGTATTGCAGGTGTTAATTCACGTACAGTGGGGGAAATAAGTATTTGATCCCTTGCTGATTTTGTAAGTTTGCCCACTGACAAAGACATGAGCAGCCCATAATTGAAGGGTAGGTTATTGGTAACAGTGAGAGATAGCACATCACAAATTAAATCCGGAAAATCACATTGTGGAAAGTATATGAATTTATTTGCATTCTGCAGAGGGAAATAAGTATTTGATCCCTCTGGCAAACAAGACCTAATACTTGGTGGCAAAACCCTTGTTGGCAAGCACAGCGGTCAGACGTCTTCTGTAGTTGATGATGAGGTTTGCACACATGTCAGGAGGAATTTTGGTCCACTCCTCTTTGCAGATCATCTCTAAATCATTAAGAGTTCTGGGCTGTCGCTTGGCAACTCGCAGCTTCAGCTCCCTCCATAAGTTTTCAATGGGATTAAGGTCTGGTGACTAGCTAGGCCACTCCATGACCCTAATGTGCTTCTTCCTGAGCCACTCCTTTGTTGCCTTGGCTGTATGTTTTGGGTCATTGTCGTGCTGGAAGACCCAGCCACGACCCATTTTTAAGGCCCTGGCGGAGGGAAGGAGGTTGTCACTCAGAATTGTACGGTACATGGCCCCATCCATTCTCCCATTGATGCGGTGAAGTAGTCCTGTGCCCTTAGCAGAGAAACACCCCCAAAACATAACATTTCCACCTCCATGCTTGACAGTGGGGACGGTGTTCTTTGGGTCATAGGCAGCATTTCTCTTCCTCCAAACACGGCGAGTTGAGTTCATGCCAAAGAGCTCAATTTTTGTCTCATCTGACCACAGCACCTTCTCCCAATCACTCTCGGCATCATCCAGGTGTTCACTGGCAAACTTCAGACGGGCCGTCACATGTGCCTTCCGGAGCAGGGGGACCTTGCGGGCACTGCAGGATTGCAATCTGTTATGTCGTAATGTGTTACCAATGGTTTTCGTGGTGACAGTGGTCCCAGCTGCCTTGAGATCATTGACAAGTTCCCCCCTTGTAGTTGTAGGCTGATTTCTAACCTTCCTCATGATCAAGGATACCCCAAGAGGTGAGATTTTGCGTGGAGCCCCAGATCTTTGTCGATTGACAGTCATTTTGTACTTCTTCCATTTTCTTACTATGGCACCAACAGTTGTCTCCTTCTCGCCCAGCGTCTTACTGATGGTTTTGTAGCCCATTCCAGCCTTGTGCAGGTGTATGATCTTGTCCCTGACATCCTTAGACAGCTCCTTGCTCTTGGCCATTTTGTAGAGGTTAGAGTCTGACTGATTCACTGAGTCTGTGGACAGGTGTCTTTCATACAGGTGACCATTGCCGACAGCTGTCTGTCATGCAGGTAACGAGTTGATTTGGAGCATCTACCTGGTCTGTAGGGGCCAGATCTCTTACTGGTTGGTGGGGGATCAAATACTTATTTCCCTCTGCAGAATGCAAATAAATTCATATACTTTCCACAATGTGATTTTCCGGATTTAATTTGTGATGTGCTATCTCTCACTGTTACCAATAACCTACCCTTCAATTATGGGCTGCTCATGTCTTTGTCAGTGGGCAAACTTACAAAATCAGCAAGGGATCAAATACTTATTTCCCCCACTGTATATTCATGAAAAAATGTGGAGAAAAAAAGTCTTCAGAAACCATGGAGAAATCTCTTTAAAGGAACACCTTTCAAAGTTTAGAGAACTCCTCTACAATCACTAGTCTTCACAAAAAAAATTCCACTCTTCTTATTCATGAAATACTTGTACACAGACCTTTAACAATACAATAAGGTAGAGGCTAATTTCTACGCCATATATGCGGTGAAATACACTTTCATATAATACTTAGCTTGAGTAATCTTAATGTCACCAGTCTGTATTCTATTCCCCAGTGTCCAGTGATCACTGGCTTATGATCACTGGACACTGGGGAATAGAACACAGACTGGTACAAACCCACCATTATAAGTACCCCAAACTTTACCCTTCCTGTCTCAGACAGTCTGAAAATTTTAGGAGTCACAATTGACCGAAATCTTACACTAGAAAGCCACGCAAAAAATACAACAAAGAAAATGTTTCACTCAATGTGGAAACTCAAAATAATTAAACCTTTCTTCCCAAGGGACACATTCTGCAGATTGGTACAATCAATGGTACTAAGCCAACTAGACTACTGCAATGCAATTTGATGCAAAGAACAAATCATCAAGAAACACCAAACTGCACAAAACATGGCAGCCAGACTCATATTTGGTAAAACAAAATATGAAAACGCCAGACCCTTAAGAGAAAAACTACATTGGTTTCTACTAAGAGAATGCATTGCGTTCAAGGTGTGCACTCTGGTTCATAAGATCATACACAGTGAAGCTCCGGGGTATATGTCAGGCCTTATAGACCTACCAACCAGGAATTCTACTAGATTATCACATATGTTCCTGATTCTCCACTACCCTAGCTGTAAAGGACTAAAATATAAACCAGGGATAGTGCTGGGCAGACTTATACGGTCTGTGCCAGAGCCAGTGGTGGGAGGCAGGACTGGAGGTTGGGAGGCAGGGATAGTGCTGGGCAGACTTATATGGTCTGTGCCAGAGCCGTCATCTACTATGTTACTATCCAGCTTATAATCGAAAGACAAAAACGCCTATATTGCAACCTAAATCGGGAGATAGGCATTTATCTCCCAAAAACGAATAACTTGGACGCTTTCAACTGCACTCCATCACGGAAGCGTACAAAGTTGACGGAGGCGTGTCGGAGGCGTGGTGAAGGCGGGACTGGGGCGTGGTTATCACCCGAACAGAGATGGACGCCTTTCGCCGATAATTGAAAAAAAGTATGCGTTTGTAGCTAGAATTTAGGGCACTTTTCCTGGACCCTGTTTTTTCACGAATAAGGCCCCAAAAAGTGCCCTAAATGACCAGATTACCACCAGAGGGAATCGGGGATTACCTCCCCTGACTCCCCCAGTGGTCACTAACCCCCTCCCACCACAAAAAAATGATGTTTCACAACTTTTTATTTTCACCCTCAAATGTCATACCCACCTCCCTGGCAGCAGTATGCAGGTCCCTGGAGCAGTTGTTAGGGGGTGCAGTGGACTTCAGGCAGGTGGACCCAGGCCCAGGCCCATCCCCCCCCTACCTGTTACAATTGTGCTGCTTAATGCTTAGTCATCCAACCCCCCCAAACCCACTGTACCCACATGTAGGTGCCCCCCTTCACCCCTTAGGGCTATAGTAATGGTGTAGACTTGTGGGCAGTGGGTTTTGAGGGGGATTTGGGGGGCTCAACACACAAGGGAAGGGTGCTATGCACCTGGGAGCTATTTTACCTTTTTTTTTGTTTTTTGTAAAAGTGCCCCGTAGGGTGCCCGGTTGATGTCCTGGCATGTGAGGGGGACCAGTGCACTATGAATCCTGGCCCCTCCCACGAACAAATGCCTTGGATTTATTCGTTTTTGAGCTGGGCGCTTTCATTTTCCATTATCGCTGAAAAACAAAAACGCCCAGCTCACAAATTGTCGAATAAAACATGGACATCTATTTTTTTCGAAAATAGAGTTCGGTCCGCCCCTTCACGGACCCGTTCTCGGAGATAAACGCCCATGGAGATAGACGTTTTCGTTCAATTATGCCCCTCCAAGGGTCCATCGAGCCCAGCACCCTGTCACCAACAGCAGCCAAAAGAACAAGCAATTTGTCCTGCCCATTCTAGAAAACCAGATTGGATGATATAGGTATAACTGCCTATGCTTTGCAGTAGCTTGCTTGTACCTTGTGGAAAAAACATACTAAATCCTTTGGGGAAAACAGCTTTTTTTATTCTTTTTCTTCCCTCTGCAATACACCTCAAGGCTCGCTTCTTGCACCCATGTTATTTAATATCTTTTTGACACCATTAACCAGCATGATACAGTCTTTAGATCTGACACCATATATATACATGGATGACTTCCAAACTGTGGCCTTCCTGGATGCACTAGATAACCCATCCCTCTCTCTTAAATCTTAAGCTTCTTAAAATCTTGGTACCCCTTCACAACGGACCCGTTCTTGGAGCTAAACGCCCATGGAGATAGACGTTTTCATTCAATTATGCCCCTCCACATAATATATGCATCCAGTTTTTCCTATATAAGCACGCAAATATGGAATGAATTACCAAAATCCATAAAAACAACGCATGACATAAATAATTTAGAAAATTACTGAAAACCAATCTATTCAATATGCCATACCACAAAGATCCATCCTAACTACCAGTAACAAAATTTATACCAGAATTACATAAATTGTAACTCTTTATTCCTGATTGTTCAAGCTAATCTATCACGATTTGTTTAATATTCCTGATTGTTTAAGCTAATCTATCACGATTGAAGTTTAATCCAATACCTTTTACTACTTATTATGAAAATGATTTTTTTTATCTGACTACCTAATCCACTCTGTTACCTCCATTTTAGTATGTATTTCTCTTTTCTGGAATTGGTGATCACCATTATGGAACAATGTAAGCCACATTGAGCCTGCAAATAGATGGGAAAATGTGGGATACAAATGCTACAAATAAATAAATATGGGTTTGTAATTGCAGAAACACAACAAACTGTCAATTTGGAGAGAAACTGTAAATTGAAGATCAGATGATGATTTGCTGGAACAGAGGGATCTAATGAGGCCTTTTCCAAAATGGGGTGAACAACAGCAACTTTCCGTGGAGAAGGCATTGTATCTGTTGAAAGACTGTTGCAGACAATGTGCTAGATGAAAGGCAGAAGACCAAGTGAAGGCAATTTGAGCCAAACAGAAGGAAAAGGGTCAAGGAAACAAGGGGTTGTGTTCATCTTAGCAAGACAGCCAGAGAGAGTTTGTAGAGAGAATAGGTTAAATGATGTCCAAAGGGAACTGTGAACCAAAGTTGGGGGGAAGGGAGTAGAATCTGGTGAGATAGGAGAAACATTTAGTACTAGATTCTGTAAATAGCACCCAATTTTGGGAACTGAAAACATGAGAGCTGAGTGCTATTCTATAAATGGCACTCTGAGTTGGATGCCATTTATAGCATAATGTGTAATGCTGGGATCCATGTCCAACTTTAAGCATGAGCATTTACACACCTGGGGTACATCCTCATGCATATATTAGGCGCAGAGCTCCCAAATTATATAATACTGTATGCATCTTTAGTAAATACCCCTGACATGCTCCTCCCATGGCCATTCCCCCATTTCAGTTGTCCACTAAAAGATTTACACGTCCATCTTTACAGAATAATGCTTAGCTAGATATGCATGTAAATCCAAATTGGTGCCAATTAATGCCTGTCACAAAATGCCTAGCCACCCGTGTAAAGTTACCCCACAGCCACTTAGAGGGTCTATCCCCTGCATAGCTCAGGTCCGCTTGCACCTGCTGCTTGTAATCTACACTAGCACCCTCCTCCCACTGACTGGGTCACAACTGCCTCTGGATGAGTCTCCTGCTCTTCAATTATCCCCAGTAATTTCTAGGTTACTGGAGCCACACTCCCAGCGGTCCCATAGTTCCCAGAAAGCACTCACAAACCCAACACACGAATGACCAGGATTCTTTATCAGTCCAGATAAACAGGGCGAACAAACAATTATGTTTATTTTCTTAAAAAATATTGAGCAGTGGAACAAAATAGTGCAATTGTCAAACAATAACTGAAATATGGATCAATTATAACACTAACTAAACACCTGCATACTTCCTAGAAAGTACCTAGCAAGATCAGGGCATATATCTATTCATGGAGCTGCAGCAAAGAGATCTCTCTCTCCTTCTCCAGGACTGAAACTGAATTGAAAACCAATAAAGTTCAAATGAGAAGAACTCCTGGGCCAATCAGAGCCCAATCAACAAGATTTCAAATATATATTACTTCTTGCTTCCTGTTTGTGTCAACCTAAAAAAAAAAACACTCAGAGGGGCATAATCGAACGCAAATGCCTATCTCCATGGGCATCTATGTCCGAAAACGGGTATGTGAAGAGGCGGGACAGACCGTATTTTCGAAAAAATGGACGTTTTTCAGCTGGGCGTTTATTTTTTTTTTAGCAATAATGGAAACTAAAAACGCCCAGCTCAAAAACATCCTAATCCGAGCCATTTGGTCATGGGAGGGGCCACGATTCGTAGTACACTCGCCCCCCTGACATGCCAGGACACCAACTGGGCACCCTAGAGGTCCGTGTGGTGGACTTCAAACAACGGTCCCACATGCATAGCTCCCTTACCACGGGTGCTGAGCACCCAACCCCCTTCCCCAAAACCCACTACCCACAAATGTACAACACTACCATAGCTCGTAGGGGTGAAGGGGGAACCTACATGTGGGTACAGTGGGTTTTGGAGGCCTCTCATTTACCAGCACAAGTGTTACAGGTGGGGGGGATGGGCCTGGGTCCACCTGGCTGAAGTGCACTGCGGTACCCACTAAAAGTGCTCCAGGGACCTGCATACATGCAGGCCTCTAGGACTTGTTGCTGCTATATAACATTGGCACACCAGTTGACACCTGAAGACTAATCTCTCCGAAAACATCCTTTATTGGAATAAGCACGCTTACTCACAGTTAACTGCAGATCAGAGGTTGTGCCCCACTGGCAAAGAATCTCCCTGGTACTGAGATGAGCAGTAGGTCAGAGTTGGCAGAATGGTGTACAATGCCCTCTTTCAGCCACATTCAAGGTAAGAACTAAGTTCTGTAATGTGGCTAACACGTGAAAGGGATCTAAAAGTGGCTTACAAAAATGGCCACTACCTCATGGACTACCGGAAACAAAACAGGTCACATTCTGACCCAGTAAGCATGGGGAAAAGCACCATGGTAGTAGAGCCTACCAACTACCAACATCGTGAGCATTTGCCACAAGCTAGTGGAATCACGGAGCCCAATACCCTACACCCACCACAATGCATTGCTGATGTGACTCTGCAGTGCGCATAGCAGAAAGGGTGTCACACTCACCCGAGAGCCACATCAGAACCAGGGAAAGGCTGTCACAGGATAGAACACATTCTGCTGTCATGGAGGTGGGTACGGCATTTGAGGCTGGCATAGAGGCTGGAAAAAAGTTTTTAAAGTGGGTTTTTTTTGGTGGGAGGGGGTTAGTGACCACTGGGGGAGTCCGGGGAGGTCATCCCTGATTCCCTCCAGTGGTCAGCTGGTCAGTTGGGGCAATTTTTTGGGACCTGATAGTGAAAAAAAAGGGTCCAAAAAAAGTAACCCAAAATCGCGGTAAGAACGCCTTTTTTTCGATTATCAGCTAAAGACGCTCGGCAGATAACCATGCCTCAGTTCCGCCTTCACCATGCCTCTGACAAGCTCCCGTCAACTTTACCCGTTTCTGCAACGGATTGCAGTTGGAAATGCCCAAAATCGGCGTTCGATTATACTGATTTGGGCGCCCATGGGAGAAAGACGCCCATCTCCCGATTTGGGTCGCAATATAGGCGTTTTTCTCTTTCGATTATAAGCAGGTCAGTTTTCTATAACAGCTTTACAGCAAAGAAACACCACCTGTTGGCCAAGTAGGAGAAATACACTTCAGTACATAATCAATGCAGGAAAATAATCAATACATTTTACAGGCTTAAAACACACTGTTTCTTCACAATGCCAATAACTGATTTTTAGCACCCAAGGAAGTTACATAGAAATACTTTTAAAACAAATAGGAGGAAATATTTTTTCACTCAACGAATAGTTAAGCTCTGAAACTTTTTGCCAGAGGATATGGTAACAGCAGTTAGCGTACCTGGATTTAAAAAAAGGGTTGGACAAGTTCCTGGAGGAAAAGTCCATAGTCTGCTATTGAGACAGACATGGGGAAGCAACTGCTTGTCCTGGGATTTGTAGCATGGAATGTTGCCACAATTTTGGTTTCTGTTAGGTACTTGTGACCTGGCTTGGCCACTGTTTGAAACAGGATACTGGGCTAGATGGACCATTTGTCTGACCCAGTATGGCTACTCTTATGTTCTTATGTAACTATTGTTACTAATTGACCCATAACTCAATTAAATTGTATGTGCAAATTGGATACACGGCCATCCAAATGTGTGCGCAATTTTGAGCAACATATATAGAATTCAGAGGTTAGTGGTGTAAATGTGAGAGCCTAACATTTAGATACTCACATTTACACCAGCCATCGAGATGACAATTGCAAGCGTGTAAATGTGACAGGGACGCATGTAACTTACAGTATTCTACAAGTTATGTGCATAAGTCAGAGCCATATGTCATATGTCCCACCCCCTTGCAATTACATGCTATGCAAATTAGGTGCATTGTTACAGAATAGTGCTTAGGCAGGATATTGATATATATGTCCCCATATGGATGTAATGCTAGTATTCTAATCATTTATGCACATAGGTTTAGATTCAAAAATTGGTGCCGATTTGGGCACCCGAATTTGCTGAAACCAGGTGTAATTCCTGGTGCCCAATTTGATCATACATCCCCAGTATTCTGTAACACTGCGTGCAAATTTTAGAAATGCCCTGACCTGCCCATGCACCTCCTATGGCTACACCCCCTTTTGAGTTGCATGCCATTGCATTTGGGCACACATTGTTATAGAATAGCACATAGCAAGATGTGCCAAATAGTGGTCAATTTTGGGCACCATATTTAGAATCTGGAGGTCAATGTGTGTGCATACCTCTCCTCTTCCTCCACTCTCTATCTCTGTTGATAACACCCTCATCCTCCCCGTCCCATCTGCCCGTAACCTCGGAGTCATCTTCGACTCCTCCCTCTCCTTCTCTGCGCATATCCAACAGACTGCCAAGACCTGTCGCTTCTTCCTCTTCAACATCAGCAAAATTCGCCCTTTCCTCTCTGAGCATACCACCAGAACTCTCGTCCATGCTCTCATTACCTCTCGCCTTGATTACTGCAACTTACTCCTCACCGGCCTCCCACTCGGCCACCTATCCCCCCCTTCAATCCGTTCAGCATGCTGCTGCACGTCTTATATTCCGCCAAAACCGATATACTCATATCACCCCTCTCCTCAAATCACTTCATTGGCTTCCGATCAGATATCGCATACAATTCAAGCTCCTCCTCCTTACCTACAAATGCACTCAGTCTGCGGCTCCTCACTACCTCTCCACCCTCATCTCCCCCTATGTTCCCACCCGCAACCTCCGCTCACAGGACAAAGCCCTTCTCTCAGTACCCTTCTCCACTACTGCCAACTCCAGGCTCCGCTCATTTTGCCTTGCCTCACCCTATGCCTGGAACAATCTTCCCTCACCCATACGCCATGCCCCCTCCCTACCCATCTTCAAATCTCTGCTTAAAACTCACCTTTTCAATGCTGCCTTCGGCGCCTAACCGCTCTAGAAATATGAAATGGCCCAATCTATCCACCCTAGCAGATTAACTGCTCACTCGTCCTCCAATCTATCCTCCCTATCAGATTATCTGTTCACTCGTCCTCTAGATTGTTCACTTATCTTTAGATTGTTCTCTTGTCTTTTAGATTGTAAATTCTTTGAGCAGGGACTGTCCTTCTATGTTTAAATTGTACAGCGCTGTGTAACCCTAGTAGCGCTTTAGAAATGCTAGTTAGTAGTAGTAGTAGTAGTAGTAGTAGTAGTAGTAGTAGTAGTAGTATGTAAATGGTAGCACCTAGTTTACTGAATTGCCATTTGGATGTGCAAGCTGGAGCTTCATTGGAAGGCTTCCTTTGAAAATTAAGCCATTTGAGGAGCGTGAAGATTGCCCAACTCTCCTCCAATAAGCACATGCTGATGTGTGTTTTTGTGGCTGAAAAGGTCAGTTTTGAGAGGAATTTAGTAGCATAACCAAGGGGCTGATATTCAGACTGTGGAAGGCAGTCTAGCTAACTCCCGTGGTTGGTGGTGAGACCAGATATTCAATGCCGGGCCATTTCCGGTGACCAGCATTGAATATCCAGTTTATTTTTTGTTGGTTTAAACTTAACCAGCCAAGCCAATATTCAGTGCTGGCTGGTTACATTTAAACTGGTCACAGATAGGCCTGCTATTTCAGTGGCCCATTTTGGCTCCAAACCATAGTCGGCAGTGCACTGAATATTACCTAAGAACATAAGAGTAGCCATACTGAGTCAGACCAATGGTCCATCTAGCCCAGTATCCTGTTTTCCAAACAGTGGCCAAGGCAGGTCGCAAGTACCTGGCAGAAACCCAAACTGTGGCAACACTCCATACTACAAATCCCAGGACAAGCAGTTGCTTCTCATGTCTGTCTCAATAGCAGTCTATGGACGTTTCCTCCAGGAATTTGTCCAAACATTTTTAAACCCAGATATCCTAACCTCTGTTACCACATCCTCTGGCAAAGACTTCCAGAGTTCATTAAGTGAAAAAATATTATTTTCTCCAATTTGTTTTAAAAGTATTTCCATGTAACTTCCTCAAGTGTCCCCTAGTCTTTCCACTTATGGAACGAGTAAAAAATTGAATTACTTCTACTCGTTCTACACCACTCATGATTTTGTAGACCTCAATCATATCTCCCCTCATCCATCTATTTTCCAAGCTGCAGAGCCCTAACCTACATAAGTACATAAGTATTGCCACACTGGGACCGACCAAAGGTCCATCAAGCCCAGCATCCTGTTTCCAACAGTGGCCAATCCAGGTCACAAATACCTGGCAAGATCCCAAAAAAGTTCAATACATTTTATGTGGCTTATCCTAAAAATAGCAGTGGATTTTCCCCAAGTCAATTTAATAATGGTCTATGGACTTTTTCTTTAAGAAACCGTCCAGAGTTTTTAAAACCCCGCTATGCTAACCACCTTTACCACATTCTCTGGCAACGAATTACAGAGTTTAATTACAAGTTGAATGAAGAAACATTTTCTCTGATATGTATTAAATTTACTACTTTGTAGCTTCATCACATGCCCCCTAGTCCTAGTATTTTTGGAAAGAGTAAACAAACGATTCACGTCTACCCGTTCCACTCCACTCATTATTTTATAGACCTCTATCATTTCTCCCCTCAGCCATCTTTTCTCCAAGCTGAAGAGTCCTAGATGCTTCAGCCTTTCTTCATAGGGAAGTTGTCCCATCCCCTTTATAATTTTTGTCGCCCTTCTCTGTACCTTTTCTAATTCCACTATATCTTTTTTGAGATGTGGTAACCAGAAATGAAAACAATATTTGAGGTACAGTCGCACCATAGAGCGATACAAAGGCATTATAACATCCTCATTTTTGTTTTCCATTCCTTTCCTAATAATATCTAACATTCTATTTGCTTTCTTCGTCGCCGCAGCATACTGAGTAGAGAGTGTCAATGTATCAACAATGACGCCGAGATCCCTTTCTTGGTCGGTGATTCCTATCGTGGAACCCTGCATTATGTAGCTATAGTTCGGGTTCCTCTTTGCCACATGCATCACTTTGCACTTGCTCACATTAAACGTCATCTGCCATTTAGATGCACAGAGGAGCATAATCGAAAGGGACGCCCAAGTTTTGCTGAGAACACAAATTGAAAGATGGGCATCCTTCTCACAGGGTCAGCCAAATCGGTATAATCGAAAGCTGATTTTGGTCATCCCCAACTGGTTTCCATCGCAGGGATGACCAAAGTTCAAGGAGGCGTATCAGAGGCGTAGTGCAGGTGGAACTTGGGGGTGCCTAACACACGGACGTCCTCGACCCATAATGGAAAAAAAGGGCATCCCTGAAGAGCACTTGGACGACTTTACCTGGTCCTATTTTTCTTACGACCAAGGCACAAAAAGGTGCCTGAACTGACCAGATGACCACCGGAGAGAATTGGGGATCACCTCCCCTTACTCCCTCAGTGGTCACTAACCCCCTCCCACCCTCAAAAATATCTTTCAAAATATTTTTTGCCAGTCTCTATGCCAGCCTCAGATGTCACACTCAGGTCCATGACAGCAGTATGCAGGTCCCTGGAGCAGTTTTAGTGGGTGCAGTGCACTTCAGACAGGTGGACCCAGGCCCATCCCCCTCCCTACCTGTTATGTTTGTGGAGGAAACAGCAAGCCCTCCAAAACCCACCAGAAACCCACTGTACCCACATCTAGATGCCCCCTTCACCCCTAAGGGCTATGGTAGTGGTGTTTGCTCCAGTTTTAGTATCGAGATTGTCCTTAAAGCCCTTCTTAGTGAAGTCCACAATAAACTAGATGGTGGCTTCATAGCCCTTGCAGTATCAATGGATCATTCCAATGATACTGCATTCAGTTTGATCAATCACACATTGTTTTCAGGGTTTATCTTCCATAGGTGTTGCAGACTCCATTTTTAACTGGTTCACTTCTTTTTTGCAGAACCATTCTTTTCAAGACTCCGTGTCTTCATTGTCTTCTGGTACATATCCTCTCATCTGTGGTGGCCATCAGGGCTCCATCCTTTTTTCCTACACTATTTAATCTCTTCCTCAGTCCATTCACCATACTCATTCAAACACATGGCATCAGCATGTATATGCCTGAAAATACGTGCACTGGTTTCAAAATTAAATCACTGCATGTGCATTCCTTTCTGTGATCTACCTCTACTCCCTTTACCCTTCTATTAGGGGAAGGGTACATAAGTACATAAGTAATGCCATACTGGGAAAAGACCAAGGGTCCATCGAGCCCAGCATCCTGTCCACGACAGCGGCCAATCCAGGCCAAGGGCACCTGGCAAGCTTCCCAAATGTACAAACATTCTATACATGTTATTCCTGGAATTTTGGATTTTTCCAAGTCCGTTTAGTAGCGATTTATGGACTTGTCCTTTAGGAAACCGTCCAACCCCTTTTTAAACTCTGCTAAGCTAACCACCTTCACCACTTTCACCCATTTTGCACACATAAAAAACTTTGAAAATTGCTCTTTCCAGGATTATAGGTCATCTTTCAAACAGCACAGAGTGCAAAGTACATAGGCATTTTTCAATGTGCATAGTTTACATATTTTCAAAGACAAACAATCTGCTTGCTTCTCTTGGAAAATTAACAAGTCCGAAGTATACAGGTTAAAAGCATTCTTAGAGTTTGTAAACACCTTCATTTTTGTTTACATGTCCTTCTTTAAAAGTTGAAAAAGAGGTACAGAATAAAATTTTACAAGATAGTATCCCCCCTCATTCCATAACAGGGTGACATTTCCTATGTGATTTCATCTCATTTCCTAATGGAAACAACAGCAAAAATCCCCAAATTTCATTTAATTTTGCCTTTTGTTAATAGTGCTCAATCTTTGTAAATTATAAACTTCATTATCCCCCTCCCTTCGAACTGACAATATAAAAGAAAAAAAACAAAACAATATGGAATATAGCTATGTTAACACACACTATATCAGTGCACCTTAGTAAAAGGACCCTTGTGTTTGAGTTCCCTCTTTCTTCCCCTCCATACATATTTTAGCCCAGGGACTACAGAGATGCCACCACTTGGAGTTTGCCCAAAAATGTGAATGCCATTATGTCCATCTATTCATCTCTCTGTCCTCAAAAAAACGCAGTCCTACTTCTCTTACCAAGGCTATGAATGACTGCTCAGGTGCAGTTGTTCAGTTTCCCTCCCAAACTTCTGTAATACTAACGAGAGATAAGACATATATCATGTTTTATAAACATGTCAAACATCCTTGGATGCCTACAGTCAGGGGAAAGAAATGGCTCTCTTAATTAAGTTTTACAAGAGAATGGTTGTGAGAAAGATATCTATATCTTTCTCAGAGTCATATATAAAAGCAAAACTGCCCCTGGTCAATTCGTTACCAAGATAACACAACAGTTGACCTTTTTAGTCTGTCTGCCTTTTTCACTCCACAGATCTGTAACCTTTTCCAGCTGGAACAGAAAGTTCAATTAAGTTTTGTTGGCTCAGACATCAGCTGTGTCCTGGAGAGCAGATTAGGCCCTCACGGCAGCAATTATCCATCTGGAGTCTCTTCAACATCAAAATAGACCACTGAAAAAGTTCCAAAGTAAACAGTTTTCAAATCCTGATGAAATGATCTGCTTCTACATCCTGCTTCACAAGCCTTTCAGCACAGAGATGGAAAACATTGGGACCCTTGCTTCTAGTGTTACAATTTTCAGTTGGCAGTCAGTTGAAAAGAAGGCAGGCACCATGGCTTCCAGGTTAAGTGTTTGAGGAAGGTGAAAGTTCGGAAACACACTGGGGTTATGAAACATTATATCAAACTGTGACAAATGCCACAATTTTGGAACTGCAGAAGGATAACCTGCCCAGTACCTGGGTGCTAAGATTGTGAGACACACATTTCCCCCACAAAGCTGGGTACCAGGACTATTCTCAATGCTAGGACTGAGGAAAGGAAATCCTGCCCAGGATCTGAGTATCAGGACTGTAACACCTGTGCGTTAGGACCGTGTCTTTATAAAATAGTGACTAAATAGATACTCAGTTTCCATGTTATACAATTACCCTTTAATAAGGAACTTTAATAACAGTAGTTGGACATCAAGGGGGTCGATATTCAGCGTGTGATGGTAAACAGCTGGTAAACCACTTCTGTTCGTAACCCTGGTTATTCAATTCGGGGGCATGCACAACTCTCAGCATTGAGTGCACTGGCCCATATTTAGACCAGGCCTGGTTAACTCAGAAGGGCATAATCAAACGAAAACGTCTATCTCCATGGGCGTTTATCTCCAAGAACGGGTCCGTGAAGGGGCGGACCGAACCGTATTTTTGCAAAAAATAGACGTCCATGTTTTATTCGACAATTTGTGAGCTGGGCATTTTTGTTTTTCAGCGATAATGGAAAATGAAAGCGCCCAGCTCAAAAACGAATAAATCCAAGGCATTTGTTCGTGGGAGGGGCCAGGATTCGTAGTGCACTGGTCCCCCTCACATGCCAGGACACCAACCGGGCACCCTAGGGGGCACTTGTGTGTTGAGCCCCCCAAATCCCCCTCAAAACCCACTGCCCACAAGTCTACACCATAATTATAGCCCTAAGGGGTGAAGGGGGGCACCTACATGTGGGTACAGTGGGTTTGGGGGGGGGGTTGGATGACTAATAAGCATTAAGCAGCACAATTGTAACAGGTAGGGGGGGATGGGCCTTGGTCCACCTGCCTGAAGTCCACTGCACCCCCTAACAACTGCTCCAGGGACCTGCATACTGCTGCCAGGGAGGTGGGTATGACATTTGATGGTGAAAATAAAAAGTTGTGAAACATCATTTTTTTTGTGGTGGGAGGGGGTTAGTGACCACTGGGGGAGTCAGGGGAGGTCATCCCCGATTCCCTACGATGGTCATCTGGTCATTTAGAACACTTTTGTGGGACCTGTTCGTGTGAAAAAAGGGTCCAACAAAAGTGTCCTAAATGTTCGCTAAAAACGCCTTTATTTTTTCGATTATCGCCCTAATGCGTACATCTCTCCTCGGCCGATAACCTTGCCCCAGTTCCACCTTCACCACACCTCTGACACGCCCCCATCAACTTTGTCCGCATCTGCGATGGAGTGCAGTTGAAAACGTCCAAAATCGGCTTTCGATTATACCGATTTATTCGTTTTTGTGAGATAAACGTCTATCTCCCGATTTGAGTCGAAATCTAGGCATTTTTCTCTTTCGATTATAAGGTGATCAGTGTATAAAGTTAGGACAGCTGGTTAGCGGACTAACCGGCTATTTCTATTCTGCCCTAACTCTAACTCATGGACCATCCACAAACTAGCCAGTTGCGGCATAGACAGTTAGAAGGGACATTCAGTGGCACTATCTGGGTAAGTGCCACTGAATATCCCCGGATAACCCTACACAACTGATTTAAATGGCCAGGAGTCTTTCCTGGCTGTTTAAATCACTTTGAATATTGACCCCCAAGGGGGTAATTCAATAAAGTGGGTGCTAACATTTATGCACTAATTGTACAGTTAAATGATTAGAATAATGGCAATATGTGCTTATATGTGCACATACTGGACGATATTCAAAACTATTTAACTGGCCAGTTAAATAGCATTTTAGTGCCTAACCATAGATATTCAGCGCCAAACCAGTTATGTTTAGTGGTTAAAATAGGCCACATAGATAGCGGCCTATCGTTAACTGCTAAGCACTCAGGGGCTCTTTTACTAAGCGATGGTAAGGCCAACACAGACTTAAAGTGTACCAATTTGGAGCTGCCGCCGGTCCTAAGTGTGCACTAGTGGTAGTTCTATCCCTAGCAAGCACCATTTCCCATGATAGGGAAAATAGGGCCTCAATGGGTGGTTGTAAGTGCTCCCCTTTCCCACATGGCCACGCGGTAAGAGCAATCTTACTGCATGGTCATATATTTTTGCAGCCTTTTTTCCTGCTGCAGTAAAAAGGACCACAGCGCTCAGCAAAAACAGCCCCCACCCACTAGCGCAGGGCTCTTTTTACCACAGCTTAGTAAAAGGGCCACTTAAACAGTTAGCACTGATTATTGACTTAACCAGTCAAGTTGTTGAGGCCAAAAGAGAAACCAGATATTCATTGCTGGTCACCAGATATGGGCCGGCACTGAATATCCAGTCTGACCACCAGCGTTGGGCACTCACCACACAGCCTGATGCCAGCTGAATATTGGAGGGATATGACATAAATGCCTCAAATCCTGCCTAAGAACAATTCTATATATGCACATGTTTCACAAATGGAGTCTAACTTTTAGGATACAATAAGCTGCACATGTACTGTATATTTGACATTTAGTTGTGAAAACTTATTAAGGTTTAATATAGTGCAGGTGTAGCCTAGTGGTTAGAGCTACAGGATGAGAACTGACAAAGCTAGGGTTCAAATTCTGCTTTATCACTAATGTTCTCAATATACCGGTGATCTTACCATCTAAACAATGGTTAAAATTAAATGCTTTTAGCTATAGAGGTGAAAACCCCCATGATAATACTAATACCTACACTCATACACATTTAACCCACTCTTTCACTGAGCACCACTTTAGTCATTATAGACTAAAGGATCAGTCCCAATTCCCAACATACTAGTTTAATCATACATACCTATACCTGTAGGTTATATAAACGCGAGATCAGTAGTAAAAAAAATCTGAAATCATAAGGGGATGGATAAAGGAGGAACAATTTGGCATAGTCATGATCACAGAAACTTGGTTACGCTTCAAAGATGACCCCATTATAAAAGATATGTCTCACAGGTTACAAGATCTCTCTACTCTATGTAGATCTAATAAAAGAGGGGAAGGGTTATAAGTAATCTATAAATCACTATTTTATATAGAGCTACTTTCCATCTATTCCTCCCCCTGCATTGAAGTACTTGAATGCATTATCAATGATACTACTTTGTCTGAACAGTTGTGCATCACCCTAATTTACTGTCCATCAGGATATTGGAACCTGGCCGAGGATGACCTAATAGATTTCATTTCAAGTATTTGTGTTAATCACACAAATATCTTAATAATTGACAATATTCACCTACATCTAGATAACCTAGCTGACCCTAAAATTGAGGACTTTCTTAATTTCCTCTCTTCATGGGATTTTACTAAGCCACATGCCTTTTCTTCCCACTCAAAAGGCCAATTATTTGATATTTTCACATATAGATTCTCCAATTTAGAAAACGTATCTATCTCTGGTACTACATGGGAATCAATTCTATGAGATCACTATAAACTAAAATTCAACTTATACTGGTTAGAATCAATGAAAAACAAAAATTCTCAAGTTCGTCCTCCCTCTTTTAAATCCAGAAGAAGGATTGAAGTAAATGACTTCTGGTCTTGGATACCTGATAAAGAACTCAGGCTCATCTCAAATTATGTAACTTTTATGAAAGAGTGGGATGACTAAGCAAAACAATATTAGATGATATTGCTCCAAAAAATTTTAAGTTAAAATCTAAAAAAGGCCAATCTATCTGGTTCAATAAGGACATTTTGCTCATCAAATGAAAATGTAAACAGCTTGAAAGAAAATGAATTAAATCTAAATCTGAGGAAAACAAACTACAGTGGAATTAGCTCTAAGAGACTATAAATACAAAATTAAGAAGGCTAAAATTGTTTACTATGGAAAACAAATAACTAATGAACCATTTAATACTAAACGTATTTACAGCCTATTAAACAGTTTACTATATACTCAGGATATAATCAGCTCTAATGAATCTGATCCTTCCACAATTCAATTAGCCACATACTTCAAGCAGAAAATCTTAAAAATTAAAAACAACATACTGCTGTTCAAAGGAGATCCAGAGGTATTCATGAGAAAATCATTACCCTAATCTGTAGGAATTAAAGCTGGTAGACTATGGTTATCATTCTCTCCCCCTGCTACTTTCAAATTTTAGTTATTGAAATACTCAGGGCCGCCAAGAGGGGGGGACAGGGGGGACAAAATTCCCCAGGCCCAGGGTCAGGCCGCCGGTGCTGCAGTCCCTGGTCTCACCTGCCTGCCCTCGGCTCCGTCCGCCACCGGGCCCCCTGCATTAAGATCGGCAGTGCCTCAGCTCCGTTTGGAAAGGCAGATCGCCTCCCTTTGGGAACCTCCCTGTGTTCCGCCTCGCGGAAACCAGAAATTACATCAGACGAGGGTGGGACACAGTGAGGGAAAGCCCGAAGGGAGGTGATCTGCCTTTCCAAACGAAGCTGAGGTGCTGCCGATTTTAATGCAGGGGGCCCGGTGGCAGATGGAGTCGAGGGCAAGAAAGTGAGACCGGGGACTGCAGCATCGGCGGGGAAGGGGCAGGAAGGGCGTCGGCGAGGGGGGGCAGCCTTGCCTCGGGCCTAGCTTAGTCTCTCGGCGGCCCTGGAAATACTCGTCCTCTAACTGCATACTAGATTCTTGTCCCAGCTATCTATTAAAAGCCACACCCGATATGTTCATTGAGTCTCTTAGATCTCATCTCTCTATTTTGTTCTCACTGGGTCACTTCCCCGTAGATAAAGGGTCTATAATGCTAACCCTCATTCCAAAAACCCTCAGGCAAATATAAATGACATCACCAACTATAGACCTCTGTTCTCCATCTCCTTTTTGGTTAAGTGATAAAGGGTATAATTACTGCCAACTCATGGACTACTTGACTTTCTTTTTCCTACTACACTATTCACAATCAGGCTTTAGACCTAATTATAGCATGGAGAAAGTCCTTACCACACTCATTGCTAACTTCAGAAAAGAAATCAGCATAGTTAGGAAAATAATTCTTCAATTTGACATGTCTAGTTCATTTGATGTGGTTGACCACAATTTGCTACTAATGCTAATGGAAAATCCAAGAATAGGTGAGAATGTACTTAATTGATTCCAAGGATTTTTTAAAATCCAGATCTTATCAGGTGTAAGGGGTTTGAGAGAACACTGCTTCAAGGAGAGCAAAGGCAGAGACAGGAGAGAAGTGTGTTTGGGAGGAAGAGCAGATTTCATTCTGTTTCCTTTGATAGTAGTTGCTGAAATAACTTTCTGCAGCTTTGTTGATGCTGTTTGCCTAAAAGATAAATGCACAGATTACTTAACATTGGAAATCATTCTGCTGAATTTCCATTAGAAATTGCTAGAAAATTTGGAAACCACTGTTGCTAAGAATTGAAATGGGTTGTGCACAATTATATCTGAATTATTAAATAAAAATTGTTGTCTTCTTTACGTGTGTTGGTTCTTTAAAAGAAAAATCCTGAAATTATTGTTTACTTCCTCCACTTGATCAAGGATTCAGTGGACAGGGTTAGTGAGTTGTATTGCCCTGCTCAGGGTTAGGATTGGTTTCCTGAGTTGGCCATGATTACAAACACCTTTTTCCCCAGGGCCTAACCACTCCTGAAACAGGCCTTCCTTCCTCCTCCTACTGCTGCTGCTGTCCTCCCTCTTCCAGAGCCAAAGAGGCAAGATGATTCAGGCCCAGTGTGTGGCCTTGAAGCGTAGGCCCATGTTCAACCACTGCTGAGTCCTGTTCCTCTCCAACATAGGACTTTCTTTCAAAGGGGGTGGGGCAGCACACAACAACATTTGAGTGTGGACCTGTCCTTCAAAGCCCTGTCCCGTCGCTTCATCCTCTTGCCTCTTCAGTTCCAGAAGAGGGAGAGTGATGGTGATAGCAGGAGAAAGGGAAAATGGAGAGATGAGATGTTGCATGCCTGTCCTGCAGCCTCTCCAACTGCTGCAACCTTAGGCAGACCTCTAATCCACCTAGTGGCAGGGAGGGCCTGCTTGCACTCAGATTTGCAAAGGAAAATGATTAAATACAACTTCATGATTTTCTTTTCTCTTCCGATGCTGGATAAATTAAAACTTATTTTCTTATAATTCAGTGGTGACGTGGAGGGGCATAATCGAATGGGGCGCCCATGTTTTCATGAGGGCATCCTCACAGGATGGTCCCGCGAAGGGGCGGGGAAACCCGTATTATCGAAACAAGATGGGCGTCCATCTTTTGTTTCGATAATACGGTCGGGGACGCCCAAATCTCAACATTTAGGTTGACCTTAGAGATGGTCGACCTAAATGTTGAGATGGTTGACCTTAGAGATGGTCATCCCTGGTTTTCGGCCATAATGGAAACCAAGGACGCCCATCTCAAAAACAATGAAATGCAAGCCCTTTGGTCATGGGAGGAGTCAGAATTCGTAGTGCACTGGTCCCCCTCACATGCCAGGGCACCAACTGGGCACCCTAGGGGGCACTGCAGTGGACTTCACAAATTGTTCCCAGGTGCATAGCTCCCTTACCTTGGGTGTTGAGCCCCCCAACGCCCCTCACAAACCCAGTCCCCACAACTGTACACCACTACTATAGCCCTAAGGCATGAAGGGGGCACCTACATGTGGGTATAGTGGGTTTCAGGTGGGTTTTGGAGGGCTCACATTTACCACCACAAGTGTAACAGGTAGGGGGTGGATGGGCCTGGGTCCGCCTGGCTGAAGTGCACTGCACCCACTAAAACTGCTCCAGGGACCTGCATACTGCTGTCATGGAGCTGGGTATGACATTTGAGGCTGGCATAGAGGCTGGCAAAAAATATTTTAAAAGTTTTTGTTAGAGTGGGAGGGGGTTAGTGACCTCTGGGGGAGTAAGGGGAGGTCATCCCCGATTCCCTCCGGTGGTCATCTGTTCAGTTCAGGCACCTTTTTGAGGCTTGGTCGCAAGAAAAATGGACCAAGTAAAGTCGGCCAAGTGCTCGTTAGGGACGCCCTTCTTTTTTCCATTATCGGCCGAGAATGCCCATTTCTAAATCACGCCCCAGTCCCACCTTTGCTATAGTGCTGACACCCCCCCCCCCCCATGAACTTTGGTTGTCCCCGTGACGGAAAGCAGTTGAGGGCACCCAAAATCGGTTTTCGATTATGCCGATTTGGGCCACCATGAGAGAAGGACGCCAATCTCCCAATTTGTGTCGGAAGATGGGCGCCCTTCTCTTTAGAAAATAAGCCTGATTGTGTCTTTAATAAAATTTGCATTCTATATTACAGTTGTGGTATGCAGTCTTTCGTCAGGATTTACTGATTTTTTTTTACATACTATTCATTTCACCTGAAGGCCAACCTTTGCACAGGTGGCAAAGGAGGCAACATGCTTTACTCCAGAGAAAGATTCATTGATGCGTTTCCCACTCAAGTCCCAACTGGCATTTGATGATAATTTATCAAAGGATTTATTCTGTGTTTTCTTGTCTTCTAGTTTGATGCGTGGCAGGAACCTTTACAATAATTTTATCTCCTGTCAAAAGAAAGAAGCTGAATGAATTTTTAAATTATAAATTATTGTTAATGCTTTTCAGTGAGAGTCATGAGGTCATCTAACCATAACTCATTCAATTAGAGCCATCTGAGATCCAGCCAGGAAGAGAAAATGCTTGTTTTTCATCCCATTCATTGATAGCCTGAGATTCCCTCATTAAAATTAATCAACTTCTCCCTAACACTGCTGTGGGACATGAACAGTAGCATACCATACTTCCTTGGTCTTCACTTCCAGTTCTGAAGGCCTCTTAATTAATATGCATGGAGGATATTTGTTGACTATTTGTTAAGGGTAACTTTACCCATTGGTGGCCCTCAAGGATTGGGAGTGAAGACTAAGGCCATAGTATATCTGCACACATGCGAGGAAATGTCACAGTCTGCACTTCAATGGACAATCTTCTGATCTAAAAGCAACATCTCCACAGATCAGCCTTAAGACATTCCTCCTAATAGTTAGGCTGTAGCAGGGCCATGCCTAGGGTCTCTGGCGCCCCCCCCCCCCCCCCCATGTGGCACAAGATGCAAAGGAAATAGGAGCTGAAAGATGGAGTGCATCTTTGTGGGATTGCTGAACAAATAGAGGGTTTACAACCACTTAGGTTTTCGTGCTTTCTTGTTCACGAAATTAGTAATTAAACCTTTGATATCTAACTGGGAACATATATCATTCTCAATAGCAATCATGGCAAGGCTTACAAGCCTTTCTTGCAAAATACTTGATCGCAAATAATCCTATATAATAATTCTCACCTCCAACAGGATGTGCCTGGAACCGTGCCTCCCTCAGAGGTGGTCTGCTAGGCAGGCACGCACTGGCGTCAGTGACATCAGTGACAGCTGATACCAAAGCAAGGGGAGGAGTAGGGAAACACGTGGAGCATGTTTCCCTACTCCTCCCCCTGTGTTACAGCCCACTGCACCCCCTTCTGCGACCCAGTCGATCCCCCTTCTCGGCGAAAACTGTCCCCCGCCACCGTCCAGTACCTGTGCTGATGGGGGACCCCAACCCTCGTCAGACAAAGTCATGTGCTGGCCTTCACGTCGTTGCTTCTTCATTGATCTTTGGTTCAAGTTCCTCTGTGTGCGTCTGACGTCAGACGCACGCAGAGCAACTTGAACACAAAATCATTGAAGAAGCAACGCCTCGAAGGCCAGCACAGGACTTCTGCTGTTGGGGGTTGGGGTCCCCCGTCAGCACAGGTACTAGACGGCGGCGGGGGATGGTTTTTGCCGAGAAGGGATGTCGACTGGGTCACGGAAAGGGTGAAAACGGAGGGACGGCAGAGTCTGGAACAGCGAGGGAGGGAGGGTGGGGGATGGCCTTGCTAGCGCTCGTTTCCTTCCCTTTTGAAATGGGCATTTTTTACTAGTTTTTTATGATTTTTAACCGTAAAAATGATCGCTCACCACTTGCCACACTGACAGGAATTGTCAGCAATATTCTTAGAAACAAATTGCTATACATTGCAAAATAAGATAGTAGATGTAAATTCTCAAATTGGACATATTCCAAACACTAAAATGAAAATAAAATGATTTTTCTCTACCTTTGTTGTCTGGTGACTTTCTTTTTCTGATCATTGATAAGTCTCTGACTCTAAAGTTTAGCAATTTCATTAATGCAAAATATATTTTCACATATCACAGACTCTTCCTATCCAAGGAGAATCTTTTATATAAAAACAAACACCAAAAAAAACAATCAGATTTTCACTTACCAGCTCTTCTACACTACACATCAGCTAAACTTCCTCTTTTGAAACTACTGTTGGCACCACCAGCCAATGAAATGGCTTTTAGCTGTAGATATCCGGTTACCTGATAATTATGCACACATCATTGCAGTCATGCCCTCCTCTCGGTGTACAAGCTCAGAAAAAAAAACCCCAAAAACTTTGAACCACTTACAGATTTTAACAATTACACTATTTAGTTTTTATTTCTCCCCTGTCTCACTTGCACACCTCCCTCCAAACCTGGCTGTTCTCTTTAATTTGAATGTTGTTCAAGCTCACCCTGAATGAGGAGTTCTTCCCACACCAAAGACATATATAGCACTGGTTGTATTATTTCAAACAACTTCAGCAGAGCCTGCCTGCCTCAGTGAACACTGCGGTCTAAGAGAGGAGGGCAGGGGAGAGAGGAGAATCACAGCTTCAGGTAAAACATTTTGCAAGTGAGCTGACCTCAGGAAAAAGGTGCCGGTAGGCGCCCCCCTGCAGTGCTAACCCTGCTTACCATGTTGGCACGGCCCTGGGCTGTAGCAACTCTCTTTCACCAGCTGTAGTTGTTTCTTGCCACTATAGAGGGTTCCTCACACTGTGCATTACATTGTATTCTTTGGTGGGTGGGGAGAGCGCTTATGAATTTGGGGGATTTTTCTTTGGCAAGCCACAGAGCCTAGCAAGATCTCTAAGCTGTTGACCATATTAGTTCTCTATTGCTGCTACTGATGGTCATTGCAATGACACCTCAAATGCTGAGGGTTTTGAGATCAAAATTGATCATTCCATAGGCCCATGGTATCCACTGGGTTTTATAGATCACCAAACTAAAATCTTTGAAGGCCAAATGCCATATTTATTTGGATACAACCTACTCTTTGCAGGATCTTCTGAAAATGTGAGTTTATTTTAAGATGAATCAATCTGAACAAGTATTACAGCATTTTGCCAGTGAAAAAGAAATGGTATAATTAACAAACAAAGAGTTGGTTAATAAAACTTGGTTTTGTTTCAGACCCACATCATTTCACCCTATCCTTTCTGTAAGGAGAGTTTGCACCCTAGCTGTACAGAACTGTGATGTTATGAAAATTGTTTTGATGGTATTTACTGCCTAAATTACCTACCTAAAAATTATCACTAAAGATAAAAACAGACTGGTTGATATTCAAAATGATTTAACTGGCCAGAAACAGTTGCTGACCACTTAAATCACTTGTTCATGGCTAGCCACTAATTTTCAGTGGTAATCACTGTTGAAAATTAGCAGTTAGCACCTAAGTGAAAGTCGGCTATTTTTTTTTGGGGGGGGGGGGGGGGGGTTCTGGGGCCGGAGTCAGCACTTGGCTAGCTAAATACCAATATTCATCACTTAATCAGCTGGGGTAACAACATAAATGGCCGCTTAAATTCTGAATATCAACTTAAGTGTCCATGTATTAGCCAGTACTGCATAAACCAGATATTCAGTGCCGAGGCCCGGACTTGACCCAGCACTGAGTATCTGGGAATAACGCTGGCAGCATCAGCAAAACGCTCACTGACACCAGCTGATTATTTACCCAGAGAAAACAATGGCAGATAAAGAATATATGGCCAATCCCTTCTTCTGCCTTAGAGATTCACTGCTTACCTCATGCTTCCTTGAATTCAAACATTGTCTTCATGTCCACCGCCTCCACTAGAATGCTGTTCCATATATCCACCACAGGTAGCTGAATGAAGAGGACCACAGGGCCTTGGCCTGAGTTATTTGCCTAAAATAGTATCAGCAGTTATCAAGTATCAAAGAAGTTCTGCTACCCATGGCATCCAACAGCCTTTCTGCTGTGGCAGTGATTCCCAGAGGTGGGATGCAATAGAGCGAAGAGGCAGGTGCTAATGGCAGGGCAACCCATGAGAATTGCTACCACTGCCACTGCTCCCTTTTGGAAAATAAGAAAAGAAGGTAAATGCAGGAAAGAGGGTTGGGGAGGGAGGGGGGGGGGGAATGCCAGACCATGGCTGATCATATGAAGATAGCTAAAGGTTCCAGCACTAAAGCAAATAGGAGCAGCAAAACAGGTCATCCTTGATAAGTCCCTTTTTGTAAACAAAAATACTGTGAAAGAGTGACATTAATAGTAACAGATGCGGAGGATTTTAGGTATATTGCTTGTATCCAGGGCAAAAAGTGTGGACCATAAACCAAAGTTCTGGAAGACACAAAATAGATGTCATTCTATATTGTCAAATGTCTTTTTGATATCTAAAGAGAGGATCGCCAGTTCTTCAGTGTTCTTAGAGGTGTCTAATATTACCCGAGCCGTATTGATTTTGGATAAATCCTGTTTGATCAAGGTGAATACACTCAGAGATAGCATACTCCAATTTTTGGCTAGTAAATATTTTGTAGTTGATATACAATAAGAAATGAGTCTATAATTAGAGCAGAGAGTGGGGTCTTTATGACTTTAACAATAACTATTATACTTGCAGAGTAGAAGGACTTGGGTAAGTGATAAGCCTCCATTATCTTGTTGAAAACTTCCATTAAATAAGGAACAAAATGAGAAGCTAGAGATTGATACAATTCTGCTGGAAGTTTATAGTTTATCAGGGTCTGTTGCCTTGTTTCTTTTCAATTTCACAATTGCTGAATGTACTTCCATCTGTGGGAACTTTTCAATTTGGCCGCCAGCCCCATTGTATTGGAATATGCGAAATTTCCAATATCAAAGACAATGAAGTGTGACGTGGCATGAGAATTCTGCAGTACAATACCAAGAGACAGAGAAGAATGATAAATAACCAACCAATGGTAAATAACCAACCAGGTTTTCTCACCGGTAGTCTTGTGTTCCAACTCGGTATGCCTACTAGCAAGATAATAATGAATCTCATTAGGATGTAGAAAAAATATGACACCCCAAGGAGCACACCTATGGAGCAGAACCTGCTCCTCAGGCGCACTCCTCCGGCACATGCCCGACATGTGTGCCACAGTGGCAGAAGCGCCGCTGATACACAGGTTTAAATAGCAGTAGAGACTTGCTTTGATGTCGGAGAATGCTGGTGCGTGGGTCATGTGACTCCGCCGAGAAACAGGACTTAGTGTATGCTGAAAATCGGCCGGGTAATCTGTAAATGAAAACAGAAAGAGCAGCAATTTTACAATCATTTGTGTCATCTAGCAAGCAGTAACAAACACAGAGCACCGCTGATACACAGATAGCCTTTTAAAGAAAGATTTAACACATGAAAGAAATTCATGAAAAAATGAAAAGGAGTTATTATTAGGAGCATATATGTTAGCTAAAGTTATATAGTTGTATGGCAGATTTTAATACAAAGGGGCAATCCTTTGCAATTAAAATAACAACTCCTGTTTTTGATTTAGAGAAAGAAGAATAAAATACCTGAGTAACTCAAGCAGTTTGCAATTTTTCATGCTTTCCATCAGTTAGGTGAGTTTCTTGGAGAAATGCAATCATAGCTCATGATTTCTTAAGTGACGATAGCACCCATTTCCGCTTAATGGGGTGATTTAGTCCATTAATGTTCCAAGAGACAAACCTAGGTGCTTATTTTCGAAAGAGAAAGACGCCCATATTCCAAACCAAATCGGGAGATAGGCGTCTTTATCCCGTGGGTGCCCAAATCGGTATAATCAAAAGCCGATTTTGGGCGGCTTCAACTGCAATCTGTCGCGGAAACGACCAAAGTTGATGGGGGGGGGGTGTTGGAGGCGTGGTGAAGGCGGGGCTGGGGCGTGGTTATCGGCTGAGGAGAGATGGGCGTCTTTAGCTGATAATCGAAACAAGAAGGGCATTTTTAACGAGAATTTGGTCCACTTTATTTGGACCCTTTTTTTTCATGTCCAAGTCCCAAAAAAGTGCCCCAACTGACCAGATGACCACCGAAGGGAATCGGGGATCACCTCCCCAGACTCCCCCAGTGGTCACTAACCCCCTCCCACAAAAAAAAACCACTTTACAAACTTTTTTTCCCAGCCTGTATGCCAGCCTCAAATGCCATACCCACCTCCATGACAGTAGAATGTGTTCTATCCTGTGACAGCCTTTCCCTGGTTCTGCTGTGGCTCAAGGGTGTTTGTGACACCTTTTCTGTTATGCACTGCAGAGTCACATCAGCAATGCATTGTGGTGGGTGTAGGGTATTGGGCTCCGTGATTCCACTAGCTTGTGTTACATGCTCATGATGTTGGTAGTTGGTAGGCTCTACTCCCATGGTGCTTTTCCCTCTGCTTACTGGGTCAGAGTGTGCCCTGTTTTGTTTCCGGAAGTCCATGAGGTAGTAGCCATTTTTGTAAGCCAGTTTTAGATCCCGTTCATGTCTTAGCCACGTTACAGAACTTAGTTCTTACCTTGAATGTTGCTGAAAGAGGGCATTGTACACCATTCTGCCAGCTCTGACCTACTGCTAATCTCAGTACCAGGGGACAGCACATGGCCAAAGCAGCCAAATTTGCTCAAAGTAGACCCTATGAGCTGTTGGAGGAGTGGAGGAGTGGCCTAGTGTTTAGGGTGATGGACTTTGTTCCTGGGTAACCGAGGAACTGAGTTCAATTCCCACTTCAGGCACAGACAGCTCCCTGTGACTCTGGGCAAGTCACTTAACTCTCCATTGCCCCATGTAACCCACATTGAGCCTGCCATGAGTGGGAAAAGTGCAGGGTACAAATGTAACAAAAAAAAATTATCAGCACTTTTAAAAAGAATATGAAATTTTGATAGGAAGCCAGTGAAAACAAATAAACACAGGAGTGATATGATCACATTGATGGAGTGGAGGAGTAGCCTAGTGGTTAGTGCAGTGAACTTTGATCCTGGGGAACTGAGTTCAATTTCCACTGTGGCTCTTTGTGACTCTGGGCAAGTCACTTAACCCTCTATTACTCCTGGTACAAAATAAGTACCTGAATATATGTAAACTGCTTTGAATGTATTTATTTGCTGCATTTGTACCCCACATTTTCCCACCTATTTGCAGGCTCAATGTGGCTTACACAGTACCGTAAGGCAGTTGTCAATCCAGTAGAAAACAGATACAAGGTTATGTTGTGTTCGAATGAGGTAGAAATATTCCAAGTTCCATTGGGAGGTTGTATAATGTCCAATATGATCTTTGGTTTAGTTATGTGGCTGGATGTGGGGATTTACGTTGGATCTGTAGCGTAGGCCATTTTGAAGAGGTTGGTTTTTAGTGATTTTCTGAAGTTTAGGTGGTCATGGATTGTTTTCACAGCTTTTGGGAGTCTGTTCCATATTTGTGCGCTTATGTAGGAGAAACTTGATGCATAGGTTGTTTTGTATTTGAGTCCTTTGCACGTTGGGTAGTGAAGCTTTAGATAGGTGTGAGATGAACTAGTTCTATTTCTGGTTGCTAGGTCTATGAGGTCTGTCATGTATCCTGGGACTATACCGTAGATAATTTTATGGTCAAGGAATGCACAATGTAGTTGCAAAAACCTCAGAAAGGCGATATATCAAGTCCCATTTCCCTTTCCACTAATAGCCGGACAGCAGCATTCTGATGTATTTGTGAATGCTTTAAGGAATTACAGGAATGACCTTCATAAAACACATTACAATAGTCCAGTCAAGAAATAAGCAAAGCATGGATTTTTTTTTTTTTTAATTTATTTATTTATTAGTATATTTCATTATTTCACCACAAACTGTGAATATGCAATCGGCATTACAAACAGGAAATACATGTAAGAATAAATCTAAAGGCCTATTCGTCCACAAATAAGAAACATTTGGTTCCAAGAATCAGGAAATATGAATAACAGAAGGTAAGAAAAAAAAAAAAAAGAAAACAAACACAACCAGTTGCTACCTCGGATTACCGACCCTAGCCTGCTATTTATGGAGGGCATACAACATTCATATCTACTCTAGCATCAAGAAATTCTTTTAACTGTTTAGGGTCCACAAATTGAAACTGTTTGCCCTCCAGCAATAAATTACATGTACAAGGAAATCGTAATACAAAATTTATTCCCAATGCCAACGCTCTAGGACGCTGTTCCAAAAAGGCCCTGCGTCTAGTTTGTGTAGGCTTTGAGAGGTCTGGAAAAATACGGACCTTTGATCCCATAAACAGATTTTCTAAATGTCTTAAGGAAAGTCTTAATATAGCATTGCGATCAGGCTCCAAAACAAAAGTGACAAGCATAGTAGACCTCTGAGTAATAATTTCCAGAGAACTCTCGAGGAATGAAGTCAGATTCATTCCATCCCCCACCACTGGGGGGTTTCCATCACCCCCCTTTGGGTTCCAGATGTAATAGGCCCGTGTTATGGGGGGTAACGAATCCTTGTCCATTCCAAGAATGTCCACCATATATTTCTTGACCATTTCAACAGGTGGAATTAAAGGAGACTTAGGAAAATTAAGGAACCTAAGGTTAAGTCTCCTAACCTGATTCTCCAAGTATTCCGTTCATTTGTGAAGAAAAATATTGTCCTTAACCAAAGCAGTCTCTAAAGTTCCCATTTCTTGCAATTTGGTATTCATATTTTCCAATTTCGAGGACTGCTGCGCGGACACCTGTACTTGGAGTAGCGCAGCTTCAGAAAGGGTTTTTATATTGTCAGTATTATCTTTTAATGTGGTTTGCATAGAGATTTGAATGTTGTGTACCATGTCCCATAGTGACTCTAGTGTCACAGTTGCTGGTCTAACCACGCCACCAGCTCCAAGAGGGGATTGAGTTTGAGCACCAACTTGAGACAGTCTAGTAACAATGTCCTGGGGAAATACCTGTAGTGCAGATTGAATTAGTTCTTCTCTTAGTTGGGGTTCATTCTCTATCGCTGCAGTCCTTCCCTCGGGCAGTTTGGGTTGAACTCCTTCGTTCTCCATCCCTGCTTGGGCTGCCAGCAATTCCCTTCCGGGCTGAGGCGGAGCAATGCGCTCCACAGGGCTCAGGGAAGCCCCGTTGGCGCTCTCAATCGACGTAGACGCGTCGAGAGCTGCAGAAGGGGTCGAAGTTCCCCGAGGTCCCGGTAGCTGTCTCGGGAACTGCAGAGTTGTCTGCCGCCACGCCGAAGGTGCCTCAGGAGCCGAGGAATGCTCCTTGACTTTCCCCCTCCGTTTCCCCATCGTAGAGGTTACAGAGGCGGCGAGAACAGCAAGAAAAAACGGAGTCACCTCAGCAGCAAACACAGGTGCGTCCGGTCAAAGCGCCATCTTGGATCAGCATGGATTCTAATACGTTCTCACCATTTTCGAGACACAGACTGTAAAAGTCTGCCTGGCACTGGCCTTACTTCCCAATTATTCCTGCCCATCCTGATCTTTCTTTTGCCATTTTCGGGATGTAACCATAGAAGACCCTTGACCATTTTAATGGTTGCTCTCTGGACTATAGGTATTGGCAGCTTCCCTTGCCTTTCTAGACCAGCTCTGCAGAGTTCACACAGAGGGGCATAATTGAACGGTGCCGGCCAAATCGATGCCGGCCATCTTCGGGGCTGGCTCCGTGACGGGGCGGAGCCAAGCATATTTTCGAAATAAGCTTGGCGCCGGCCAAATCGCTCACCGGGTTTAGAGCAGGATTTCTGGGTTTATATGAGATGACTGGTTTCATTTTTCAGCCATAATGGAAACCGGACCCGGTCATCTCAAACCCGGTGAAATGCAAGGCATTTGGGCATGGGAGGAGCCAGCATTTGTAGTGCACTGGCCCCCCTCACATGCCAGGACACCAACTGGGCACCCTATGGGGCCCTTAAAAAATTTTAAAAAAACTAAACAAAAATAGCTTCTAGGAGCATAGCACCCTTACTTTGGGTGCTGAGCCCCCCAAATCCCCCCCCCCCACAAAACCCACTTGCCAGAACTAAACACCATTACCATAGCCCTAAGGGGTGAAGGGGGGCACCTACATGTGGGTACAGTGGGGGGGGGGGGTTGGAGGGCTCAACATTAACCACCACAAGTGGAACAGGTAGGGGGGAGGATGGGCCTGGGTCCACCTGCCTGAAGTGCACTGCACCCACTAAAAACTGCTCCAGGGACCTGCATACTGCTGTCAAGGAGCTGGGTATGACATTTCAGGCTGGCATACAGGCTGGACAAAAAAGTTTTAGTTTTTTTTTTTGGGTGGGAGAGGGTTGATGACCACTGGGGGAGTAAGGGGAGATGATCCCCGCTTCCCTCCGGTAGTCATCTGGTCAGTTGGGGCACTTTTTTCAGACTTGGTCCTAAAAATAAATGGACCAAGTCCGGCCGGCGAAATGCTCGTTTGAGCTGGCCATTTTTTTTTTTTCATTATAAGGTGAAGCCAGCCATCCCGTACCCACACCCCCGTCCCACCCCCCGTCCCACCTTCGCTACCCTACCAACACGCCCCCTTGAAGGTTGGCTGGCGTCGCGATGAAAAGCAGTTGGGGCTGGCCAAAATCGGCTTTCGATAATACCGATTTGGCCGGGATCAGGAGATCGCCAGCGATCCCTTTCAAAAATGAGCTGGACAGTGACCTCAAAGATAGACACTCTTCTTTCTCCTTTGTGCTGAGATTGTTCTATCATGGTGCTTCTTTCACTGCTCATGCCAGCAGTAGTAGGTAAAAAGATATTACTAGGATCCCTGTTGAAAAATGAGAACTTCTATGAGGGTAATTCTGTAAAGAAGGTATTAACATGTATGTGCTGCTTATATGTATATATGATTAAAATAATGACATATAAATGTGTATATGTATCAGTGAATGCAAAATTTTCACCTAAGTGCTAGGCTGTAAATAGCACATATTTTACAGGTAGGCATACATATGGGCAGGACTCACACTTACACAGGCAACTAATAGAATATTATAAATTATGCACATATCTCCAGCATTGAGGCATGAACATTTCCCAAGTTCTATGGTTAAATTTTAGACATGTATTTCCACTGTTGTGTTAGTATCTATAAAGGAAAGGAGGCACCTACTTTCCTTCATTGAATAGATGCCAGATAGGCAACCTCTGGGTACCTATACATATTTATTTATTTATGTATTTATTTATTTATTGTATTTGTACCCCACATTTTCCCACCTTTTTGCAGGCTCAATGTGGCTTACAGAGTATAGATATGATAACGTCGTTACAAGATTTAAAACAGTCGATCACAAGCAGAGGTGAAAGATGATTTAGATGGAAGGTGTTAGGTAAGGTCGTGTGAGAGGTGTTTTTTGGTGTACTTGGGTAGTTTAAGGAATGATTTGTTTCATTGAGGGTGACTTTTGTAGGCTTTGTTGAAGAGATGTGTTTTCAGAGCTTTGCAAAAGCTGGTTAGATTGGTCATGGTTTTCAGGGCCATGGGTAGTGCGTTCCAAGACTGTGTGCTTTTGTACGCAAAGGTAGTAGATTAAGCCTGATTGTATTTCATTCCTTTACAGCTGGGGAAGTTCAGATTGAGGAATTTGCGGGCCGATCTTTTGGCATTTTTGGGAGGTAAGTCCACTAGTTTTAACATACAGAGTGGGGCATCTGCGTGAATGATTTTGTGTACAGTCGTGCAGATCTTGAACTCAATTCATTCATTGAGCGGGAGCCAGTGCAGTTTTTCTCTTAGGGTTTTGCACTTTCATATTTAGGTGTTCCAAAAATGAGTCTGGCTGCGGTGTTCTGGGCAGTTTGGAGTTTTTTGATGGTCTGTTCTTTACAGCCTGCATACAGAGCGTTACAGTAGTCCAAGTGGCTTAGTACTAATGACTGTACTAGGGTGCGGAAGATGTTTCTTGGGAAAAAAAGTTTTATTCTTTTGAGTTTCCACATCGATTGTAACATTTTTTTTGTTGTATTCTTCGCGTGGATGTCGAGAGTGAGGTTTCGATCAATGGTGACTCCAAGAATTTTCAGGTTTTCTGAGATAGGAAGTGTGCAGTAGGGGGTGGTTATTGTAGGGAAGTTGTTTGTGTTGTATTGGGAGGTGAGAACTAGACATTGAGTTTTTTCTGCATTGAGTTTTAACTTGAATGAGTCCGCCCAAGAGTGCATGATCTGGAAGCTCTGGTTGATCTCGTTGGTTATTTTGTTTAAGTCACTTTTGAACGAGATATGGATCGTAATGTCATCGGCATATATGTAGGGGTTAAGATTTTGATTGGCTGGGAGTTTGGCTAATGGTATCATCATTAGGTTGAAGATAGTTGGTGAGAGGGGGATCCTTGAGGAACTCCGCATTCCGGTATCCATGGTGGCGATCTGTCTGTATTCGTTGTTACTTGATAGGATCTAGTGGTGAGGAATCCTTCAAACCATTTGAGAACTGGGCTTCCGATTCCGAAGTACTCTAGTAGGTGTAACAAAATTTCATGATCCGCCATGTCGAAGGCACTAGACATGTCGAATTGTAGTATGAGTATGTTCTTACCGGTTGCAATCGTTTTTTTGAATGAGTTCATTGCCGACAAAAGTACAGTTTCAGTGCTATGATTTGATCGAAATCCTGATTGAGACTCATGTAAAATTGAGTGTTTGGTCAGGTATTCCGTGAGTTGTTTCGTCACTATGCCTTCCATCAATTTTGTTGTGAGTGGGATAGAAGCAACTGGTCGGTAGTTGGTTAAGTCCATTGTGCTTTTCTTGGCATCTTTTGGCAGCGGAGTGAGTAGGATATTTCCATTTTCCATGGGGAAGAGACCATTTATGAGTCTATTGTTTACTTGGTTCGTGAGGTCTTGCATGAATTGTTTGGGTGCGGATCTTATTAGGCTGGTAGGGCAGATGTCAAGTTTGCATTGAGATTTGGCATATTTTCTGAGCCAGTGTGTGAGTTCATTTACTGAAATCAGGTCAAAATTGATCCATGATCGATCAGCTGGGTATTCCCCATGATCTGGGTCTAAGCATTCAAGGATACTTGTGTACTCAGTAGTGTTACTTGGTATCATGCAATATAGGTGCAATGTTATAGAATTACCATTAATATGCCTAATAAATAGGCAGCAATGAGATGGGCTTCTATTTGATGGCCTAGTGATTAGAATCATGGACTAAGAACTAGGAGAGCTGAGTTCAAATTCTGCTTCTGCCACTTACATTCACTTGGTGGTCCTTTACCAAGCCTCTGTAAAAAGGGCACTGAGCTAGCAGCAGGGGCCGGTTTTGCCGCATGCTGAGGCCCTTGTTATTGCAGTGGGTAAAAAGATTGAATAAAGACATGGCCATGCAGTAAGATTGTTCTTACTGCATTGCCATGTGGGGGGAGCACATACTGCCACCTATTGAAGTGATGGAAAGGGCTCCTGTGCTAACCCAGCAGTAACTGAGTAGCACAGGGCACTGCCTGATTACTACCAAGTTAGTGCCACTCTAAAAAATATAAGCAGATTTTCCATAGCGTGGGAAATGGCACACACCGGGGCTTGAACTACCACCGGTGCCCACATTGGGCCAGCGGTTGCTCCAGAATAGTCTGCAGTAAGCCCACATTGGGTTTATCTCCGCTTTGTAAAAGGGCCCCTTGGTAAGTTACTTGATCTGGTCTCTGCTGACATGCAAGCTCTCTAGGACATGTGTTCATTGTAATTTGTGTGGTGTTTCTGCCTCTCCCCCAATACCCACATTGGGGGACAGAATTAAAATCTGGTGTGCCAGGCCTTGGAGGCCAGCATTGGCTGATCATGGGGTGCTATCACACTTATTACAAAGAGGTTTGCTACCAGCACTATAGAAGTCATGTAAGACTGTGGCACTTTTAATTGCAGACAACATGCTTGGTAACAAACCAGAAAGACAACCCAGAGCAGAGTTCAATGTAAGTGATATGATGTAAATGTCACAGATAATGAGAAAGAGAGAGAGAGAGAGCGTGAGCATAAAACGCTGCACAGAGGGACAGACTGTATTAAGAACAAGAACAATAGGCATAGATCATTTTACAATTGTATGAGAGGGTAAGTAGCCACAGAATCCTTGAGGGGTATTTAAACCTGAATATATACTTCTTGTGTTTTTTCATGTCCTGTGGCTGTACATTTGTCCTATACATTTACACTTTCCTACCCATCAGATTTGTACTTATGTTTGACTCTTAATACAGATGTGATTTTCCTTTTAAAATGCTTACCAATCAATTCATCACCGGAAGCGCAAGAGTTGAGATAATGATCGATAGTGCGGTGTTTGCTCAGGTGATTTTATGGACAAGAGAGGCCATGGCAGTTACACTGAGCAAGATTAATTTGTATTTTACAGTCTAACGGAAGCACATTACAACTGGAACTCTTCCAAGGAGAGAGACCTGAATTAGAATAAGGAAGCAATCTCCAGACCCAGTCTGAACCACTACACACTGTTTACAAATCCCAAGAGGGTAAGGGGGCAATTTTCAAATAACCCACATAGCTCTAAGGTTGGGTGGTTACTTTATACCTGTGGACCCTACATAATTGTGGAAAAGGGCACATGCTTCCAGTTTGAATATTGCAAATGGAAAACTTGCACCTCTTTTTTTTTCTGCTGATTCTTTTACCCCTAAAATAGAAAACACAATTTTGAAAATACAAAAATACATTTGTTCACTCCCTGCCTCAAGCCTTCCCCTAGGGATGCTTCTGGAATAATATGGCTATTTTTATGTGCACATATGATGGTTAGGTTCCAAAGTGCGCATTCCCACCGGTAAACATTGCTTTACCTGATATAAAGCCAAGGAATTGGAAATTACCCTCCATGTATCATTTTCTATGAAGATTTTCAAAGTTAAAGAAGCCATGTCATTTCTTACTTGAAAAAAAGCATGCAGAGAGCATATATGTTAAGTGATGTCACCTGTTCTTCATGCAGGTAGTCGAGTAGAAGCAAATTAACTCATGTACATTTCAAAATTCAATATACACATGCTATTTTCCTTTTCTGACCTGAATACACTCACAGGAATACTTCTATTTTTAACACAGCTGAAAGTGTATAAGCTATGGTAACTCATGCATATTTTTAGCTGCTCTAAGGAAGACAATTTCATTCAAGAAATTTTGCCCAAGTAAATGGTTCTGAAAATTGTTTTAAAAATGCAATTTAACATGAGCATTTATAGTCTGTTTTTAACAATACAGCTCAAGGTGTATATCATCTTCCGTCTGATTACAATTAACCTGTATTATGTACCCTTCTCCACCACCGCCAACTCCAGGCTCCGCCCTTTCTGCCTCGCCTCACCCCACGCATGGAACAAACTCCCCAAGCCCATACACCAGGCCCCCTCCCTGCCCATCTTCAAATCTTTGCTTAAAGCCCACCTCTTCAACGTCGCCTTCGGCACCTAACCTCTACACCTCTACCCAGGAAATCTAGACTGCCCAACTTGACATTTCGTTCTTTAGATTGTAAGCTCCTTTGAGCAGGGACTGTCCTTCTTTTTTAATTTTGTACAGCGCTGCGTAACCCTAGTAGCGCTCTAGAAATGTTAAGTAGTAGTAGTAGTATGTTAAAAAAAACGTATTCATCCATATCTTAGTACAAGTATCTGAAATAACCAGTTTTTTTAGACAGCACCAGGTTTCTGAACCCATAACTATGTTGGGTCCTAGTCTCTGCTAAGCAGAATAATCTTGTTGTTAGCAACTTAAGCCTGATCTCTTGATTTGACTGCAGGTCTCTTGGGGGCCCTTGTACTATGCCATGCTAAAAAGTGGCCAGCTCGATTGTTAGTGTGTGGGTTTTCTGCATACTGCCACATTTCCATATTTTTCTTTAATGACCATTAGCGTGTGGCTATTACCATGGGAGCCCATCCTGACATCTATTCTGTAGGCACTAAGGGCTCCTGCACTAACCCTGTGGTAATTGGGCAGTGTGAGGCAATGTGTCCATGCTACCCGATTAACACAGGGCACTCCTACTCTTTGCCCATAGTCACACCTCCTGAGCTGAAGAATAAAAAATATTTCTCAGCATGGGATTAGCGTGTGCAGATGGGCCCCTTTTCAGTGGGATGTCTCAGCACATGCCACGGCATTGTTTTATTTGCCACATGGTAGGCGCACGCTAGTGCCTACCATAGCTTAGTAAAAGGGCCACCAGTTGAGGCATATAATGATATAAGATACTTGAGATATTCTTGATACTTGAGATATTCTAGGGCAAGACCAAGCAAAATTTTAAATATAAACACAAGTAGTTTAAACTTAGACCTGGTTCTCACCTGGAGCCAGTGGAGTTTGAATTAAACATGGGGTTGCATGATCTTATTGTCGAACTTCCTCCCAAGATCAGTTTGGCAGCTACATTTTGTAAAACTTTGAGTCAGTGTTGTTGCCTTTCCAGGAGGCCGAGCAATACAATATTGCAATAATCCAGGTGTGACAGTACTATAGCCTGGATAATTAACTGTAAGAGTTGTGCCTGCAGGAAAGATTTGATTCTACAAATCATCCTTAAATTGTAAAGAGTTTTCCGTACCAACACACTCATAAAACTCCATAATTTTCATCTCAAATTGCAGGGAAACGTCAACACCCGCTGGCACAGGGGAAGTTTGAGGGACCTCAGTAGTGCACCTCTTACCCACAGTATATTCATCTTTGCAGGATTTATTTTCAACACATTATTTTGCATCCACTCATGTATCTCATCAAAGACTATACTCATAAAATTGTAAGTTTCCTGAAGGGTGTTGCGAATAGAAAAACGCAGTAAAACATCATCCACATAAGAATTATATAAACATCAAACTTTTTCAAAACTGAACCCAAACTACTTAAATAAAGGATGAATAAAAAAGGGAAGAGTTGATCCCTGTGGCACTCCCTGGTCCATAAACCACTCTGCAGATAATTGTTTTTGCCAAGTAACCTGAAAAACTCTATTTTTCGAAAAGTCAGTAAACTGTTACAGTACAGCACCCACTATTCCAGCCTCACTTAATCGATATAACAATATATCATGCACCATTAAATCAAATGCTGCTGAGAGATCTAATTGCATGACAAAAACTTGTCTCCCAGCCTCTGCAAAAGTTTTCAGTTCTGTTACGAGTCAAGCCAAAACTGTTGTTGTACTAAACATGGCACAGAATTCAGATTAGGATGGATCAAGTAACTCAAACAGGATTAAGTGTTGCTGTTGTTGCATTGCTGCAGCCACTTCATCTACTTTAGTCAAAACAGAGTGATTTTCCACTAGGCGATAGTTAATACCAGATATATTATTTAATTTTCCCCTTTCAATAAGGGGATTAAAACTACTCTGCCCATCTGGGCTGGGACACTACCTTCTTGGAAAGACTGATTAATTGAGTAATCTAAAAGTACAAGGGGTCTGGCATCTCATTGGGTCTAGTATATAAGTACCCTTTGCAAATTTCATAACCAGCTTCCTTATTGTCTCTCTAGACACCACTGCAGAAACATGCCAAAAGCAATCAACTAAGCACCCACTCTCCTCCTGATTATGCTTATTCTCAGATCTCAAGCTAGACTTAAAACAAATATCCCTGTCTCATCTTGAGAAACTATTATCACAATATTCGATTGAAAATAATCATCAAAATCTATAGCCTGGTTTGTTTTCCTTAGTCTTACTAGGTGGGTTAGCGAAGCTCCGAATTACTCTAGAATGATCCTTAGATGAATTACAACTTCCTGCTATCCTGTAACCTCCATGCACACCTGAAATCCTCATCCTGGGTCTCAAGGCAAGCTCTTTCCAGGTTTCTACAGTAGATTCTCTCTTAATTAGCAACCTAACTGTATGCCATGGGGTGGTTCTAGTTCTAAGAGTCTTTAAAAGCTGAAAAAGACTCCTTCCTCTTGGTAATTTTTAGAGCACTGAGGCTCAAGTTAATCCTCAAGCCTCTTTTAGCCAGTCTGGATTTCCCTAATGAATATATGTGGAATATATTTGCACATACTATGGTTGGTAATATATGTACATTTATCTCATGTATAGTCATAACTGGTTAAGGGAGCTGAGGACCAGTTTAAACAACACTGTTTTAAAGAGTGTCATGTCCTACCTTGAATAAAAAGAGCTTGCTATATGGCATTCTTTAAAGCATACTAGACCTGATTTAGGGGCCCTTTTACTAAAATGCAGTAAACTTTGCAGTTACCGCAGCTTAATGTGAGATTTTACTTTGTGGTAGCTGCAAATTTAATATGGCAGCTATTGGGAGCATCCCCACTATTTTCTATTGCAGGCCATGTGTTAACATACAAATTAATGCACAGTACCTGCTCTCGGTTAACAAAGCAGGTTCAGTTTTAGATGGTAAGTAGTCCTGCATTAACTCCGCATTAGACAGTTAGCATGTGGTAAGTGCAATGCGTTAACTACCAAATGCCTACCATACCCACTCTCTGCCCATGCTATACCTTCTGTCACAAAAAACACTTTGAAAATATTGCAAAGTTCTCTGAGCTAACAGTTAATGTGGCCTAAACCAAGCATTAAAAGCCAGATGCTATAAATGGCACTCAGAAAATGGGCACCAGACAAGATCATCACTATGCATGATTCTATAAAGGATGCACATACTTTATTGATTACCATGACCTTAATTTGAGCACCAGACTTATGCCTGATGAAACCTGGTGTAAATGCTGGCACTCAAGTTGGATGCTCTGACCTATTATTCAGTAACAACGTGCACAAAGTTTTGGAATGTCCTGACATGCCCATACCCTTCCCATAGGTTGTGCACTATGGGATTTCGATGCCTGGTATTATAGAATATTGTGTAGCCAGATGCATGCACAAATTTCAATTGATGCCAATTAGTTTTTAAGCATCCAATTATTGCTCATTAATGGCTCGTTAGCCAGTTAAGCTGCATACATATCTTAGTAACACACCCAAATATGAGTGTCCAAATCTGGGTGCCATATATAGAATCTGGAGGTAAGTGCTTAAAGCAGTTTAGTAAAAGATCCCCTTAGTAAAGCATCCTCCCATTCACAGAGTTATGATTCTGCTAAGACTGGCAGGGGAATTACTGGGACTCACTTCTGATTGGCTTATTAAGGATTGAGCTGTTGTCTGAGGCAAAAGACATCAGAAGTCAGATCTATTTAAACCTACCTCTCCCTACAGCATATGCTTTAGCGTTGATTCCTGTCAGCTGAGCCTCTTTCCCTCTCTCTGTCTGTGCTAGTAGCACACTGTGCATCCGTTGGAGTTTGCTTACTCTTCTTGTTGCTTGTAGCTTCTCTGTATGCTGGTTGTTCCCAGCGTATGCTTGATTGTTTCCCTAGCCTAGCTGCTTTCCTTGATTACCTTGCTTTCGTGCAGCTGTGGGTGCTCTGTTTTTCTCTGCCTCTGTGTGCTGCTGAGTTCTGGTAAGAATATTGTTTGTTTTTCTCCTTTGTTAGCCTTAAACCTTTGACTGCAGTGAAAGCCCTGCTTCTTCCTGACTTGTGTGTTAAAGCAGCCCTTCCCTTTAGCCCGCTTTAACTCTTTGTCTGCTGTGTTGGTCTCCTGATTCTTGTGAACATTGCTCCTTATCTGATTGGTGTATGTAAAAGCAGCTTTCCCTGTTTGCTTGCTTTCCCCTTTGTCTCTAGTGTCTGTTATTTGACTCTGTGGCACAGCCTTGTGTATTCTTGTGAGTGGATTCCATTGACCCTTGAGTGCTGTGTAGCACAGCCTTTTGTACTGCAACCTACTCCTCACTTAACCATCTATCCCCCCTTCAATCCGTTCAGAACTCTGCTGCATGTCTTATCTTCCACCTAGACCGATATGCTCATATCACCCCTCTCCTCAAGTCACTTCACTGGCTTCTGATCAGGTACCGCATACAATTCAAGCTTCTCTTATTAACCTACAAATGCACTCAATCTGCAACCCCTCATTACCTCTCTACCCTCATCTCCCCTTATGCTCCTACCCATAACCTCCGCTCACAGGACAAATCCCTCCTCTCAGTATCCTTCTCCACTACCGCCAACTCCAGGCTCCCGAAATCTAGACTGCCCCAATTTGATTGACTGCACTTTTTTGTCCTTTAGATTGTAAGCTCCTTCGAGCAGGGACTGTCCTCTGTGTTAAATTGTACAGCGCTGCGTAACCCTAGTAGCGCTTTATAAATGTTAAGTAGTAGTAGTAGTGCTTCCCTTTACCCTTGAGTGCTATATGGTACAGCCTAGAGTGTTCTATGAGTGGCTTGTTTTTTCCCTTGAAGTGCAGTGTGGCACAGCCTAGTGTATTTGAGTGCTGTATGGTACAGCCTAGAGTATTCCCGTGGAGCTTCACTCTTGTAGAGTCTGTGTCCCATTCTGTCCTTGGCTTTTCTTTTTCCCTGTGGACTTTGCCTCTGCTACCTGTGTTTCTGTGGAGCCTTTGTTTGCATTCTCTTCCTCTGGTTGTAGCCTGTACTGGCCAGCTTTTTGTCTGTCGCCCTTCCCTTGTGTCACTAGCTAGCGCTGTGTGCATTGTATGTGCTCCAGTCCCTTTTGGGACCCCTCGTTGTTCTTTTTCCCTTCCCTAGTATATGACTCGGTTCCAGTTTGGCCTTGAGGCACATACGCTTGGACTCTGTATGAGTGGGTTCCTGTTCAGCCATGAGGCCCACCTGAGTGGTCTATCTTCTTTTTCTGGTGGTGCTAGTGGATTGTCCTGAGTATGCAGGGCTTTGTGGTCGTGGGTTTGCTTAGCACCTGTTTGGTCTAAACTAGGCCTTGGCCAAGATACTTCCTAAGCCTCGGCCTAGGCACAAGGGCTCACGAACAGTTTAACACACCGGTAAAAACTTTCATTTTCCAACTTTTCAGATTTGTTCCCCTTTGATTCATTCCAGATATTTAAAAATAAAAATTTTAGCTTGTTGAATTTATAGGTTAATTTTGTCCATACTAAGGAGCCCTTTTACTAAGCAATTAAAAGGTGAACTGTGCTATCCCCAGATGGGCCTTTCTCAGGCCACTTTTAATGCTGCTTGGAAATAGATGATTTTCCTATTTCTTCAATAAAGGCCGTGCCATAATTTTCCCATTAGCACATAACATATTGTCTCTCACATTGTCCCCTGCTGTGACATCTCCCAGAGCAGGACCCCCCCCCCCCCCCCCAAGCACTCCTCCTTCCCTCCCTCCATCTGTATATAGTTTTTGTTTAATAAAAGTTTTGTGCAATAAAATTTTGAAAAGAAAAATGCAGAACATTACTTTTTTCCACTTTAATATATGTGTACATAATTAAATGTTTAAATTATTTTAATTTAAAAAGTAATAAGAGGGTGGACAACAGAATTGGCTTGAAGTGTGAAACAGCAGTAACAAAACAAAACACAAACAAAAAGGCACTGGAATAAGAGACCCCACTCAGGGCTCATTCCAATCTACCCTGAACGTTTCCCACCTACAACCACTGTGAATACAGGGGATCTACATTTTTGGTGTCTCAGGGGCTACCAGATGGCTCCAGGTTGAGGAGGACTGACAAACAGAGCCAGTCCAGGTTTAACTTGCATTGCATTTAATGGAAGTAAAAGCAGAACTGGCTGTTGTATGTCCTCCTTGACATACAACAGCCAAAAAAACAAAAGCATATTAATGGTATAATTTTCAAAAACCAAACAAAATAAAACAAGAACAGTGCATTATTAAACAAAAAAGCAGCAGGCTCTCAGGTGAAATTCTGTTCAATCAACATTCATTGCACTGCATTTCTCTTGGCAACATCTGACCCCATAGTTAGAGGGCAGATGTCCAACTCAGGTGGTTCATTGATGGCAGTGTCAAGTTGATGCCTCAGTGCTATATTATAAAGCATACAGCAGATCAACACAATGTCTATCACCTTGCCAGGGGAATATTGCAAGGATCCTCCAGAGAGATGTAAGCAGTGGAACCGACTCTTCAGTACCCTATAGGTATGATCAATTCTACACCTGGTAGAGATGTGGGTGTCACTTCTCTGCTTGCATGTGGTGTGCTGGGAGCAGGGTCATTAACCTTGCATCCACAAAACCATCCCCTATAAGAACACAACTGTCAATTAATGATGTATAGTATATCAATCACGCCAGTTCTGTAGAGATTGGCACAACCTCTTCCCCTTCCCCCAACCTTCCTTTGTCACTTTACAATATGATAGCTGAACACTCATTGACTCCCTCTCCCCCTCTTCCCTGTTGAACATCTATTTCCCCACCCAACCTCTAAACCTCTGCCCCATCTCCCCCCTCAAAACCTCTGAACTCCTGCCCCTTATGTAGTACTTGTCAAGAACACTCACCCAGTAGCCATCCTTGACCGAATTTACCATCCACAATTGTGTGTCCAGTGGCACAGTTTGTGAGGATGAATGAGTCATGACAGATCCAAAGGAACTTGGACAAAACACCCAGGATCCTCATCTTTGCATCACAGACCAACTGGATGTTCAAGGAATATTCAAGCTTTCAGTTCTGGTATGTCATTTTGCTCTCTGATAGTGGGCAGAATAGCACATGGGTGCAATCAATGGCACCTAAGACATTAGGCATATCAGCAATTTGAAAAAAAGTCCATCTTTAACTTCTGCAGTTGGGCTTCCTCCTCAAGGCTTGCAGTACCTCAGATGTCTAGAAACGGTAGACAGGTACACACCACTGGAACCCCCTAACACATGCTGATAGGTTCCCATGCCAAGGGACTGCAGGACAGTCAGCAGCTTCACCAGCCCCAGTACTGCATAGGACCTAGCTGTAGGTGGATCAACATCAGCTCCAATGTCTCTATATAGCTCCAATATAGCCATTCTGGTCAAACGGTAACCATTCTCCACATTTTCGTTTGCCATATCTTCCAAGGACACCCATGTGTGATACACACTTCTCTGGGATAGGCATACAGAGGCCTTGTCAGTAGCTGCCTTACCTCTCTCTTTTCCTTGCTGTCCTCTACTCTCTGGCCACCATCATCACACTGCTGTAGAAAGTGCAGGAAGAAACTTCCATCCATATCTCCAGTTGCAGCATGCAAAAAGTACACATGTAAGCATGGGCAGACTGATATTGATCTGAGCTCCTGGATAATAAGGATAATTGGGCTCGCCAATTCCCCTATCCCATCCCATCCAACTCAGATCACTAGTGCTCTTTGAACCCCTTTTTTGTTTACTGCCATCCATCTACAAATCATTATTTAATGCAGGACAGTGCAGGTGACCCCCACCTGGAACGAGAAAAGAGCTTCCAATCCAAGTGGTAAGAAGAAGGGGAAGGAGAAGCTGAGTCAATACATACTATCCTGCGGCATGGTCTGCTGATGCTGGAACTTCCCTCTGCCACAACACACCCTTGCGGAAGAAGGAAGTTACATTAAAAGGGGACTTGCCACTACAGAGAGAAGTTCCAGCATCAGTGGACCAGGCCTCAGGATAGTAAGTGCGGACTTGACTTCTTCTTCCCCTTCTTTTTATCACTTGGTTTAGAAGCTCTTCTCTTGCTCCAGGTGGGGGTAGGGGGATGAAGATGGGCATGACGGAGGGGGAGAGAGAGGGGGTGTAACAGTCCTGGACCTGGGGAAGGAGGGGCAAGAGAGATGTTAGGGACATAGGAGGGAAGTACTGGTCCCCCCCCCCCTACTGCCATGGGCCCTTGGGCACTACCTAGTTGCCCAAATGGTCAGTCTGCCCCTGCATGCAAGACAGATGCACAAGATACACTTATCAGAATGCAAGATACATACACTTGTAAGTACCGGTTTTATTGCAGCAAAATTTTATAGTGAGAGAAACCTCACGAGAGATCCTTCTGTAAAGTACATTGATTTTCCTGTGCATCATAGACGGACATCATATGCGTGCATCAGGATAACCTTTTATTTTTGTGCCATTACACTTTTCTGTATTGTTCTGAGTGGAACACACACATATATGATACATGCACATGAAAAGTGCAGATGATCTTAAAATTATCAAGCAGATCACTCCACTGAGAAGCTACCTTTTCACATGCAACTCCACCTCAGACCTGCTGGAAAAATTTGAACATTACAGGTAGGCTCTCCTTTCTGTATATTACATGGAAATGTCTGTGCATCACATGGACATAGTAACATAGTAGATGACAGCAGAACAAGACCCGCATGGTCCATCCAGTCTGCCCAACAAGGTAAACTCGTGTATACCTTACCTTGATTTGTACCTGTCTTTTTCAGGGCACAGACCGTATAAGTCTGGCCAACATTATCCCCTCCTCCCAACCACCAGCCCCGCCTCCCACCACCGGCTCTGGCACAGACCGTATATTTCTGCCCAGCACTATTTTAATACTAATGTGCTCATTTTAATACATTTGCATTGCATTTTTGGTTGTTGCTTCCACGAACGGTAAAAGCAGTGCTAAAAAGCTTTGTGCATTAGTTGCACAATAACATATGTGCAAAATCAACTAAAGCCTAGTAAGTTTGGAGCATCAACCAGTCAGAGTTATTAGGTATGCTAACTGCTTGCTGTGCTTTTCTCCATCTCTTCAAGATTACAGGACTAGCCCTCTGGCATTTGCATTATATTTATAAAAAGTACAAATCTCTCTTCATTGCTGTTCAAGCATCTTTTTCTCTCATTCTCACTCATTACATTTAAAATGCAGTTTTCTTAACAGATTTAAACTTCCTCCTCCACAGCACCTGTCGCTTCCTGTCTGCCATGACGCACTTATGAATGCTCATTCCCTCAAACTGTGTTGATTTTTTTTCATATCAAAGTAGATTTTCCCAGCATTAAATTAGGGAGTAGAACTGCTTTGATTAAATAATGTCTGAAGAGTGTTCCATGTCAAACATAAGGTGTCTTTTGATTGCCTGCAAGAGGAGCAAAAATAAGCCCAATACAGTGGATTCCATTTAATTGGGACATCGTTTAATCAGGGTGGCCGCATATTTGGCCCAAAACTCGGAGAACGGAAACAAAGCAAAGTGTAATGGTTTCACTTATTTGGGACAATGCACTATTTATTTTGGGCAGTAACATACATAAAACATCATTGATACATCAACAACCCCTGAAGATTATATGGGCTGCCATGTCTGTGTATATGTGCTGCCATGGGGTGTTCATCATGTTCCATCTGTGGCATACACTGAAAAAAATGCCAAGGAAAGATCTAACACTCGCAGATAAAATTGCCTTGCTACAAGAATTGAAAAAAACAATTGCCAAACACCAGTCAACGCCAACTGGCAGAGATTACAAGAATGCCAAAATCCATAATAGTGCATTGTACAACAACAAGAGAAATTGATAAATGAGTGGAGTTTAACTGAGCGGCAACAGGGTGTTTCCCAAAAATGGAAGCATGACGGTACAGATCCCTATGTAGAAGAGGCCCTGAATCAGTGGTTCTCAATTGCAACAGGAAGAAGTGTTTGTCTGAGTGGACCAATGTTAAAAAGCAAGTCAAAGGAGTAAGCTAGAAAACTCGGTCACTATGATTTTAAAACAACAGATGGATGGTTGTCACAATGGAAATGCAGGGTTGTGATAAAGTTTAAGAGGGCACATAGTGAGAAGAACAGTGCTGATGCTATAAGTGTGGAACAATGGAAAGCCACAGAACTTTCATTGTTTTGTAAATTTTGTGCGTGTGACATGTACAACGTCGATGAAACAGAGCCATTCTACCATGTCATACCTGATGGATCCCTGACCTATAACACACAATGCTGTCGGGCTCAAAGAAAGCTATGGATCGTGCAACAGTGCTATGCTGTTTCAACATGTCGAGAACTGATCAACGTAAGCTGCTGGTTATAGGAAAGTGTACAAAGCCATGGTATTTTAGAGGGATCAGTATGGAAAGTTTACCTGTTCTGTATCATGCTAACAAAAATGCATGGATGACATCAGAAAATTTTAAGAACTAGTTAATGAGTTAATGAGGACATTGAATTACAGAGGAGGTCTAGGAAGATTGTGCTTGTCCTTGATAATTGTGTAGCGCTCCCACACACTGACTGTTTGAAAAACATCTAGGTGGAATTTCTGTGTCCCAACACCACATCTCTGCTGCAACCAATGGACATGGGAATCATAAAAATGTGAAATACTGTGCCAAACTGGTAACATATCCTTGAAGTTATATAAGAAAATTTGCTCACATCATCTTCATCAGCAAAATAAGTCAGTGCAAAGATTGATCTTTTACAAGCAGTACAATTTATTATTGATAACTGGAGAAATATTACCAGCACAACCATTCAGCATTGTTTTGCTCACTGTGGGTTTAAACACTTTGGGATGGACCCATAGGATAAGGGTGAAAATAAAAATGCTATGGATAATGGAAATTATGTTATGGAAGCGCAATGGGTGGAAAACTATGAAGAGTTCTCATCCATTGACAACAACCTTCAATGCTACAATGAAAATGAGGGGTGTGAAGATGAAATTGTTGAGTAAATTCTGAAAAGAATGACACAGCTAAGTGTGAAAAAGTGACAAACCAGGATGCCAGGAGAGTTATTTCTGGATTAAAACTTTTTTCATGCAGGGAGACAATGAAGGCAGTCCGGTTATTGCTCTAGAGACCTGTGCCAATTTTGTCCAGCTGCAGTCAATGAAGAGAGCTTGTCGAGGTACGTGATCAATGTTAATGATGTTTTGAATGAGAAACTTTTCTTTTAATTTATACAGATTTAAATGCTTTCTTTTCCTTTATTTCAACTTTTGTGTTAATGAACAAATGTAAAATTTGAATTTAAACTGTACTGTACTTTGGTGTTTGGACAATAAATAATTGTTTTCACTTTTATCTGTCATTTGCACTGACTCTTTTTTTAATGGTAACATGTCAACTTCGTTTTCTCAGGGCAGCCATTTAATTGGGGCAATGTACTATAGTTTCGATGTGTCTCAATTAACCGGAAGCCACTGTATTTAAACACTGTCTGGCTTTATGAAATGTCAGACACATGGTTTAAATTATTCATGAATATTCTTCACTGCTATCCAGTGAGTGGTGCTGAATAAACGTAAAGAGAGGGGCTGCATCTTCCACTATTCAGAGAGCAGCAATATTCAGTCTGAAATCCAGATAGTAAATGGTGTTGAATATACATATAAAAATGGATGCACCTTCCGCTATTCAGGTAGCAGCAATATTCAGTCCATTGACAGATAGTGAATGTTGCTGAAGAATATTCTGCTAGTCAGAGAGCAGCAATATTCAGTCCACTAGACAGATAGCTTTTTGCTTTCCTAAGTTTATCCAGACACTAGTAAAAAAGGCCCGTTTCTGACACAAATGAAATGGGCGCTAGCAAGGTTTTCCTCGGAGTGTGTATGTTTTAGAGTGTGGGTGAGAGTGACTGTGTGAGAGAGAGAGAGAGAGTGAATGTGCGAGTGTGTGTGACAGAGAGAGAGAGTGAGACTGGGTGCAAGTGTGTCTGTGAGAGAGAGAGTGAGACTGGGTGTGAGCGTGTCTGTGAGAGAGTGTGTGTGTATGAGAATGAGAGTGTGTGCCAGGGGCCCCTCCCCCTTTCACCCCTCCCTTCCTTCCCCTTCCCCCTCCCTTCCTCCCCCCTCCCTCCCCCTCCCTTCCTCCTAGTTCCAGGGTTGTCCCCTCCCTCCCTTCCTCTGACTTTCAGTGTCATTCCCTTCCTCCTTCCCTCCCTCTGACTTTCAGGGTCGTCCCCTCCCTCCCTCCGACTTACAGGTTCCCCCTCTCCCTCCCTCCCTCTGACTTTCAGGGTCACCCCCTGCCTCCGACTTTCAGGGTCCCCCCCTCTGAGTTTCAGGTCCCTCCCTCCATATTCCAGGGTCCCTCCCTCCGAGTTTCAAGGTCCCTCCCTCCCGAGGAGTCATGGCGGTTGCCCACACATCCTCCCATGGGGCCCGGAGGGGCAGCCATGGCCGTCGTCTGCTTTCCTCCTCTTTCGCGCTGCTCTGACTCCTGAGGTCCCCCCTCCCTCACGCCCAGCGCAAGAACACGCGAGGTCACCCGTGCGCCGGCTTGGCACAGCAGCATGCTCTCCGTGGCTCTGCCCCCTCTGCTCACGCCCAAGGAGGACTCCAACCTTTCTTTCCATGCCATTGGTTGCGACGTTTTCGGCTACTCCGCCCCTCAATGCTTCTGTTTCTCTTTCAAGCTCCGCCTCTGCCCCTGTGCCCTGCCCCTTTCACCCCTCCTCCTCCAGCTCTGGTGTTCTATGTGATGTCAGCCTGATCTACGGAGCCTAGCAGACCAACTCCGAAGAAAGCCACGGACAGAAGCAGCAAGATAGAACGTTGGAGGTGAGAATTATTATATAGGATTTATCCGGATAGCAGACTGTCACACTCTCTGGATAATTGAATGGCATGCACATGCTCCACACCCACTCTGCCCATCGCTATCCATAGAGTACTGAGGCAGTCTGTAATGATGATCAGCAGCATTATCTCTATGAAGCTGCTGAAGATCAACAGATAGCAGCACAAAATCTATTTTACTTTTCTGGGATCTAACAGTACTTGTGACCTGAATTGGCTACTATTAGAAACAGGATACTGGACTTGATGAACGTTCAGTTTGCCCCTGGGGCATTTTCTCCAGATGGGTTAGTTTGCACATACTGCACACAACAGGGTAGCAACAACACTTCAATAAGCAAAATTTATCCAAAAACACAAGCCTCCCGATATTCAGCGCTACTTAACTGGGCAAAATGGCTGCTGACTGGTTAAATAGCACTTAACCGGCTAACCATCGATATTCAGCGGGGGATAACCAGCTATCTCCTGCTGAATATCCCCGGTTAGTGGCTAGCAGATAGCCGGTTATATTGCCCGATATAACCGGCAATCATATTTTTAAAGCCAGTTTAGCTGCCATAGTTGGCCACATGTAAATGTGGGATATCTTTGGCCAGTTTAAATATAACCAGCTAAGTCTGAATATCGACTTAACCAGTTAACTTTAAATCTGCCAAAAATAAACTGCATATTCAATGCCGGTCACCGGAAATGGCCTGACATTGAATATCCAGGCTTAGCACCAACCATGGGAATTAGCCAGTCTAACTACTGCAGTCTGAATATCAGCCCCAATGTTGCTAAATATAAAGATCACCCAGTGTCCAATGGAGAGTAAACCCTGCTGTACTCTATAAGATGGAGATAGCAGCCATTATACTGATAGGATTAAGCTGCCATCAGTACTATCATAGGCAAAAACAAAAAAAACCTCCATCTATCACAATTAAGCAGTACAAGCTCACTCCCGGTTAAACACTGAGGATCATGCCCCAAAACAAAATACACTTATCTGCATCACTGCTCAAATCATGTATACTGAGTGCATCACTTCAATGTGGCAGGTACCGAGGCAAGCAGGTCTTCCACTTGAGTTGAACAGACACCAAGGCAAACTTCCCAAAGTTCCTCCTGCACAGCCTCTCATGCCCTGACTCTTTCAGGCCCTCCCTGCCCCTTCCCCTTTCCCTTGCTTCTGCATGCACACATTGTCCAGCTTCTTCCAGGAGTAAGAGTGTGCAGATTTCAGGTAAGAGTGCTTTCCTATTGGGTTTCTCTATATTCCCCCTGTCAATAGGGAAACCAGCTACTTTTCTCGAGTTTTTCTTGTTCCTTAGCCATTTCTCAGACTAGGAGCAGCTCGCCCAATCACAGTATGATAGGGAAATAGGAGCCAATGATAATGTTTAAATAGCAGTGAAACATGATTAAACTTCTTAGTGTGATGTAACAGATGTGTAGCTGTATCTTGCAATGATTGAAGTTTCTTAAGTGACGATTGCAAAACACCAGAATAGATTATGTTCAGTATTCAAGTCTGGAAATGAGAAGAGATAAAATAAGACAGTGAAAGAAATCATGACTACAAATATGGTCTGATAGCATGAAGTTCTCTAAGGATACAGAAACCAGATTTTACAAGTGATGATATATGTGGTCACAAAAGTGAGGTGAAAATTGAGAATCACCTCAAGATAATGAAATGATTCCACCGGTGTGATAGAGGAGACTAAAAGAGCAAGAGACTGAGTTGGAGTTATGGGCTGTACTGTGCACCAACAAGCCATGGTTCTATCTGTACTGAGAGCAAGGCGGTGGGATGAGAGCCATCATATGACTGAATCAAGACATTTCTAAAGGGGAGAGAAGGCAGGTGTGTCAGGGTCAGTATAGTAAATAAGAAGAATGTTGTCTGTGTAAATGTAAGTTGATATTGTGAACTCTTGCATGACTTTAGCTAACAGACTACGAAAGAGGTTAAAGAGAAGAAGAGAGAGGATTGACCCTTTGGGTACCCCACAGTGGAGAGGTTGAGGATCAGATGAAGAGGAAGAGGTTAGAACCTTGAAGGACTGGCCAGTGAGGAAAAAAGAGAAACATCCAAGGGAAGATAGATGAGATAATAAGAAGAGAGTGGTTAATGACATCAAAAGAGGCAGACAGATCACGAGAAACGACTAGTGAGACCCTTATCAAGATGTGAATGAATTTCACTAAGGACACTTGTCAAAACTGTTTATGTACTATACAGAAGCAGAGCCAGGTTGACGGCACGGGGGGAGCGAAAGTGGCGTGAGAGCGGACTTCTGCCAGCGCACATTTTCAATGCAACACGACAAGAAAAAATAGGCGCCAGCAGAACTCCATTTGGGGGAGTGGCCGCTCCCCTGGCGCCCCACCTAGCTGCGCCCCACCTAGCTACGCCACTGGTACTATAATGATCTCTAAAATCAGATTATATAGGATGGAGCAGATTTTTTTTCTATAATGGATAAAAGCTGAGTGAAAACTACTTTTGCAGAACTTTTGAAATGAGGCATAGATTAGAGACTAGGCAGTAATAGGCTGGGACTGAAGGATCTAGGCTGATTTTTTTAAAGAATCAGATGGACCACTGCAGTTTTACAGAGAGGCAGGACTTGACTTGTAGATACACTGAGCTTCATCAGCGAGAGTACCAAAAGAAGTAGTCCAAGATAGAGGGAGGGGTTTTAGCCAGGTAGTACACAGGTAGATGGCTTCATCTGGGATAACAGGATGGAGAGAGAGGATAGAGTCTGAAGCTGGAACTTGACCCAAATAGTTGTCCCTTCTCTTGAGGAAAGAGGAGAGTTTGAAGGAATAAGGTCATCCGAGGTTGGGACTTGAATATTATCTTATAGGGTAGCAATTTTTGAGCTGAAAAAGAGGACCAGTTTTTAGCTGAAGGTTAGAAATGAGAGACCAGTAAACAGACTAGAATCTCTGGTAGGAATTTCAGCAGTAGAAATCCTGGTGTTAAAATAGGAAGATTTGGCTTTCCTGAGGGATTTTATCTTTCCCCAAAGGCACTTAGCCCTCTGGGCTTGAAGTTTTAATAAGCATAGACCATTGTGAGATAGAGGAGCAAACTGTTCTGGGTCTCAGACTTCATTTCTTGGTATTTGAGGATCTTCCCTCTCTCCATACGATTCGCTTGGGACTGAGACCTCTATAATGTCTCTTTTACTACTATGTCCAGTTTTGTGTATTTATATGTTTATGTAGCTAGAGTAATTATTCATATAATAGCATCAATTATCCAGATAATTTCCTTTGAATATTGGGAATAATGTTCTAGTCCCTTGGCCAATCCTTGCTGACTGGAAAGAAGTGGAATTCTACAGAGTCTATGCTGAACACCTGAAGATATTCTAGGCCAGGGTTCTCAACCCAGTCCTTGAGACACACCTAGCCAGTCAGGTTTTTAGGATATCCACAATGAATAAGCATGAAACCAATTTGTATACATTACCTCCATTCTATGCAAATTTATCTTATGTATATTCATTGGGGGTATCCTGAAGATTTGACTGGCTAGGAGTGTCCCAAGGGCTGGGTTGAGAATCAGTACTCTAGCCTCTTCTTCAAGTCTCAGGGGATGCAAAATAACTCCATTTCTATTGGTTAGGATGATTCAGTCCTAGGCTGAGCACTGCAAAATGTTTAGTTTCATTTTGTTTGCCATTCTATTTCCAATTTTTTCTCATTCATTTTGTTTTGCTGTAAAATGTTTTTTCATTTTGGTTGTCATTTTGTCAACAGCACACACTATTCATGCTCTGTTCTATTGGCGGCACAACAAAAACCTGACATTTCAGCTTTTTTCTAATGTTTTATTTTATAATGGCATGGAATATCATTTCCTTTGTTAATTCAAATGAATGTAGATCTCTCTCCACTCCCAGTTTATCCCCATTGCACATAAAACAGACTTGTCTTGAAAATGAGGATCAAGATCAGCCTGACTGGCAGAGATTGGGCTTGTTGACCACAGGACCAACTCAAGAGATTGTGACATCCTGAGACAACATTTGCAAATGCAAAGAAACATGCTATCATAGCTGTGAAGGGTGAACCAGTGAGGCAGGCTTTTGATGCCCTTGAGTTTTGGTGCCTTGAGATAATGCCTCATTGGACTCATTCCTTAACCAGTCTGGTTGGCCGCACTATTTGAACAGTTTAGTATGGAACATAGAATTGTCAACTGTAAAGTAGGGTAATACCGTGAAGATGCCTTTGTAGTGCCATTTTTAGATGTTTTTAAATCCTTGCAACACATCACTTTTTGACTGCAACTTCTTAGGTTTATAAGAAAGGCATAAACAAAAAATATAATTGGGAAGAAAGAACTGAAGAGATCACAGGAACATTGTCAAGTCATAGCTGGCTTAAAAACAGATGTCTGCCAATGTATTTCTTCTGTGGTGAGAGTTGAAACGTCATAATTATACCAGCTGGCAATTATATTCATGATCATAGGGCAGGATAGAAAAATGAATCCTAACATTTGCAGTGGCGACTGTTACCATGGAGAAAGGGCAGAAGGACAGGAGTAAAGAAATTGCTTTGATTTTATTCTGTTCTGAAGTTCAGAACATCACCACTTCCTCATTCTCCTCCTCCTCCTACAATCTATCCCTCCCAAAATTTAATTTGGATATCCTTCCATAAATAATGAATTTTCCCCATGTAACCTACAGGGGGCAATGATTTCCTTTGAAAATATTTCCTCACATGCAGGGTTTGCTTCCTGTTTTTCGTTCCAATAGAGGAACTGGTGTATTCTCTTGACTAACCTTTTTTTTTTTTTTAAATTGAACAACACAACATGACAGGTCCTTTCAGCAGTGGGTGTCTAGCTCCTCTTCGGTTTTATTTTCCCTTGCTCAGAATGTGACCCTTTGGGCATGATAGGAAGGCTAGAGAAAATTCAGAGCCATAAATTCAATAATAATGGCTTAAGATTTGGAAAATGAGCTCAGCGAAATAAAGAGTAAAATCACGTGTTAAAACAAGAGAATATAAGAAAAGCAATGTTGAGTTAAAACAAGGTCAGCAAGCCCAGCATCCTGTCCATAACAGTGGCCAGTCAGGGTCACAAATACTCCCAAAATAGATAAAAACATACTAAGAACAACTTTGGTAAAAATTTTGTTTTTTGATACTTGATTGACAGGATTAATCAGTTAGGGCTCCTTTTACTAAGCGGCGGTAAGCCCAACGTGGGCTTACCTCTCGCTATTTAGAAGCACCACCGGGCTAACGCAGCAGCCCAGCAGTACTTCCTCCCCTACCGCGCCGTCATTTCTGGTACTACACAAATTTGTAGCGCCGGGTACTACAGTGCTGCATGCTGCCCGGTTACCGCCGAGTTAGCGCCGAGCCCTTACTGCCACCTCAATGGGTGGCGGTAAGAGCTCCTCCCCAAAAAATGACCACGCGGCAAGTGCTTTACTTGCCGCCCGGCCACTTCCTGAAGGAAAGCAAGACTGGCCCTTTTACCAACTGTGGCAAAAGGGGGCCTCAGCGCGCATGTGAAACACGCGCCGACACCAACACAGGTCCCCTTTTGCCTCAGCTTGGTAAAAGGAGGCCTTAATGATTTTCTATAATGGATTTGTAAGTTAACGTAATTTATTATATACACATTATATTACAAAAAAACATAAGAATAGCCATGCTGGGTCAGACCAGTGGTCTATATAGCCCAGTACCCTGCTTCCAGCAGTGGCCAATCCATGTCACAAGTACCTGGCAGAAATCCAATTAGTAGCAACATCCAACATTCCATGCTACCAACCCCAGGGTAAGAAGTGACTTCTCCCATGTCTGTCTCAAAAGCAGACTATGAACTTTTCCTCCAAGGGAGGGGGGGGGGGGGGGGGGAACAAACAAACAAAAAAAAACCTTTTTTGATTCCAGTCATGCTAACTGGAACTTAGTTGCTGAAATTTTTGGAAGATATTAATCAGTATGAGAAAGAACTTTTTGAGCGTTATGCACATGGGGCATTAAGGACTGCCTGCTATTTTGAACAACTCACACAAAAACAACAGCTAAGATTTGAGATAAGTAAAAATGTTCATGGTTAAAATAGTTATAGCATTAGTGCGATGATGTATATTGTGACAAGGCTACATCCCCGATGTACAGAGTGAAGCATATGAAGTATATGAACTACATATCCCAGAATGCATTTCCAGTCCTAGCAGTGAGATCCCAGGGGATAGGCAAGCAGGCCATATACCGTCTCTGACCACAAGAGGGAGGGTGAATGAAGGAGCCAGTCCTGGGACCAGCAATCAGTATATCATGCTGTCCACCTGTAATAGGGAGGGGTGGGCTGAGAAGCAGGAGGAGGATTGGATGGAAGGGGGAATTAATCAGCCTGAGCAGGGGAAGAAGACAAAATGGAATGGGAGCTTGAGAGCTGAGGAAGGCAGCCCCTGAAGGTTTGGAAACCTACATGGTTTTGGGAATTTATTTTGGCTTAAACCCTGCTTAAGTAGAGAAGCCTGGTTTTCTTTTGGGGAAACCCTGAGTGGTGGGGGAATTACTAACCTGTTTTGAAACCTGATTATTGTGAGAACCTCTGAAGTTGGAAGGCTTGTTTATGAAGGAGGGCTGCCTGGTGGGAAGAGGGGTTCAGTTCAGGAGGAGAGGAGCAGTGCAGGCTGAAAATCCTTGGGCAAGACAGGTCCCTAAAGAACTGAAGCAGGCTGAAATACCTTGGGTGGAAGGAAGTCCCAAAAGTATTGAACCTCCTGAAAGTAAAGGCTGCTTGGTGATTAACTGTCTTGAGGGGAAATCCTGCTTGTGGGACAAGTACTAGTTGTTTGTTACTGGCTGGGACAAAAAGCAGGGATTTCCAAAGGGCTCTTGCATTCCCCTCCGGGAAGGGGGCAAAGTCTTTGTGTAATTGGTTGATGTACTAAGCAAGGCAGAACAGCCTTGCCTGAGAAGCAAGTCTCTACTCTGGAGTGAAGTTTTGTTTATGAATCTGGAAAATAAAGGAATGTTTTTGAAGTATTTCCTAGTGGCAGTTTTGTGAAGTTCTGGCTATTCATGGGAGGCAGCTTCCTCCCCCATACTGGAGCAGCGGGCCCGTTTACAATATGGACACGCTCTGAGCACTATCACTTTAATTTAATTTTAATTTATTGAAAAAAAATATAAATGTGATAATATTAAAATGTTGTTTTTTTGATAACTCAGACCCTTTAGTTATACTTTGAATAAATGCTATTTCTTATAGGTCATTTCCTTGCATAAGCAATGGCTTTTCCAAGTCTATGTTGCTGCTAATAATCCATGTACTTTTCTTCCAGGAACTTGTCCAAACCTCTTTTGAACCCTGCTAGGTTAGTCACCTTGCTCAGACTGTCCAGTAGCAGAGTCCATAGCTTTTTTATATACTGCATGACAAATTGCCTTCTATGGTTTTCTTGCAATCTGTTAGTTGTATGCAACATTTTCTTATGTTGTTTGGAAGGTTAAATGTCCACTATTTCACCCCGCTCATGATTTTATAAACGTGTACCATATTGTCTCAATCATCTTTTCTCAAAGCTGAAAAGCTCTAACCATGCTGTGGGGATGAAAGGAATTGACAGAAAATTTTAAGTGTATGACGCCTTTTAATATAGTATGAGAACATGAAATCTTCCATAGAAAAGAAGATTAAAAGTGGCCATGATATGAAGTTGAAAGCCATCGAGGAAATAGAGAATCTTTTTTGCTAAGAGGTAACTCAACCAAAACCATGATTCAATTTAAACATGCTTGGAATAGATAGTCCACACTGGTAAGGAAAGGTAAAAGCTACTCCTCCCCCCCCCCCCCCTTTTTACAAAGCTGTGCTAGTGCCTGCTACACGGCAATGCCGACACAGCCCATTCATTTTGAATGGGCTGTGTCAGCATAACCGCACTGGCAGCCGCTAGCGCAGCTTTGTAAAAAGGGGGGTAATATAAGTGTATGGGGTGAGTTGGAAGGTGGAAAAATGGGGCTTTGAGTGTTTCCAAAAAGATGCAGGCCAGAGGTCAGAGAGTGGAATTTCAAATGCATTAGACTTGATGACAGCTTACCACTGGTGCTAAGGTTTAATGGTTAAACCCCTAACTTCCCCAGGTAACCTGCACAGAGTAATGGTTACAATGCTAACAGCAGTACAAATGCATCAGACTTCAAAGAAGGTCATTGTATCCTTGTAGAACAAAACAACGAAGTTGACTAAAAAATGGACGACGCTCCAGATGAGAAAAAAATCACTATTGATCGATGAACAAGACTCGACACAGCTGTGTTTCGGCCTGCCTCAGGAGTCTATTTTCAAAATAGCATATAAAAACTATGACTAACATAAAAATACAGGTAAAGACAAAATGAATAAAATATATTAAATATTGACACAATAAATAGTAATAGTAATGAAATAAAAGGAAGGACATTTATAAACAGTTTGTTAAATGGTGTTACAAATAACATTAATATTTGTCTAAAAAGGATAGGTATTGCATCCACAACTTTAAGTATTTATGTAAATTGCATCTTGTGAATTAGTTGTATCCTTAACAGCAGTAGGGTGGTTACCATTTTTCTTCTAGGAAAGCTGGGGAAACCTGCAGAGTGAGACGATAGTCAGATATAATATAAGGAGACAGTATCTTTTTAGAGAACATCCTTGCTAGTTTTGGTGGTGGTATGGCTATTACATAATTTGATGCTTTTAAATAGAAGAGGACCTGGATGTTAACCATGTATGGATCTTGTAAGAATGAACGAGGAAGAGAACAAAGCATGTGAAAGCTTACCCACAAACATGGTGGTTGTGGTGGTAGCAGGAGCTTAGCCAGACCTCTAAAGTGGGACGGGGCCAGAGCCCAAAGTGTGTGTTGGGGGGGGGCACATTTTGGTCCGCCTCCCCCTCACCACTGCTGCTCCCCACCTACCACCGCCGCTGTACATACCTTGGCTGGCAGGGGGTCCCCAAACCCTGCCAGCTGAAACATTTGTCAAGTGCTGGTCTCTGCTGCATTCCCTGCCCTGCTCTCTCGTCCCCTCACATCCTTCATGCTCGTTTAAATAAAATTGAGCATGCGTGAAGTGCCGCACATGCTCAGTTTCACTAAAATGAGCATGCAGCAACTTGAAAGGAAGAGCAGGGCAGGCAATGGGGCGGAGACCAGTGCTGGATAAACGCTTCAACTGGTGGGGGTTGGGGACCCTCGCCAGCCAAATCAGGAGCCCAGAGCCAATTGGTGGGCCCAGGCCCCCGTTGTCACCAATAGCTACACCAGGGCAAACTTGTAACAGAATCTAAATATGCTTGGGTCAGAGGTGGAAGGTAAAGAAACAGGATGGTTTTTTAAAGGTACTTTGCCACCTTTTAAACATATAAAAGTGAATGCAAGGAATGATCCTATGTATATTATTCTATATATTTAAAAGGGGTGTTCCTAGAGGTAGAGTTGGACAGAATTTTAGTTTTCAATGTTTACTTTGCAAAATGTAAAAGTATGCATATTTAGCTGACACTCCCTTATGTTACGGGAATGCAAGGCAAACTTCATTTTGTTTAGTTTCCTGTGTCATATTTAGGATTTTTCATTTTGTTTTACAGATATTTATTTCAGGAGTAATGTCATTAACAGTGCTCACTATATGCGAAGAGTATACATTGTTTTTTTTAACAGTGCATACTATTTTTCAGTAGTGAGCCCTATTGAAAAATAGTGCACATTATTAATGACAGATGAAGGGCTCATTTTCGAAACAGAAAAACATCCAAAAATAGCATAACGGGCAGATATACATTTTTCTCACAGAAAAATATCTAAAGCATATAATTAAACAAACAAACAAACAATTATTCAAGTCTGTTAGTCACCTAAAAGAAAACATTCCCAGAGGGAGCGTTTCGAGGGTGAGACACGGGTGATGTTACATGATGATTGTTTTCTGCCTAAAACAGATAGCAAAATGACTTCCTGGGGCAGAAAGGAAAAACATCCAGAATTAAACCTGCTTTAAAAGCATCTAGGGTAAGGCCAACCTCGTCTTTGGACCCATATGTGATTTTTTGCTGAGTTGGAGAGTGGAGAGGTGGAAGTAGTCATTTGTGAGGAGTGAACAGTTTCTGAATGCTTTGTTACCTTCATGCGTTTACCCCAGTTGGAACCTTTTGACCCTTACATTTCCTCCTCTATCCTTGCCCACACATGCCAGTTCCCCCAGCCACAACCATCTCTTCCTCTGTATTTCTCCCCCCCCCCCCCCACCAAACCCTATTCTGTGCTGCTGCTGCTGTGTGTTGGTGCTGGGAGAGTGAGTGCTTAGTGCTACAGCTCTGTGTGTGTGTGTGTGGATTATTTGTTGTTGGTGAGAGAATGAGTGTTTTGGGCAGCTAGTACAGGGGCTAATACAGGGTCTCATGAAGTGCAGTAGGTGGAGGTGTGCACCGTGGTGTTTCTAGAGTCAGCGGATTGCATCTGTGGTGATGGGATACCTGCACGTCAGTCATGGTGGTGGATTATTTTGGTCTATCATGCCTTGCTGGAGATGGATGACAGTGTGGAGGGGAGGCCCTAGAGGAGATATTCCTATCAGAGAGTCTTCAGGACCTGCACCCACTTTCTGGACCTCACTGACCAGTAATGCCTGACTAGGTTCCACTTTGAAAGGGTTGCTATACAGCACCTCTGTGCCTAGCTTCAACCCCTCCTCCAGCCCAAGATATGCAGGAATAATCTTGTACAAGTCCTCCTGAAGGTCCCTGCTTCCCTTGCCTTTCTGGCCATCAGCATCTTCCAGTCAGAGCTAGTAGTCAATGCAGGCCTCACCCAGCTAGCCATCTACAACTGCCTTACACAGTTCCTCAATGACTTCCTCACCCACACCTCAGACTGTATTACCTTTACCACTACCGCCCAGGCACTCCAGAACAACATGGCTCAGTTCTACAACACAGACCACTTCCCCTTGGTCATAGACTCTCATCTCACTTTCACTCAGCAAATCTCCCATTTAGCCAAAGCCAGTTTCCCAATCCTCTGACAATTGCAGTCAGTCCAGCAGTACTTTGATCAAGAGACTTCTCACTCCCTTATACTTTCACTGTTAGTAACCAGACCTATTAGAACATAATCTATCTCAGTTGCTTGCACACAAACATAAAAAGACTTAATTCTATACAACACACTGCTATAAGATAAATAACTCATGCACATAAGTTCAATCATGTATCTCCCTTATTCCAGAAATTTCATTGGCTCCCTATTGAGAAATGGATCATCTTCAAGTTACTCACACTGGCATTCAAAGACCACAGATTCGGTCTTCCAGATTACCTAGCATCATTGGCCAGTCAATATTCCTTGGTTCATCTTCTGCAATTAATGATCATCGCCTTGTTCTCCCAAGCCCAAAAGCTGCCCATTTAGAACTTATTAGACATCATGCCTTTTTCTTTGCTGCTCCTTTTTATTTGAATTTTCTTCTAATTATCCTTGCTGAATCGTCCTTCAAAAATGTCGACTGCTATAAATTCTTGCCTTAATAGTTTGTGGCTGACCATCTTCTTAAGAAACAAGATGGTAAGTGATCTGCAAAATCCAATGTGGAGACAAACAAAGCAGATCAATCAGTGATATGGTTCAAAACTTTATTTTCAGAAATTCGCCCTCAAAACTTTATTTTCAGGGTCTTCAGAATCCTCTTACTTTTCCTTCATTAAATGTGAGTATATTACAGGTCACTCATGCAAGGACTTGTTATGGTTTTTTGCACCATATTTTTGTAGCACATTACCTGATGGCCCAGACTAATTCTTTTGATTTTCACATGCCTTTAAAGTCCCACTTGATTAGGAAAGCATTTGATGTTTAAATGTTTTGTTTCTAAATGGACCTTCACTTAAGATTTATCCATCATCTTTTTGGAATCCTCGTTTTGTTTTTTTGGTCTCACTACTTCTATGTTGTTCCACATGTTTGTGAGGTTTGGATTTTCTCCTTATTTTGTTTCTCTCCACTATCCCGAAATTCATTCTTTCTCATACACTTCAGTATTTAACCATCTAATTCAATTCATTAGCATTATGTCTCTCTCTATATCTGCCTTCAGTAATTCCTCTGTATTTCAACTTCCTTCCCATATGATAAGTTTAAAAAAGCTGCCTTTCTCCAAGCTTACCCTATAAATATTTAAACGTATGCTGGTGCCTACAGCAACTGCCAAAAATATCTTTATCGCCATGTCCCCAAAAATAACTTATTCTTCCACCTGCGTAAGAAGCAAAACTGGTAGACACAGTACAGAACAGATTCCATCAGAACAGGCCTGGAAAAATCTGCATGACCCCAAAACATTTCAGTGATGAAAGGAGAGCACAGGGGAGCCATTGTTTTGCAAAATCTCTTCCAAGAAGATTGAGACTTTTTGTAACTAAAAGTTGCTGTATGAACAGAGCCATCAGAGCATAAAGCAAGGTCTAATTTTTCAACTTCCTCCAGTGGGACTCGATTATTTTCCATGGCCTTTTGTGCTCTTAAAGTTTATGAAAAATCAATACTTTAATATAGAAAAAGAATCCCAGGGCTCTCTCCTTAGAGCTGTATTACTGCCAGCACTGACTCCATTGCTGCGTTCAGTTCGGTCTCTAGGTTAGAGATATGTCCACAGCCTCAGGAGGGCCTCTTCACTCACTCACTCACTCAATATGAGAGCTCTGCATAGGATAAATCCCATTTGTTTAACACCCCTGATCCTGAGAGCTTACAGTTCATCCTTAAAGTATTTTCCATTCCCTTCCCTAGAGCTGAAGTATATAACCATGTTACCTCTTATCTGCATGGCCAAAAATGGGTTTTTGTTAGTTTTGAACACATTTTTTCTTAACTTTTGGGCACTTTTATTTGTTTGTTTCACATATTCATTCTTTATGTAAACATTGTATGTGTGCTAGAACTTTTAAATACATTCAAATTGATTGCACATGCATTAATCTATAGGTAGACAAGTAATTTGCTCACACTTAAAATTTTTAGGAACCCAAACAAACTAAGGCCTGATGCACAAAGGTTATCGTGCTGTTAACATTTGCTTTAGACTGGTTGTAGCCAATGCACAAAGGGGTGTTCGGTGGCTTTAATGTGTGCTGTTAGCAGCCACCGAGAATCCTATGCAAATTTATTACAGCAAGCTCATTAGTATTCTAATGAACGTTCCAGGCCATGTACAGCTCCAGCGTACCTAGCATTAATGAGCTAATTTTACAGCTGCTCTGGAGCTGTTGAAGAGAAGGGCAACACAGGCAGCTGCAAAGGCTGCCTGCTTGTGTTCCCTACCTCTCCTCTCCTGTCACCCTACTGGTGCCGTGCCCAAGCCAAAAATCTCTGGTGGTCCAGTAGATCCACCTACCCTCCTCTCCTCGTTCCTGTACACATTAATTGATTTGATTTGCTTACTTTATTTTTTGTCTATTAGATTGTAAGCTCTTTGAGCAGGGACTGTATTTCTTCTATAATTGTGCAGCGCTGCGTACACCTTGTAGCGCTATAGAAATGCTAAATAGTAGTAGTAGTAGATCACTTATCTCACCCACCGCCCAAGATTTTGACTAGGTGCTAAAAAAGTGCAACGGACAGTTTTGCTCCCAAAGAAGCGTATTGTGAAACAGGCGCACTGTTGAGCAAACCAAATGTGAAAAAGATAGATTCCTATGCTGCAGATAAGTGTTTTCAAGTTTCTATTTTTGAACTAGTAATCACTAGCAATAATGTATAAATAATCAAAATGACAAAAGAAGTATATGTTATATACATAAATATTTAAATAGTGAAAGGAGGGGGGGGGGGGGAGTTTAGACCTATGAGGACGTTTGCACGGCTGTTTCAGTTACAAAATATATTGTTAACAAGCCGAGCATCTGAGGTCTTTTCCTCCTTTTCAAAGAAAATTATTAATCAGATACCATTCTTGCTTCTACTAACTACATTATAAATATTTGTTGCAATGTGGAATAACATTTGAAAGGGCATTTGAACTGGAACTGAGACATCCAGGTCGGGATGTGTCAAGTTCTGTTAATATTTTAGAACAGGTTCTACCGACGTAGAGCCTGTTCTAAAATACATGGAGCAATGGATGTTTATGCATCCATTATGTGCAGCAGGAACATTCATTTTAGAACCATAAATGTCTAAAATAAGTCCAAAAATATCAATGTGTCCAAAACAGGTACATAAATGTTTATGTTCTGAAATGTCAACCGATGCACTTACGTGGAGGAACATAAATGTTTATTGTACCTAAGCTGTAACAGAGTCCAATGTCCCTTGCCAGTTTCACATGGGGAGGGGCAGCGACAACTAGAGGGATTAAGGAAGTAACTTTAAGAGACTGAGAGACTGGGCATCCAAATGGCAGATGATGTTTAATGTGAGCAACTGCAAAGTGATGCATGTAGGAAAGAGGAACCCAAACCATAGCTTTGTGATGGTTACTCTCTCCCAATTTCCAACAGTCTGTGACTCTTAGGAGTGCACCTGGACCAGCACCTCTAGTTGGATAATCATGTGCATTTGGTCTCCAAACGAATGTTTCATGTTATGTGGAGGCTAAGACGCATACGATTCCTCCTTACCAGAGCCCTATTCTGTACCCTTGTGCACTGGTTGGTTCTCTCCCACTTGGATTATTGTAGCGGAATTTATGCGGGCTGCAAGATCTCCTTACTGACAAAGTTCCAGACAGTCCAGAATACTGCTGTGAGACTGATTCTAGGAGAACGTTGTTATGCTCATGCTGAGCCTCTGCGCTTCAGGCTCCACTGGTTACCCATAAAGGAGCGCATCACTTTTAAGCTCTGCTCCTTAACCCACAAAATCCTCTATGGGTTGGCTCCTGAGTACATGCTCCCATTGATCAACTTTCCACCCAGGATTGCCACGCCTGCTGCATGGACATGTCTCCATCTACACTTCCCAAATTGTAAGGGTGTCAAGTATAAAAGGAATTTCACCTCTTCCTTCCGGTACTGGTGCCCTAAATCCTGGAATGCTCTCCCGCAGCACCTTAAAGCACAAAAGGACCACAGCCTTTTCAAGAAGCTGCTGACAACCCACCTCTTTACCATAAGCTACGCCCCTAGTTACTCCGCAAATTGATAACCCCCTCCCTGCTTAGCTTTCTGTTGCTAGTTATTTTTTCCCACAGTCTACCCTCTGTCTCCTCTGCACTGTATTTCTGCTTGGTTGTATATTTGCCTAATTTTTGTAAGCCACATTGTGCCTGCAAGAGTGGGAAAATGTGGGATATAAATGAACAATAAATAAATAAATAAAAGGTTCCACATTAGAATGTTTGGAATTATTAGGAAAGGAATGGTAAACAAAAATGAGAATGTTATAATGCCATTGTATAGCTCTATGGTGCAACCGCACCTCAAATAGCGGAATTAGAAAAGGTACAGAGAATGGTGAAGAAAATTGTAAAGGGGATGAGACATCTTCTCTATGAAAAAAGGCTAAAGCCGCTAGGGACTTGGAGAAGAGACAGCTCAGGGGAGATATGATAGAGGTCTATAAAATACTGAGTGGAGTGGAATGGGTAGACATGAATAATTTGTTTACTCTTTCTAAAATACTAGGACTAGAGAGGCACGCAATGAAGCTACAAAGTAGTAAATTTAAAACAAACCAGAGAAAATATTTCTTCACTCAATGTGTATTTAAACTCTAGATTTCATTGCCAGAGCATATGGTAAAAGCAGTTAGCTTAGCAGGGTTTAAAAATTGGTTACTTTCCTAAAACAAAAGTCCATAAGCCATTATTCAGATGGACTTCGGAAAACCCACTGCTTCTTTCTAGGATAAGAAGCACAGAGTCTGTTTTACTGTTCTGGGATCTTGCCATGTACTTGTGACCTGGATTGGCCACTGTTGGAAACAGGATACTGGGCTTGTTAAACCAGTATGGCAACACTTATGTTCCTCCCTGATCCCTCCAGTGGAGTGCTGCACAAAATGAAGACTTTTCTGAAACCTAGATATCTTGGGTAGCAGGTGTAAATCCAAACAATAAACATGCATTCCTCTTCAGGAATGTGGAATACATACTTATTTTTTGGCCTGCCCTAATCCCAGCCAAAGCACATCAAGACCACGCCTTTTGCCATATACACAGTTTTCAGTTTTGGACGTATAATACAAAAGCTCAAATTATTGTCCAACTCATGGAGAAAGTGCATGAAAATCTCATCAATGATAAAGGCCCACCTCAAACACACAAACTGGATACCAATCCCCCCCCCCCCCCCCCCCCCCCCCCCACACACACACACACATAGGTACCTCAAAGTTATAAATATGACTCAACATTAGAATTACATCTTCAGTTTTCTTATCAGGAAAAAAAAAAACATTCAAAAACTCCCTAGCAGAGATTGTGATCACAATTATTGTCAAAAGAAGAATGGAGTCAATAAGTGTCAACACAGTTTCCAGTCTTAACTGGGCTTATGAAGCATATTTTCATCTGGGTTTCGAAGTAGTACGTGATATGATGCAGAAAAATGCCATTTAATGGTAGATTTCCTGAACTCCAACACAGATATAAAAATAAACCTTAATAGAGGTCCATACTACCAAGCCAGACAAAATTCAATAACAACCTTGCACTGAGACACTGAGCTCCATACACCACATTTCCTTCTCATTTTGATTTTTATATATAAATTAAAGACTGTATATGAAGGAAAATAGACCCAATAAACAGAAAACTGTAAAACAGATCAATACTCGAGTTTTGACTGTAAAAAAAAGACAATACTGAATGTTATTATTGATTTCAACATGGAAAAGGATGGTGGTAATTATTTCTTAATAGCCATCAGTTCTGATGCAAGGCACAGAGTGGGAAGCATTTGATGGTCAGCACAGGAGAGGGATGGCAGGATATTGCTTAAATCTAAAGGGTACCGGACAAAGGACTTCAATCCTGACATCATGCCTTGTGCCTCCACTGTCTGAAGAAGAACTAAGGTCTAGATTTATACTTGTATCAATGTATTAATACCATTGTATCTACAGTAGCATGCATTAATTAAGCTTCTCAGATTGTTCTTCTAACCATTAGTCTACTTCACCACTTGGATGTTCTGATGCTGCCACAAAGACATCCATGTCTCTTTTGCCCTGTTCATAGTTTGGACCTTTCAGTTTGTAAAATGAATGTCCATGCTGGATGCTGCCAGCACTTGAATGCCCATTTCTTGTATATTTTAGAACAGGCTGTATATTTGCAGATCCTATTCTAAAATACATGAGAAATGGATGTCTATATCTGAGGTACGGACTTGGACATCCCTATTCTGAGTTGGATGACATTTCTAAAATTCCACTCCACATATTGTTTTAGAGATTCATGGGGCTTGTACCATTTTTAAAATGGGATCTGGATGGCTGGTTGCTTTAACCCCATTTTTATTCAAATGACCCCCATCTAAGAGGTGTTTGACATCCAGAAGTTGAAGACCATAGAGAAAGATTTAAGGGTGTTCACTTTTTAATATCTTGGGTTCTTTTTTTTTTTTCATTTTTCAAGTGAAAAGAAAATGAAAATAAACTGCTGAAATTCAAAGGGCTCTTCTAGTTTTGTTTTCAAACAAAACAAAATATGTTTTTTTTTCATTGTCACTTTTCATTTTGATAGAAAACAAATTGTGTATCCCTATGTAGTGCTTTCATCTAGCAAATTTCAGTAGGAAGCTGTACTTCCGTTATCCTCTCTGTGTATTAAGGGCACAATTTTGATACTTTTACCCACACACCTGCAAGAGAATTTTCAAAGAGAATTGCCCCATAGGGTTTCCCTTTGAAAAATATGAGGCCAACAGGGACTGTAGAATTTAAACCAGCTTGGTACAATGAAGTTCCTGCCCCCTCCACCCCCTCCTCCTCAGTTCAGCCCCTTTCTGGTAAGATGAAAAGTACATTTTCTACAAAACAATACATGTACCTTTTATCACTGAAAGACAGTTTTCATTTCAGATAATTTACTCTAGTAATTGCTTAATTACCTGGCTGAACTCTTTTGAAAATTACCCTCCCTCATCAGCAACAGGATCCAACAGAGTGTACATAAAAGAAACACTGATTTGATAAATGACAGATTGTGAAAAATAGCATTGCACTCAGGTTTCATTTTTCCACATCTTCAGTATTATTTAGGTTTGCAAATCCTTCTTTTGTATTTCTGCACATAATAAATGTCCAAAAGGTGGTGATTTTCTATTATCACAGTGTAGGGGCCTCAGGTTTGGATATGGGAGGTTGGATCACTGAACGAGGTGCTGGGATATAGTTTAGGAGTGAGAGCCTGGAGGTTTAGAAGTGGTCATAATATTGATTATATGTTGATGAAGTCTTGCTGGAGAGGTCAGGACCTGGAATGGGGGAGTCAGTGTCTAGACTGACATTGATTTTGGGATGTTGGGGGATCGGGCATTAACTGCATTCTACAACAAGTGACCCTTTCACTTCAGAAAGGTTATCTTGAGGATTTTGAGATATAGCTTGTATTTTAAGGTGGGTGTTAAACTTTGGTCTTTAGCGGGCATCCAGCAATTAGTATGTGGCATACAGCACTTCACAGTATTTAGCATTTGTCCTCTGAAAGCTCATTAGCATCCAAGATTGCATCATTTTCTTGTAGGTACATGTTTTAGAACCCAAGTTAGCAAACATTCTACAGTCTTAGTGCATTGGATAAATTTCATGTGCACACTAAACATCCTTAGCATGAAGCCCTATGGATTAAGTTTTACGTATCATGCCTAAAAATTATCACCAGAAAAAAACTATGACTAAATTTCCACATGGTTTATAGAATACACCGAGTGCCCATGCGTGTGACTAATTTTATTCGCAGGCAGTTACGCCAAGTAAAACTTAGTGTAAGCACCGACACCTAAATTAGACGCAGAGCGGGTGTATTCTATAACAATATACACAGATTTTAGAAATGCCCATGACCCACCCATTCCACACCCATGACCACACCCCCTTTTCACCTATGTGACTTAGAATTTATGTGCATCACGCTACAGAATATCATGCTACAGAATACGCTTAGACAGCTGTGCATGTAAATTCTAATTAATGCCAATCAGTGTTAATTGCTTATTAATTGACATTTATCAGCACTAATTGGCTAGTTAACTAATTAAGTTGCACGTGCAAATCCAGACTATGACTGGCTGTGCAACATAAGTCATGTTATATAAAATCCAGAGGTATATGTGAAAAGAAAAAAAATATGTGCTTATATGTAAGGATTGGACCCTGTTTACCTTATATTGATTAATATGTTTGTAAATGAATAAAACTAGAAGGCATTCGGTGAAATTTATCACAGGATGCCTCCTCACCTGCTTCTGTCATACCATGCCACCTGCCATGTTGATCTAAGCTACTGGAGTACCTTGGATATTCAAATATTTGAATGGTATTAATCCACAAACAAACCTTTTCCAGAGACGGGAAGGTGCTAGAACTAAAGGACATGAATTGAGGTTGAATGGGGGCAGACTCAGGAAGTATTTTTTCACGCAGAAGGTTGTGGATACATGGAATGCCCTCCCGCGGGAGGTGGTGGAGATGAAAACGGTAATGGAATTCAAACATGTGGGGGATAAACACAAAGGAATCCTGTTCAGAAGGAATGGATACACAGAATCTTGGGTGGCAACACTGGTAATTGGGAAGCAAAACCAGTGCTGGGCAGACTTCTAGGTTCTGTGCCCTGATCATAACTGAATAGATATGGATGGGCTGGAGTGTAAATTTTACGGGGCTTTGACAATAGCTTCAGAACTTTTAGTACAAGAACAGTGCTGGGCAGACTTCTACAGTCTGTGCTGAGGCATGGAGGAGTGGCCTAGTGGTTAGGGTGGTGGACTTTGATCCTGAGGAACTGAGTTCAATTTCCACTTCAGGCACAGGCAGCTCCTTGTGACTCTGGGCAAGTCACTTAACCCTCCATTGCTCATGTAAGCCGCATTGAGCCTGCCATGAGTGGGAAAGCACAGGGTACAAATGTAACAAAAAAATGGCAAGGACAAATCAAACTTGGGTATACAAAGTATTGCATACCATGTAAAATGAGTTTATCTTGTTGAGCAGATTGGATGGACTGTACAGGTCTTTCTTTATCTGCCGTCATTTACTATATTACTATATGTTACTATTAGTATAATTTCATTTTTACACTTACGACATTCTCTTATTGTATCCCACTGTTCCATATAACCAAGTTCTGAGACTTCTTCGTGACTGCTTAATGCAGATATGTAACTGGTTAATTGACCATAAGCAAGTTTTGAATAAAGAAAAAACTACAGCTTGCTGGTTTCCTGGTGGCCTTACTATACCCACCACCCCTCTGAACCTATTTGGGACCTTAATCTCCCCTTCCATTATTTAGGTACTAGTAAAAAAGGCCCGTTTCTGAGAAAAATGAAACGGGCACTAGCAAGGTTTTCCTCGGCTCTCCTGCAGCCACCTATGTCCAGCGAACCTCCTCTCTCCCCTGCCCCCCTCCTGCCACCCATGTCCAGTGGCCCTCCTCTCTCCCCTGCCCCCCCCTGCAGCCACCCATGTCCAGCGACCCTCCTCTCTCCCCTGCCCCCCCTCCAGCCACCCATGTCCAGCGACCCTCCTCTGGACATGGATCAGCTGTGAGGCATGTTTTTTTTTCTGAAGTTGACATCATAATGGCTACGGTGATGTCAGCCTGATCTACGGAGCCTAGCAGACCAACTTGGAATGAGCCACGGTCCCAGCCAGCAAGTCAGAACATTGGAGGTGAGAATTATATAGGATTATACTGGACTCTGGTCTTACATTTTCAACTCAAATCTCTAGTCTATACAAGTCCAACTTCTTTTTTCTCTGACAGTTATGTTTGATCCACAGATTCTTTGATACAGATACATTCCATTCTCTTGCATTTGTCATTATTAATAACAAAGTTAGACTATTGCAATATTGTTTACCTTCGATGCTGTCACGTAAATATAAAAAGGCTACAGTCCTTACAAAACACGGCTATAAAATTTATTTGCCATGCACATAAGTTTGATCATGTTTCTCCTCTGCTCCAAAAATTTCATTGGCTCCCAATAGAACAACGAATTGAATTCAAACTTCCCACACATGTTTTTAAGGCATATAGAACCGGTTACCCTTATTACCTTTCTGTTTTCACAGTATCATATTCACCGCCACGTCTTCTCTGCTCTTTAAATGATCATCGACTGGTGCTTCCCCATCCAAAACGTGCACAATTTGAAAGTACTCCTCACCATGCTTTTTTCTTTGCGGCACCAGCTCAATGGAATTCACTTTCATTAAGCCTTAGGTCTGAAACATCTTTCAAGAACTTTAAAAAACTTCTGAAAGCATGGCTGTTTGAACAGGCTTTTCAACAATAAACAGAAAAGACTACTGGACTATCATTAGTACTGGCTAGTTTTTCCTTTTCCTGTCCCTTCACCTCCCCCCTGTTTTTTTTGCATGTTACTTTTCTCTCCTTTCACCTATACCATTTCATGACCTGTTGTTTAATCTCACTGAGTGCCTTCTACTGTTTGAGTGGTACTACCTTTCCTGTCAATACATTGTAATTCTTTTCCTACAGTTTTCACTTAGTTGTATAGTTTTGTACACTACCAAGATCTGCTAGTCAGCTTGGGTGGTATAGAAAGTGTGAATAAATTATAAACTATTCTTCCTCAATCCAGGGGCTTAGCCAGACAGCAGATTTGGGGTAGGCCTAGGCAAGAAGTGGGTGGGCACCAAATGTTCTCACCCCCACATCAAAAAAATATCTCAGCTAATGGGAAAATGCTTCTCTCCAGTCTCCACCTTGGTAGTCTGCAGCAGGCATGCGCTGAAAACTGAGCATGCGAAGGTGCCAGTATTGTGGAGAGCAGCATTTTCATTATCATGTGCTACTGTTGGATGAGCCTGAGCCCTAAGTGGGTGGGCCCCGGCCCACCCAGGCCCACCTATGGCTACGCCACTGCCTCAATCCAACTTTCCTCATTATGAGCAGCCAGACCCTATGGGTCTCATTTTGAAAGCAAATGGATGCCTCAATATGCTTTTAAAAAGTCCATCTGCGAAAGACGTCCAGATTCCAATTTTGGAAAGTCAGAATTTGGACGTTTCACACTGCAGTTCATCCAAATAGCATGGGTGCATGTTGTGGGTGTGTTTTGGGCAGGAATAGGGAGGGCCGAAAAGTAAGATGTTCAGCAGCAATTTTTGAATGGAAAGAAATGTCCATGTCTAAAAAAGAAGGGGACTGATTCAGTCATGTCCAAGTTATAAAAAGGTGTTCTGATTGAGCAGCTGACCACTGGAGGGATTAAGACATGACCCCTCTTTAATCCCCCAGTAGTTTCTGTCCTCCTCCCTCTCCCCTGAAAGTGAAACCAGAAATGAAAACCAGGCTCTATGTCAGCTGCAGGTATTATGGTCATTCTGAACAAAGCTGTAAACAGGAGTAGCCTAGTGCAGGGGCGTAGCCAGACAACAGATTTTGGGTGGGCCTAGGCAAGAATTGGGTGGGCACCAAGTGTTCTCCCCCCCTCAAAAAAAATGATCTCACCTGGTGGGAAAACGCTTCTTTCCACTTTGGCAGCAGGCATGCATTTGCACTGAAAACTGAGCATGTGCAGGTGCCGGTGTCATGGAGAGTAGCGTTTTCGTTACCATCAGGGGAAAATCTTCAGCTGGCAGAGCTTGAGATTCCCACCAGTTACCACTAAACATGTGCTACTGTTGGGCAGGCCTGAGCCATAAATGGGTGGGCCCTGGCCCACCCAAGCCCACCTGTGGCTACGCCACTGGCCTAGTGGTTAAAGCAGTGAACAGTATACCAAGGGACAGATTCAAATTCCACTGTAACTATATATATTTTTTCTCTAAGAACAGAAAAATACTGCAGCTAAATGTAACCCGGTGGGTTTATTTATTTTTTTTAATTTTTACCTGGGGTCTGGGGGAGGCTCTGGGCTCCCAGAGATTGTTGGTGGCCAATGCTATGACTCCAGAAGTGGTTCTGGACTTCCTGCACGGAGCTGCACTGTCTGCGGCTTGCCCCAATGCTCTGAATGCTGGATTTGTTTTTTTGATAGAACATTTCTAGTTTTATAAGAGTTTTGACAGATTTATGATAAAAGTCTGTAAATATATTTAAATGTGTGTTTAAACATATAAAAAAATACACTGTATGTATAGTTTGATGGCACCAATGATTGTAAGATCGTTTTGATCTGATTGTATAGAAAGTTTATGGGTTTTTGTCTAAAAATATAACTTTTCTATTATTTCCTATGGAAAGTTATTTTCCAAAATGGAGATTGTGAAAATATGTTAATTAGTGTCCATGAGGAAAATGCCCTGTGTTTGGACACCTTATTGGCCAGCAGAGGTCAGCTGGTGACTCAGAGACCCAGTGTCCCTTGGCAACAGCTTGCCAGGAAGTGGAGGAGGGGCTGAAGACACTGAAGAGGAAAGATGTGTTTGGGAGAGCTCTGAGTGCATGACAGGATTTCTAGGCAGAAAAGTGTGTGAAAGTAAGTTTTTCTGTAAGCTTTGAATTCCTGAATGCAGGTGAAAAGAGTTGAAGGTGAAACGTGTTGGATTTGAGCAGAGAAAGAAAGTTCTAAAACTGATGGGTTTTTTTGTGTACTGTTTAAGTATCTGAAAGGGAATTTCTCTGCCAGTGTTTAGTGCTGAAACACTAAATGCAGGTGAAGTGTGCTGAAGGTGAAAGGTGTTGGATTTGAACAAGAGAAAGAAAGAACTAAACTGTTTTTCTTGTGTGTGCGCTGTTTAAAAGTTTTACAGTTAAGACTGTGGTGGAGAGACCCTGTGCAAAGTTGTGTAAGACAGGTTTATGCAAGTGGATTAATCCCAGTTAAGTCACTAGGAAAACTGGTCTCTAAGCTTAAGGTTGGGCTTGCAGTATGTGTGTTCACATGCTGGTGCACTAGGGTGGAAGATTGCATGAATTTGGAGAGACAAAGTTGCTGTGAGCAGTGTGAATACAAGATCCAATGAAGAGTGCCCTTCCTTAGTTAGGGAACTCAGTACAAGAACAGAGAAACTATTCAATGTTATTCAATTATTATTTATTTTGTTAGTTAGCAAGCCACATTTATCCCTGAATCCCAGCTAGTGCTGTTCCTGCTGTTAGGAAGGAAGGAAAGAAGGAAGGAAGGAAGGAAGGTTTTTTGTTGATTTCATTTAAAGGGTGAGGTAGTAGGTTCCTGTACTGAAAGAGAAGATCCTGAACTCCAACATACAAGCAAGGGGAAGAACGAAGAAGCTCCGAGAAGGGCCAAAGTTAAGTATTCACTCCTATGCAAAAGGACACTGAAAAGTCACAGTTTAATCTGACTTACCTGTTGTAGAGACTGAATCTGGGTGTTCACACCTAAAAGACAAAGTAATTCAAAATAATTGATTATTGAGACACACAATATAAAGGAAATTTATAGACTGAGAGAGAACAAATAAGATACTTTGGTTAATACTTGTCTGTTGGTTTCACTGTTGTTTTACTGCTGCACCTGTTAGAAAAAATTATGCTATTAGTTTATGTATAAATGTATTTTTATGTTACAAAAGAACGTAATGTGTTAAGAACATCACTTTTTCCATACCCCAAATTGGGTTTAAATAAACAACTAGTAACTTGTACTTACCATCTGTCTGGTTACTGGGTCCTAAAATCCTTTTAGTTTTCTTTCCCCTCCATGGTCTAGGACTTCGGAGGCAAGGTTAGTTTAATTGTCTCCGAGCTCAGAGGTGAACTGCAGGCTTGAAGTATTCGGCCACGGGTAATAATAGAGCTTGCAGGGCCTTCTGAGATGAGGAAGCTACATAAAGATATAGGATACCTGAGAGCCTGAGGGCTATTGAAGTGGTGTACATACAGGTACAGTAGGTGAGTGGAGGAGAAGCCTAGTGGTTAGTGCAGTGGACTTTGATCTTGGTGAACTGAGATGAGGAAGCTACATAAAGATATAGGATACCTGAGAACCTGAGGGCTATTGAAGTGGTGTACATACAGGTACAGTAGGTGAGTGGAGGAGAAGCCTAGTGGTTAGTGCAGTGGACTTTGATCTTGGTGAACTGAGTTCAATTCCCACTGCAGCTCCTTGTGACTCTGGGCAAGTCACATAACCCTCCATTGCCCCTGGTACAAAATAAGTACCTGAATATATGTAAACCGCTTTGAATGTAGTTGCAAAAACCTCAGAAAGGTGATATATCAAGTCCCATTCCCCTTTCCCTTTTTCTGTTCCTGGAGTGATCTATTTACCAAAAAAATAAAAAGAGTTACAGTGGCATTTGAACCTGTGTCTCTTGGTTTAGAGTCTACTGCATTAATCATTAGGTTTATCCTCTGTTCTGTAAGGAGGTCTGAATGGCCATAAGGAGGTCTATATGGCCATTTTCATAAGAATGCTGCCAGACAGGTTCATTGTACCTTGCAGTCCCCCCATTTATAATGTAAACATTTGGATGTCACCAGCATAAGGAATGACTTTGAGATAGACTTTATGTGTTGTGTTGTACATTCTTTTGGCACTGTGAGAGGGTATACAGAATACTGACCCTCACCCTTAAAGATAATCACTCGGATAGCCGAGCCACCTTAAACCCATTACTCCCACCCAGGAAGGAAGTTAGATGGGATAGGTGGAGCCGAAGGTAGAGAAAAGAAGAAGATAAAAGGTAGAATCCTTCAAATAGGATGGAATTTCCTGTAAACAAGACTGTGAATTGGAAGATTTCCTGATGGCCCTTAACAACAGTGATCCGAACATTAGATTCACTTCTAGTATTGGTTATCAAGAAGTAGATTTTCTGGATGCACACATTGCATTACATCAAGGAAAGATATTGACATCCTCATTCAAGAAACCTACAGATAGAAGCACGACACTACATTATTCAAGTTTCAATCCGAGACCACTTAAGAACGGTATTCCAGTGGGACAGTTTCTGCGTGTCAAGAGCTTGTGTAGTGAAAATAAGTCATTTAGATACCATGCCCAACAAATGACAAATAAATTTAAGCAAAGAGGGTATCATGCTACAGTGATAAAACATGCACGCAAGAGAGCGCAAAATGCTCATAGAGCCTGGTTATTAGCTCCACGATCTGGAAGTACTGAACCCAACAAGACACTACAGTGTGTTTTACCTTTTTCATCAACTGATATTGCAATCAATAAGATCATTCAAAAACACTGTTCGGTTCTACAACTTCACCCACAGTTTAAAGATAGACCCCGCATAGCTTACAAAAGAGCTAGAAATATGGGAGAGCTTTTATCTATTTTTAGAACCAGGAGAAAGAGGACACAGTAGTTGTCAAAATTGCACTTACTGTATGTATGTATGCAATGCAAGTGGATAGTGTCATCAATCCCGCTACTGGCAGGAGGTTTGACTTACGATCGAAAACAGATTGTAATACAACTCAAGCGATTTATGCTATCTGTTTTCCGTGTTCAAAGTGGTACATTGGTCAAACATGTAGGAAAGTCAAACTATGTATAGGGAAAAACCTTAGTAACATACGGACAAAGTAGAAGCGCCACTAGTAACACACTGGTCTACCAAAGGGCATTTAGAATCAGATCTAAAATATGTAATGCTGACCAGGGTTCATTTATGCTGGGGTGGAGACATTACAGCTGTTTTGACACAACAAGAACAAGGATTCATATACCTATGGGATACGGTACACCCCAAGGGTCTAAATAAAGAAACAGAGTGGTTGACCCTTTAATTTTAGTGCTTGTATCACATGACTACGTAATCACCGCTAGGTTTAACAGCTGTAGTGGTGGTGACATATAAAACAAGAGCGATTCACAAGTACCTGGTTCATAGCAGCAGGGAGGAGCGAGCACAGAGATCTCTCCCGGTAAGCCTTAAAACAGATTTTAGTTGTGAATCTTTGTAGAAATAAATTCAAGCTTTGTTATATAAATATAGGATATATCAAACTTATATGTACATGTTTGTAGCCTTTTTTGATAGATTTGGAATACATTCCCTTGAAAAAGCCCAGAGGGTGAAACGTGGCTCCATGTCGGGAATAGCGATGGAGTACGAGTTTTAATCATTGTGCACCAAAACACGGGTGACACGGAGTAGCAACAGACCGCGCATTTATCCAATCAGCCAAGATAAGTGAAAGCAGTTTTGTTTACGACATCATTATCATTGACAGCACAGATTTGAATGCTTTTTTCAGATTGGATAGGAAGGGAGGGTCAGTGCTGTGATGTTTGGCGGCTGTATGCTTACTACGTAACACATGGTTATAAGGCACTACAGCATTATACTGAGCACTACAAATAAAAAAATAAAAAAGCATATATGACACAAGTTATATGTAGGAATTTCTGGTGCAATTGATACATTCAGTTAAAATTTAATGCCAAGAAGTGTAGCGTGATGAACTTGGGGGTGCAGAAACCCAAAGGAGAGATACCGAATAGGAGGGGAGAGATTAGTAAGCTCAACTCAGGAGAGAGACCTTGGGGTGTTGGTGTCTGTGGATCTAAAGATGAAGAAACAATGCGACAAGGTGATGGCTGTGGCCAGTAGGATGCTAGGCTGCGCACAGAGGGGCATAACCAGCAGAAGAAAGGAGGTGTTGATGCCCCTCTACAAGTCTTTGGTGAGGCCCCACTTGGAGTATTGTGTTCAGTTTTGGAGGCTGTATCTTTTGTATTTCTTGAACAAAGCCTCTTTTGCTCTTATTTTTTTCAGCTACTTCTTTGGAGAACCATATAGGCTTCCTGTTTCTCTTGTTTTTGTTTACTTTCCTCACAAAAAGATCAGTCGTCATAATTAAAGCAGCCTTTAGCTTGGACCACTGTTTTTCCACATCTTCTGCGCTTTCCCATGCCAACAGCTCCTTCTTCAGGCATTCCCCCATTTTATCAAAATCAGTAAGTTTGAAATCCAGTACTTTGAGTTTTGTGCGTCCGCACTCCGCCTTTGCTCTTATTTCAAACCATATGGTGTGATGATCACTATTACATAGGTGGGCACCCACCTGGATATTGGAAACACTACCCCTATTTGTGAGCGCTAGATCCAGCATCGACCCTTCCCTCGTGGGTTCCGTCACCATTTGTCTGAGCAAGGCACTTTGACGGGCATCCACAATCTCCCTACTTCTTTCTGATTCCGAAGATGGGATGTTCCAATCCACGTCAGACAAATTGAAATCTTCCAACAGTAGCACCTCCCCTTTTATACCATTCTTTTGAATATCTTCTATCAGATCCTTGTCTAACTTCTCCGTTTGCGCAGGAGGTCTGTAGATAACCCCCGTGTGGATACAGGTTCTGTCTTCTCTTTCCAGGATGATCCATAAAGCTTCTTCCTCTCCCCAGGTTCTCCGCATTTCAGCTGCTCTGATATAGTCTCTCACATACAGAGCCACTCCTCCACCTCTTCGGCCCTCTCTATCCTTCCTAAAATGTTTATAGCCCGGTACAGTCACATCCCATTCATGGGAATTGTTGAACCACGTCTCTGTAATAGCAACAATATCCAAGTTTTCTTCAAACATCAGAGCTTGCAAGTCTTGAATCTTTTTACTTAGACTACGAGCATTTGTGCACATAGCTTTCCATGTGCTTAGTGAGTTTAGGTGGTTTACTATATTTACATGACCTTTTCCTCTGCCATCATATTTATTCTGGGAGTGACTTTCTGAAATCCCTTGTTTCCTTTTGTCACCCCACCCTCTTTTTTTCCCATCACAGAAAGATATAGCCCATCATTACAGTACAGCCTGTTATTTTTCCACGTATTACCCCATGCTCCTATGTCTCTAAAACCTTCCTATACACCAAGACTCAAGCCACTTATTGAATTCCTCTGTTTGCGTAGTCTTTCCTCTCTCCTCTCCCCTAATGCTAACATGAGCTTACTATGTAAGAAAGACCTGTGTAAGGGCATGCTGTGCCCATTTCTTAGCATAGCTTAGTAAAAGGGACCCTAAGTTCATCTATTTGATTTATTATATTTATCTGCCATGCCTAAAGAATGAGTAGAATGAGTATCTATAAATAAAAAAGCAGTACTTTAGTCCCACCTCCTGAGTATTCAGGACATGTTTATTTATTATTTATTATTTATTATTTATTTATTTATGGTTCATTTATACCCCACAGTTTCCCACAATTGCAGGCACAATGTGGTTTACATGAATTACAAAAGTAGAGAAGTACAACACATGAATTTTACAGCAGAATAAGGAGAGAGCACTAACAACAATTAGGGTGACTCATAAGCAGAATTACTAATGGAGTAAGTTTTTTCAAAAAGGAACGTTTTCAACATCTTCTTGAAAAGGTGATGATTAGATTGAGATTTTAGGTTCAGAGGTAAAGCATTCCAAGTCTTTGGGCTGGAGTAGTGAAAAGTAGAGGCATAAAGAAGCTTGTATTTGACACCCCGGCAAGACGGATAATGAAGTTGGAGATAGGTGCGGGCTGTGTTGATGGCATTTCTAGGTGGGAGGTCTATTAAAGGAATCATGTATTCCGGAGCTAGACCGTAGATAATTTTATGTGTTAAGGTGCAGAGCTTGAAAGCGATTCGCTCTCTAACTGGGAGCCAGTGCAGATTGAGACGTAGAAGTTGCGCAGGAACCATGCGCGATTTGCCCAGGATGAGTCTTGCAGCAGTGTTCTGGGCAGTCTGGAACTTTCGCAGTTGTTATATATTAAGTACATAAGTACATAAAATACATAAGTATTGCCATATTGGGACAGACCGAAGGTCCATCAAGCCCAGCATCCTGTTTCCAACAGTGGCCAATCCAGGTTACAAGTAGCTGGCAAGATCCCAGAACAGTACAATATGTTTTATGCTGCTTATCCTAGAAATAATAATCAAAAACTAGAAAAAATGGCACCACTCCAACCTAATCTTTTTGAAACATTCACAACCAATGGTGGATGGAGCAAAACAAGCTCAATGAACAGTCTATTGTTTAATATTGTTTAATAAAGGGACGTCCCTTTATTAAACAATATTAAACAATAGACTGTTCATTGAGCTTGTTTTGCTCCATCCACCATTGGTTGTGTATCCAAGAAATAAGCAGTGGATTTTCCCCAAATCATTTTAATAATGGCTTATGAAATTTTCTTTTAGGAAGTTATCCAAACCTTTTTTTAAACCCCACTAAGCTTACTGCTTTTACAATATTCTCTGGCAACAAATTCCAGAGTTTAATTACACATTGAGTAAAGAAATATTTTCTCTAATTCGTTTAAAATTTACCACTTTGTAACTTTATGGTGTGTCCCCTTATCCAAGTATTTTTGGAAAGAGTAAACATCTACCTGTTCCATTCCACTCATTATTTTATAGACTTCTATCATATCTTCTCTCAGCCATCTCTTCTCCAAGCTGAAGAGCCCTAGCCACTTTAGCTATTCCTCATAGGGAGCTCATCCTATCCCCTTTGTCATTTTTGCTGCCCTTCTCTGTACCTTTTTTAATTCCACTATATCTTTTTTGAGATGCGGTGACCAGAATTGCACACAATATTTGAGGTGTGGTCGCACCATGGAGCGATATAAAGGCATTATAACATCCTCAATTTTGTTTTCCAACCTTTTCCTAGCTAACTTTCTAATTCTTTCTTAGCTACCGCCGCACACTGAACAGAGGCTTTCAACGTATCATCAACGATGATACCTAGATCCCTTTCCTGGTCGGTGACTCCTAATGTGCAACCTTACATTACGTTACAAAGGAAGTTATAAAAGGGATATATGGCACTTAAAAATCAGTGCTGTAAAAGCATGTGGTTAGTGTGATTCTATAAACTATGCCTGAAGTTAGGCGTAGAATATAGAATACACTTACGTATCGTGAGTAAAATGTAGGCGCACCCATTTAGGCCACTTAAAACCAGGCCTAAATACCTGCGTCTAAGTTAGGCGCAGATCAGATGTATTGAATAATTGTGCACATAGTTTTTTGAAATGCTCACAACCCACCCATTCCATACCCATGGCTACACCCCCTTTTCGACTGTGCACATTAGAATTTTTATGCAGTGCAGTATGGGCTACACCTAGAAAGTTGTGCGTGCAAATTCTAATTAAAGCCAATTAGTGCCACTAATTGGTTAAGTACCAATTATTGGCACTGATTGGTTTGTTAATCAATTAAGTTGTGAACCCAGTTTAGCCATGTGACCAAATTAATGCATGATATATAGAATTAAGTGCTTGACAATTGCAGGTAAGAAAAGAGTAGCCTGACTGAGCTGACTGAATAATGCATGCGATGCCTGCTTCAGTTATCCATGTCTCAACAAGGCAGAGGATATCAAGTTTATTCATCAAAATAAGATCTTTAATATGAAAATATGTACTTTAAAGTCAGTGTGTGTTTAAAATTCCATTTTTACCTCAGAAGAAATTACGGAGCCAGAATCACTAGGGAAAGCTCTAAATAGAACAGGTAACAAAAACCTTACATGAGGGGTGATGGCAAGTGAGTTAGAGTCCAGAGGGGGAGGGGTGCCTATGGCCCCAGACAACAGGTATATGTGGGCAAGACACATGTAGAAAGAAAAAAACACAAAAGAAAAGAAAAGAAAAGAAAGAGACATTAGTGGAATGGCTAAATATGACGGTAAAGGGGTGCGTATTCAGGGTGCACAAGAAGGAGCACACAAAGGAACATGACTTGCTCCTTGTCCGAGTTTCTTAGGCACGCACCACAAGGGAGTTGTAATTTAACCCTACTAACAGCGCTGTCATTTCCAGAGATGGGTGAGGCCAGGAATCGGGAGCCATTGCACTCATGGCAGTACTGAAGAAGCAACAAGTCCCAGAAGTGAACCTAAAAGATGCAACCAGAGACAGTACAATGCAGAGGGATTAGCAGGAGAAATATATACATACATATATACAAAGATGGATCCTTAAAGAATGATTTCCTAATGCAGACATACTTATAACAGTGATCATCTTAAGAAAGTTCTCTTGACCGACTAAACCCTTCTGCTTTAAAATAGTTTATTGGAAAAGGACAAGGTGGAGAAGTGAAAAAAAGACAGCTAGGGCCTGTAAAAGGACACTAGGTGCCCTATGCCCGCTACTAAATGGACTTGGAAAAATCCAAAATTCCAGGAATAACATGTATAGAATGTTTGTACGTTTGGGAAGCTTGCCAGGTGCCCTTGGCCTGGATTGGCCGCTGTTGTGGACAAGATGCTGGGCTCGATGGACCCTTGGTCTTTTCCCAGTATGGCATTACTTATGTACTTATGTACTTATATGCAAACCTTCAGCCTTTCCCCTCCCCCATTCATTTTTAAGCTTCTCGACCTCCCTGCAACAATCATAATCATCCCAATGCCCCCCCCCCACCACAGAATAATCTGGGTAAATGACATATTTGCCCACCATGCCCACTCTCTCTGCTGGTTAAAGTACCTTTTATTGTTTCTTTATGTGGGTGTGTGTGCGTTCTTTGGTATCCTCTAGATGCTGCTGTTCTAGGTGGCTGCCTAGTTTTCCATAATTGTTTAGCCAGCCCTGGAGATAGTGAATAGTAGCTACTGCATTGAATGTTCTCTTTGCGCATGGAACTCATTAACAAGGAAGAGAAAATATAGCTAATGGCCTGCAGCACATGGCATGGCCACAAACAGTGAGGAATTCTCTTGTTAAGAAATACATTTCCAAGCAACAACAAAGGAAATATAAAGTGGAGTATAACATAACAGGAAGAGGCTATTTGGTGCTGGGGGAAGAATGGCCAAAGCCTTTCAAAAGTGCTTTCTGCCCTGTGGGCTCCCTCCAATTACCATTCTGTTACACAGTGTTTGAATGATCACCTTAGATCTATGAAAGCAAGTTGCATCTGGTCATACAAATATTCTCTGACAGTCATTGCTGGCAGGGTACCTCTGTTCCTTCCACTGCTCTCTCAGTAAAGAATTCATTCTTGTTGTGGAATGCAGATAATTCAGTTGGAGAAGCTTCACTGATATAACAGTTCACATGTGGTTGATTAATTAATGCATTATGGGAGCTGTGGTAAAAACTTCCTATTAATGCATATCATTAACACAGATTTCAATTGAACTTATTTACAGTGGGATATGATTGCTAAAGGGCATTAAGCCCTTAATGCACACTAACAGGGGTACCGCATGGCAGTGTTAATGTGTTCTGCGATAATATACCTGTTGCAGTGCAGTATCTATTTTTTACTGATTTTTTTCCGTTTCTTTCTGAAATCAATGCATGTAAAAGTTGATTAAATGATGCAAATATGGTTTAATGTATAAATTAACTTTTCTTACATTAATATATTATGCATGCATAAAATTTCTTTCAACTGAAAGTGTAACCAAAATGCACATCCCTAACATGTATATCTAGTAATTTTCTAAAAATAAACAAAATATAAATAAAGAAGAAAAGAAAAATAATTATCAGGTCAGAGCCAGCTTTCATCCTCCATTCCATCTCTAATGGGGATTAGGAAGCAAATTCTAAAAGATTCCAGGTCACTGATAAAAACAAGGTCCGAGTTGCAGAACTGTCATGACATGGCTAAAAATTGTCACTGTGTATACCAATGATAAAGAAGCCTATCTTCTATTGTGCCTTATTATCTGCCATATTTTCTGCATGTAAAATGTTCTTAACTTCCATGTATGAGATAATCTCATCATATGTTTGCAGAAGCCTTTGTCTGTGATTCTGTGCTTTTTGTGTGCCTGAAAATTACACTCATATAATGAAAGAATCTCAGCTTGAGTGACTCTCTGTATGTTGAAGTCCAAACACGCTTCATAAACCATTTCTAATTTCATAAAGCAAACTTGGATTCATGTCCAGCATGAGAGATTCTGAAGGAGCTTTTGTGTTATTGGTGAAATGGCCATACAGAGAGGTGAGATATTCAGATTCTGTCTGCTGAGTTCCACTTTCCTCAGTGAGAAAATCTTGGATGGATTTTTCATCTACAATATGTCAATCAGAGTTGACAAGTAGACTGTATGTTGTCATAAGCTTTGTTCCTGTTCTATATTTTGAATTATGATTTCAGTGTATTCTGATCCTTGCCATCCTGGACTTGAGTAGAATCACTTTCTTTACCTTGTTGACCACATCAGCAGTTGGTGTATTTGGATCGTTCATACAAGACTCTGCCAGTGTACTATGCATGCTGGGGAGCTAGATTAGATTTCTCACACAAAGAATACTAGCAGACAAGTGTGTGGTGTGTGCGTGTATGTCTAGGAGCAAAAATTGTAGGTGAGGCAAGAGCAGCTTCGGAATGCTCACAGAAGAAGATTATGTCCACTACCATAGGCGTCAACTCCATGGGTACTGTGGATGCTCGAGCACCCTCCATATTATTTTGGGACCTGAGTCACCTAAGCTCTCAGCTCTGTATGCCACCGCTGGCCCAGCCTGGCACCACACCACATAAACTAAAGCACTTTTTTAAAAATGCGGTTGTGGTGGCAATGTTGTTGCTTGCTCCTCAAGACAGGTGTCCCTGCTTGACCCGAGCCTAAGCCCGACCCCAATGCAAATATAATTAAAAATATATATATCAGAGCAGTAGAGATAGAGAGTACTGGCAGCTTGAGAGTAAGGCAGCTGTGGTGTCTGGAGCCAGCACAGACATGCAGCCAATAGCAGAAGAGGAGAGCAGGAACCTACCACTGCACGAGAACAACTCACATTGGCGCCAATGTGTTTAGGCTTGGACAGAAGTGGGGACTGAGTTCCAGACCAGAATAGAACAGTTTTCTGGCAGAACACAGGAGTGCAGCAGCTAGCATCCTATCATCCCACCTCCTGGAGGAGTCCCGTTCAACCCACCTCCTCCCGCAGGCAGTTGCTCATGACTGGCTCACAAGGAGATAATGTGTAGTTCTTCTTGCTTGGTTCTATATTTAAGGGGAGTGAAAATTCGGTGTCATTGGTGTGAGAGACAAAAGCAATGAGTGAAGTTCACCCACTGCTTTCCTCTCTCACACACCATCAACTCTCTGCCAGAAAAATCCATATATAGGATTATAGGTTTATTTTTCTGGCAGAGAGTTGATGGTGTGTGAGAGAGGAAAGCGGTGAGTGAACAGACCAGTGAGGTATGGAAATGGGATACTTTGTGTGGGGGGGAGGGGAGAGGAAGAGGTGAGTGTGCTTGGAGTGTCGTGGGAAGTGTGTGAGTATGTTGTATGGTACTTGTTTGTGGTAGTGAATGTTGGGGACTTTATTTTGAAAATTACAATGGTCAGATACTGACCTTTGGGATATTCATGTTCCTGTATAATCTCCTTTACAATGTTCAAGTGCTGGACTTTAACGTATTGCATTCATTTTCAATTTGGTGTCACTCTTGTTGTTCTTCTTTTATCTTGACTGTTGCAATAAAATCTATATTAGAAAAAAAGTTGAATGCAGTCTAAGACTATTTCTTTTATGGTGATGGCAGGCAGAGGAAGAATATTGGGTTGTGTTCATTCTGCACCCCCAATCCTTTTGAAAAGTTGGCTCTTATGTCCACTGCAACAAGTTTTGTGCTAGTGTGATATCTTCAATGCTCCTTGAAAGGGTTTGATGATATCTGTGAGGCTGAAAGGATTTGTATTAGGACTGAAAGTAGCTCTAAACCTGGGAAGCCAGCTCTGAGGAGAGTGAGTTGTCATTTAAATATTCACAACACAGAACTGTAGCTTTGACAGTCCATCAATCACCTGTAATGAGAGTGATGTGTACTTATATTAAAACCTTAGACAGAATTACATGGACCTGCTGGTATTAGAAGATGAAGTTGACAAGGAGAAGACAATAGCTTCAAAGGAAGGAGATTTGTGCAAGGGATATGGGGAGTAATAGGGAAAAAAATGGAGAATGAGAAGGAAGGAAGAAAGGAACCATATGTGCAGAGATGAGGGCACAAATTTGTGGGATACAGAGATCGGAGTAAGGATGAAATTGTGAGTGACTGATAACAGGAGGAATTAAGGAAAGTGAGAGAAATGAAGGGATGACAATATAGGGAATACGTTAAATATAGATCAGGAAAGTGAAAGTAGAGGTAAAGGGAAAGAGGAAAGCACTCTTATTTGGCTCTTTTATCTCTTGCAATAGTACTGTGATACTACCACTAAGGACAGAGGTACCATTTTGAGTCCAGGTAACAATAGGGAAGGAGCATCTAGGGATCACTCCTGCTCTGACAGGATACTAGAAAGACCCCTAGTTAGAGCTGGGGCATCCAGGGGGATATGGTAAGGAATATGTCTTCTGTTGGATGGGGTCTGGGTGGGTTGGGTGGCATAGCTCTTTTCAGTGTGTGTGTGTCTGTGTGGAGGGGGGGATGGTTGGATGCTCATATCAGTGGGAGCAGGGAGTGCAAGAGGATTAAGTATCTCATCACCAGCCTCTTTTGGAGATAGCTGGCTCAACCTGGGCCCCCTATCAGTGTGGTTGCAACCAGGAACCCACAGCACTAACTGAAGAGCTTTGGGCTTTTTTTGTAAGTCTGGTACCCACAGTTAGGGTATGGGCATCTGCACTAACCCCCAGAGTCTATATATGGCACATTAATTTCCATGCAGAAATCAAAGCATCCTATATAATAAAGCTCACCTCCAACGTTCTGAGGCTGCCTGGGACAGTGGCTTCCGGTGGTCTGGTGGTCTGCTTCATGGAGTAGATAATAGTGACCTCAGGGAGAGGGGAGGAGCCGCGATGCAGGGAGCAACGAATCGGCTGTGGCAAGGGTCCAATGGCAGGGGGGGGAGTAGGGAAACACTCGGAGCGTGTTTCCCTACTCCTCCCCCTGCCTAGGAATCGCTCCATAATGGCTGCCAACCACCCTAACCGCCCTCAAAAAATCGCTGCCACCCTCCCTCTCCAAGTCCGGATTTGGACGCCTCGGGTGAAGCCATGAGGAGGTGGTCAACAGTGTGGACCACAATGCGGAGAAGGTGATAAGCACTGCGAGGAGGAGTGAGGAGGAGACGGAGGAAGCTAGCACACAGGACACTGCCGGCAATGATCACAAGGAGGGCCAAAGTGACTCGGGGGAGGGAGTGGAGGAAGACAACGATTCCGACGAAATGCATGACTCCCAGGAAGAGCAGAGTGATCCCGAGGAGACTGGAGGAGAGCTACAAGATCAGCAAAATGATAGCAGGACTAAAGACTCCTCTGGAGAGGGGAAGGCAGGGCCGGTCTTAGCAAGTGCGGGGCCCTGTGCAGACCAATTTGGTGGGGCTCCATCCTAGCCCCACCCCTGGCCCAGCCCCACCCCACCCCACCCCACCCTAGCTCCACCCATTGATAAAATTATTCAATCTTTAGAATTTTTTTTTATTTATGAAATTTCAAATAAAGACAAATTAAGCTAAACTTGTACAGAAAAACTGATTGAAATAATAAGCACAATGCTATCATTGAGAGAGGCCAGAAGGCGCGTGCTGGCTGCAGCCCATAGAGGTATGTGATGCACGGCTTCAGCACCCGGTAATACAGCATAGCTCCGTTACCTCTATGACCAGATTCCTCCTTTGGCCAGGCCTGATCCACATTTCCATCAGAGAAGAAGAGACTAAGGTGCACATCAAAGAGACGATAACAAACTAGTTGCTCTCTCTCGAGTGTCCTGAAAACTCCCCGTCCTCCCTCTGCTCCTCCAGATGAGACCAACTGTGCCATGTTGCTTCAGTTAATAGCATTCTAATTTAAAAATAAGCTTGGCTCTGCACGCTGGACCGTACCACTTTCAAAGCAAACCGGATCATTCAAACACACATACACACAACCCACATTAGTTCTGATTGGTTTTTTTTTTTTTTTTTTTGGGGGGGGGGGGGGTTCTAAGTGACAGGGGTGAAGAAGAAAGCTTTATTCATGCTTCCTTCCTACCTTTTTCATTTTTTCTTAACCTGGGGTACCCGGCAAGAGTAACACAGCTTTAGTGCACTATTCCGAACCCACCGCAAAAGGTGAGGCGAAGAAAAAAAACTGGAGGAAAATTGCAGGTTCTGTATTGATTGTATTTATAATTTTGCTTTTCCCTATTCCCCCCTCCTTTACCTTTCTACCCTTTCCCTCCTCTCTCTGTTATATACATATTGATATTCTTTGATCTGACAATTTGATTATTCCTTGTGTTTTGCATCTCATATCCCTATATCATTATAAATTAATAAAATTTCATGGAAAAACAAAAGAAAGAAAAATCTGGAAGTGGAAGCTCCCACACACCCGCACTGTGCAGGGAAGGAGAGGGGAGGCGCTTGCAGCACTGACAGGAGTTAAAAGAGCAAAACCGGCATGTGGAAAACAGAAACCACATGCATCTGGATCATTACAGAGCTCACACTCACGCTCACCATCCAAACATACAAATTACACACCGCGATTTAAAAAAAAAAAGGCCCTTTCGCCTAGTGGCAGTAGGAACCAGAGAACAATCAAAGGCCAAAAGGGAACGGGATGTCTTTTTATTTTCTATTCCCACCCTCAGATACTAGCTTTGGACGGGGAAAGTCACCCTCCTGCCTCTACTCATGCTTTCATTTTGTTTCATGCTGTCTTCGCCGGCTTCCTCTTCCAGCTGCTTCTGCTTAGGTAAGTAAAGCTTCTCTCCTTCTCTTTAGTTGCATAGTCCGCCGCCAGACTACGACCCCTGCCTGCACAGACACCTCTGTAGAGCTGGCGCGCCGCATGACCCAGGTAAGGGAGCAGAACCAGCCCTCTGACTGCTGCCATGCCTGAAAGCCGAAGATGCCAGGCAGCCCCCGGCCACCGGAGAAAGGGAAGAATAGTCAGTAAGGCCCAGAAGGATCCCCAGGAAACACATAAACCCCCAGTGGCCCAGAGGTAGAACTGCAGGAAAACGACTGTGGCTGACCAGCCATCGCTTGGTTTAATCGCCATCCTCAAGCGGGTAGGGTGGTCTTTCTAAAGCACAGCTACTGTCGCCACTGCTTACAGCTGCCAGGTAGCAAATCGCAACGGACTGGTTGCAAGACTCACGAGAGGGGAGGAGGCAGAGGAAGATCACTGCACTGACTGCAGGCATTGAGGCGCGAGGCACTATGCGGCCGCCTCGGTCGCCTCGGCCTAAGACCGGCCCTGGGGGAAGGTATGATGGCTCACAGACACAACACTCTCTGTCTCACACTCACTCACACAGAGGAGCTGCTGCTTCACATTGTCATTATTAAATTGTTGTTCCATCTGAAACAAGTCTAAAGCTGTTTCAACTGGATAGACAGTGCCTTAAAACGTGGAGGACACAAGGAGGGGGGAGAAAGGGGAAAAAGGGAGGGAGGGGGGACCCTGCAACTGGGAAAAAGGGAGGGAGGGGGGACCCTCCAACTGGGAGACAGACTGGGGGGGGTGCAACGACGACGACCCTGGAGCTGGGAGGGAGGGGGGGAGCCTGGCACATACTCTCATTGTCACATACACACACTCGCACCCAGTCTCACTCACTCTCTGTCACACACACACACTCGCACATTCACTCTCTCTCAGTCACTCTCACACACACTCTCTCAAACATACACACTCCGTGGAAAACCTTGCTAGTGCCTGTTTCCTTTAAAACAGAAACGGGTCTTTTTTACTAGTATTCTATAATGATGTGTGTAACTTAATTGTTTAGCTAATCAGTGCTGTGGATGTCAACAAGCAATTATCAGCAGTAATTGGCACTAATTAAGATTTACGCATACAACTTGCTAAGCATATTCTTTAATGAGGTGCGCGTAAATTCTAAGTCACATAGTTGAAAAGTGGGTGTGGCTATGGAAGTGAAATGGGCGGGACATGGGTGTTTCTAAAATCTATGTGTGTTGTTATAGAATACACCTGTTCCGCACCTAATTTAAGCATCAGGATTTACACCAGGTTTTAGTTGGCGTAATTGACCGCAACCACGTTTAGTCACACAGAGCAGCATTCGGTGTATTCTATAATATACATCTAAATTAAAGAATACTTTATTGACTCCGCTTTGATTTCCGTGCGGAAATCAAGGTGTGACATATAGAATCTAACCCTAAGGCTATCGATTTTTTTTGAGTGCCCATTTTTGTGCACCATTTTTAGATTCCAGCCCTAAATGTGCTACTTTCCTTCCCTGGCCTAAACACTCCCCAAAGAGTACCTACTTGACGTCTGGATAAATTTGAGAACACTTTGGAAGATTGTGCTTACTTTTAGCTAGCCATGAGGAAATTTTCAGCAAAAGTATATCACCCAGATAAATGGCTTTGAAAATTGCTCTCCATGTGCCTAACTTGTAATTTAAACATTACTGAAACATCTACCTTTTCTTATTGGACATCTGCATCCCCTTTTAAGACATCTAACATTAACACTTTTAAAGAAATGAAGGGAATTCTAAAACTGGGATGTGTAGTTATATGCACCTTATGTACTTTGATGAGACAAGTATGCATACATTATTGTACACACTTTTGATATCTTGCCTAGATTTTTTTTTAATGTTTTTTTATACAATTCTTTCTTACAGTTCACCAAGTAATACACTTCTACAATAAAGGAGAATAACAAACAGGAAATAAACACATTCTTGTTCAAAAAGAACGTTTATTACTAAAAAAACAAAGAAAATTCTCAAGTCCACAATAATGGGGGGTATCAGTAGTGAAATAATTTCAGTTGTTAGAGCTGGAAAGCTTCCATCTATAAATTTCCCACACTGTAATAGTTTCTCCATGTTGAATGTTTTGGAAATACGGTATATGATTGAGGTGTCGGCAATTCCTGAAGACAAATTACTTCCATGCACTAAAGTATTCTATTTGTTGACTAGGGCTGGAAATGAGTTCAACTCTCAGTCTGTAAGGCCCAACCTTAAAATGGAGGGTCTGGAACCTGGAAACATTACAACTATTTTGGAAACATCTGTAACAAACTATAATTCCTGCTACTTTGTTGGTAATCTTTGCTTTGGTGGCAGACCGAGAGTGGCTATTGAGACTGTATTTTTGTAATCGGCAGAAGATGTTATATAATCTTAGGGTTCAGGCATTTCTGGATGTTTCAAGAGATACTCAAAAGAAAGAGGAAGCAATTTCTGCTGATGGAGTGTTACAATTAGGAGCAATTTTCTTCTTAAAATTTCCCTTCAGGTGTGTAATTATATTTTGCTTAGAGTATGGTAATATACATTATGCAGGTTTGTCAGTAAAAAAAGGGGAGCACAAGAGATAGAGAGGGCTCCCCACAAATAGGATGGCATCGCGGGAAAGAAAAAAAAAAGAGAGAGAAGGAGGGGAAAGGAAGGGGATCTGGCACAGGGCGAGTAGGAATCGAGGGAGGGACCAATCAGAACAGAGGGAAAGAGGACCAATAGGAAAGGCAGGCAAAAATTTTAAAACAGGGAGTAAGGCATGCTGACACCAGAATTTTGAGCAGTGAAGGCGTTTGCATTGTGGAGTTTGCTCATGGCAGGTGGGCGGTTGCAGGCCATTGCATTGCACAGCTTACCCATCTTTTCTGGTGGCCCTGTCTTCTACTGTGGCCATTTAGTCCAGACAGGCAGAGGGAGGCGGACCTACAGCAACCCTTGAAGCATGTACGGGAGTCAGAGGAGGCTCACTGCCAATCTGGGAGATTCTTCCAGTACTTGGAAGGAGCAGCACAGTTTGCAGGTAGAGCATGGAGAGTGATGGGTCTGATCGAAGAATGGGCACTTGTGGGGAAGGTACCAACTGCTACCGATGCTAAAACAGGGCCACTGAGGGGTTGCTCACTTGTCCATGGTGTACAGAAAACAAAGGGACACTGTGGGGCAGCTCATTTTTGCTGCATTTCCTTGTGCTCCCATTGTGAAGGATGCAGGGAGAGTACCGCTGGCTGTTGGGACCATATGAGGCAGGCTGCTGTTGGTCACTTGCCCCTTGCCACATGAGCTGTGGGTGCAACCATGTTGATTGGGGCTAGAAACATGGTTCAATGGTGTAATCAAAGTGGCCATTTTAAGTGTGTCATACTGCTTAATATGTCCTCTATCTTGTGTGTTGTGGACATCCTAGACAAGAGGACAGCTCAGCCAGCTTGTGGTATCCATATTGTGCGTGGCAGACAAGGCAGCCATCTTGCCATCAGGCAAGCATTTAATGGGATACCCACTCAGCAGCCATACTGAGTGTGGCAGACAAAACTAAATATGAAAAGGGGAGGAAGAAGGAAAGGAGAGAGAAAAGGCAGGAGTAAGAAAACGGCAAGGCAGATGGTCCACTACATCCAATGTGGAAAACAAAAACATGTGTTTTTAGTTATTATGTGATAAAAGGGATCAGGTGTGCTAGCATTTGTAGCTTGCACCAAAAATCAGCTGGCACTAAATGCTGAGATGCCCATAGGAATATAATGGGCATCTCAGCATTTAGCGCCACTTGATTTTTTAGTACAAGCTAAAATGCTAGCATACTTTATTAAAAAACCTCCAAAGTTTTGTTTCTACATGTTTATTTATCTATCTTTTGGAGTTCCAGTGTAATTTTCATACTTGGATTCATTCATTCCAAGCATACTTGAATGTTTGATTTTATGTTTGGCATTTCAGTTTTTCTGCCACTGATGCAGCTGGATCTTGGCAAAACATGGCCATGTTGAGCAACTGTGTTTGAATCCTGAGAGAAAAAGCAGGACATGGACGTTGCTGACAGCTAGGGACCTGAAGTTGGGGTTGCATCATAGATTGCTTTGTCTCTCTCCTGCTTCAACTCATTGGGAATGTAAATTTAAGGGTGCCTTTTTTTGGTTGGCACCCTTCCTATGGAATCCACTCCCTGATGAGTTTCATATGGAAGAATTTCTGAAGAGGTTTAAAGAGTTCTTAAAGACCCATTTTTTTACAAGCATTTGGGGCTTTCAATAAATAGGAGAAGTGGGATTGGCTTTGTGAGAGACATATTGGATTTATTTATAACCCACCTATCCAAACATCTAAGTGGAGTACAAAAGAACACTCATAAAATAGCACATAAAACATAATGATAAAACATATATGCACCCAATGCCCCAAAATATCCTGAAAACCCTCCCCTCAAGAAAATACTTTACAATATGATGAATGGCTCTTGTGTGCCTGTGTAGGTCTTTCTATAATTTTATGCTGTTCTTTTCTATAATTTACCTGTTATAATTCTTGTAAACTACTATTTTCTTAGTAAGTCAGGTGGTATATCAAGTTTTACTAAATGGCATGAAAAATAATAAATTAAACTTACATTTATGAGTGCATTATACTCTATTCCAGGAGAGGGTAACCATGGTCCTCAAGGGCCACAACCTGGTCAGGTTTTTAAGATTTCCACAATTAATATGCATGAGATCTATTTACATTCAATTGAAGCAGTAGATGCAAATCAATCTCATGCATACTCATTGTGGTAATCTTGAAAACCTGACTGGGTTGTGGCCCTTGAGGACCATGGTTGCTCATCCCTCATGTAACTGCACTGGGATGTATACATAGGTGGAACATGAGAAAGGCATAGGTGGGAGTTCAATTTACGCATGTAACTTATAGAATACTGTCAGTTATGTGTATAACAGGTTTGTGGATTTACATCCACCATTGACCTGGCATAAATGATCATAACTGTCTTGAGTGAATTCCTTCACAAAGGCAGTAAATAAAGCCTAATAAATAAATAAGTAATTTAAGCATGCCAATGCAGACATGCTAATATTCTATAAGAACATCCTGGCACACAGATGCTATTATCGAATTGGTGCTCAGCATGCAGCATTGGCGCACCTAACTGGATGTACCCAGTTACAGAAGTGCCCCCTTACCCATAATTCTCAGCATTATTTAACCAGCCAGGAATGGCTCCTGGCTGGTTAAATAGTGCTTAACCTACGGAATGGTGAATTGTCAACAGGAGATAGTTGGTTTTCTCCCGCTGAATATTCCCAGTCAGTGCTTAGTGACTAACCGGTTAAATCGTGCGATGTAACCAAATATCCGCTAATATTCAGCACATCACTGGCTACATTTGGCAGCCAAATTGGGCTGCAAAAATATCAGGTCTATCTTTGGTTGTTTTAAATTTAACTCACCAGCGCTGAATATTGGCTTAGCTGGTTAAGTTTATACCAGTCAAAAATAAACCGGATATTGAATGCCGGTCACCGAACATTGTACACTGCTATAATGTTATTTTTATTTTGGCAGTATATCAAATAAAATGAACCTTAAACAGCCCGTCATTGAATATCCAGTCTCACCGCTGACCACAGGAGTTAGCCAGGCTGCCTCCCGTGGTCTGAGTATCGGCCCCTTAGTCTCCACAGATCTAGCAATAAAGATGATGTAGTGGTACATGACAGCTACTGAGAAAGGAAATCAGCATTAGCAGTGAAGTATGACTAGAGAAAGCGTGTTATGCCAGTTTACAAACGTACTGTGTCTGTGCTATATTATGTACCTATAGACTGCCTTTTATGTCTCAAATTTACCATAAACAATAGAACACACACACTTAGAGCGGTAAAAGCAATGACATACTTTCAGATGTGTCAATTGGAGTCTTTTTCCCTACTCTCTAATGGGCTCCAACTTTGAATGCTTATTTTTCTGTCAGCTTCCTTAAGTCATTAAATTGACTTGATTGTCCTGACCTTTCATATTTGTTCCTCACAAATGCAATTCTTCACAGATCAGCTTAGAGCAGCAGCTTTCAACCCAGTTCTTGGGAACACTTTCTCACTCGGCTTTTTCAGGCTGTCCATGATGGCTCTGCATGAGGTATGTTTGCATCATCAGTCTGGGTATTAGGCTTGATGTATGTAAATGTATATTGGGATCAATACTGAGCTGGTGGTGGTCAGCAGTTTTTAATCAACTGACTACCACAGGCAAAACTGAGCCCAGATATTCCGTGCTGGGCCGTATTCAGCTTCTGGTATTGAATATCCAGTTGCAGTCACCCAGAAGTTATCTGGGTACTGGTCGATATTCAGACCAGTGCTTGATTAGCTCAGTGGATAAAGTTATAACAGTCTTTTTGCTGTCCTAATTTTATTTGCTTACTTAGCTGATTAGTGGACTGAATATTGCCGCTAACCGGTTCAGAATGGCTCCTCTCAAACTCCGCCTCTGGACCACCCCCTTAAACTAGCCAGTTTGCACATGGCCAGATAGCCATGGCCACGTCCATCTTAATATCAGCAATCAGCCAGCTCAGCAGGGTTTAGGCAGGAACCTCTCCTGCCCAGTTGAATCCCCTTTGAATATTGACCCCATTGTGTAAATGCATCATGAACTGCCTAAAAAGCAGGCTAGGTAGGTTGCTGCTAAGGACTGGGTTAAGAAACACTGACTTAGGGCCCCTTTTACCAAGCTGCAGCAAAAGGGGTCTGCACTGGTGTCGGTGTGTGATTTTCAAGCGTGCTGAAGTCCCCATTTTACCTCAGCGGGTAAAATAAAAGGCTCTTTTTCCTGCAGGAAATGGCCATGCGGCAAGTAGAGCGTTTGCTGTGTGGCCATTTTAGGGGGAAGCCCTTGCTGCCATCCATTGAGGTGGCGGTAGGGGCTCCCACACTAACCCAGCAGTAACTGGGCAGCACGAAGCACCGCCCGATTACTGCCAGGTACACTCCGGCGCTACAAAATAGTGCCGGATATGACGACCTGCTAGGGGTGGGAAGTACTGCTGGGCTGCTGCGGTAGCCCGGTGGTACTTCCTGTTTAGCAAGTGGTAAGCCCAAGCTGGTCTTACTGCCTTTTAGTAAAATGGGCCCTCAGTGATTGAGAAAGATGGAAGACAGGTACTGTGTATTTCAGTACTTCCTAACCCAGTCCTTGAGGACTACTTTGCCAGTCTGTTTTTCAGGATATCCATAGAATATAAACACAGAAAAATGTAGGCAGATAAAGACCTGTATGGCCTATCCAGTCTGCCCATCCATGCCATGTACTCTATCTATCTATCCCTTAGAGATCCTATGTACTTGTCCCAAGCTCTCTTGAATTCAGATACTGTTTTCATCTCCACACTTCCACCGGAAGGCCATTCCATACTTTCACCACCCTTTCTCTGAAGAAGTACCTCGGGTTACTTCTGAGTCTATCCCCTTTCACCTTCATCCTATGCCTCCTCGTTCTAGAGCTTCCTTTCAGTTGAAAGAGACTCGCCTACTATGCATTTATGCTGTGTAGGTATTTAAATGTGTTTATCATATCTCCCCTCCCACCTTTCTTCCAAAATATACATAGTGAGATCTTTAAATGTGTCCCCTTAAGCTTTATGATGAAGACCACTGACCATTTTAGTAGCTGCCCTCTGGACTGACTCCATCCTGTTTATATCTTTTTGAAGGTGCTGTCTCCTGAATTGTACACAATATTCTAAATGAGGTCTCACCAAAGTTTTATACAGGGGCATCATCATATCCTTTTTTTTCTACTGGCCATTCCTCTCCTTATACACCCAAGCATCTTTCTAGCTTTCACCATCATCTTTTCTACCTGTTTGGTCACCTTAAGATCATCACATATGAACACACCCAACTTCCACTCCTCTTCTGTGCACGAAAGTTCTTCACCTCCTAAACTGTTAAGTTCCTTCGGTATTTTTCAGTCCAAATGCATGATCCCGCATTTGTTAGCATTAAATCTTAGCTGCCAAATTACAGACCATTCCTTTAGCTTCACTTAGTCCTTCCTCATTTTAGCCACACCATCAGGGGTGTCTACCCTATTGCAGATTTTGGTATCATCTGCAAAGAGGCAAACATTACCAGACAGCCCTTCAAGAATATCACTTACAAAAATGTTAAAAAGAATCAGCCCAAAATTTGAAGATTGGGGCACACCACTGGTAAAATCTTTTTCCTCCGTCACCTTCCACTCAACCAGTTCTTAACCTAGTCGTTCACCTAAGGGCCCACACTGAGGACACTCAGTTTATTTATTAGTCTTCTATGTGGAACCATGTCAAAAGCTTTACTAAAATGTAAATACACCACATCTATCATGGCATCAGTGTTTTCTCCAAGCTGAGCACGTGTGCATGCACACAGATTATGAATCCTGTACACCCAGTAAAATATAGCATGAACAAGACATTTTAATTAGCTGTTTGAAAGCAGTATAGAGAAACTAAGCTATTCACATCTGCCTCATCTTAGCAGCTGAGCGAATATTTAGCTTAAATTGGTGCTTTGCTAAGTCGGCTGTTATAGTGTCATCCATAGGAAGCTGCTGAAATATTAGCTATAGATTGCTAATGACACTGTACATAAGAACATAAGTAATGCCATACTGGGACAGACTAACAACCCATCAAGCCCAGTATCCTGTTTCCAACAATGGTCAATCCAGTTGACAAGTACCTGGCAAGATCCTGAAAGAGTAGGACAGATTTTGCGCTGCTTATTGCAGAAATAAGCAGTGGATTTTCCCAAGTCCATCTTAATAATGGCTTCTGGACTTTTCTTTTCGGAACTTGTCTAAACCTTTTCTAAACCCTGCTAAGTTAACTGCCTTTACCACATTCTCTGACAATGAATTACAGAGTTTAAATAGGTTGAGTGAATAAATATTTTCTCCAATTTGTTTCAAATTTATTACTTAGTATCTTCATTGTGTGCCCCTGAGTCCATTTAAAATAGATCACTTTAAGCTGTGTGATTCTGTTTTAAATAGCCCTATTATAAGGGGTGTGTGTGTGTGTGTGTGGGGGGGGGGGGGGGGGGGTATTACAACTATATGGCTTTTACCTAACTTTTTATCATGTTTGAAATGCCTTCTTTGTCTTGGTTTTAATTCATGTTAAGTAAGACATCAACAATATTAATGCAGTACATTATTTCAAATTTTGCAGCATGTTATGATTACAATTTTTAATCAAGAGTTTCTGCTGCACAAAAATGCTCCCAAATTTGGTCTGTAGAAAGTTTTGCACATGAACTGAATATTTTGCACATAAGCCATCACTCCTTAAGGGAAACCTTACTTGGCATATATTTGCATAGAAATGAGATACTGCATGCCAAAGTGGCTCACACATTATGAGAGCCTAAAAAACAAACGGGCTGGGTTGAGAATCAGTAAGACCTCTGAAAGCTGAAAACCAAGTCTCCAGGCATTTACAGTTAACCATTTATTAAGGGCCCTGTTTACTAAAGTGTGCTAGTGTGCTAGTGTTTTTAACACATGCTAAAATTAGTTTGTGCTACATGCTAGAGACACCCGTATATTCCTAAGGGTGTCTCTAGCGTTACCGTGCGCTAAAAATGCTAGCAAGCCTATAGTGTGGCTTAGTAAATAGGGCCCTAAATTTGTCATACCTTTTTACATAATACAAATATCAAAGCGGTTTACAATACGCAAATGGGCTGATATTCAAAGTGATTTAAGCCTGCCCACTTAAATAGCTTCCAGACTGTGTAGTACCGTGAGCTGCCGTGAGAGGTTGTGGCAGCCATTTTAGAGAAGCGCTGCAAGGGGGCTGCGTTCCTGCCTCCAACAACCCCGCTGGACCACCAGGGATACAGGTAGGCCCGGGGGAGTCTTCTGGGGGGGGGGGGGTTGTTTTGGTTTGAGCTGAGAGGGGGAGGGAAAGAGGAGACATTGGAAAGGGAGCTTGAAGGGGCTTTAAAAAAATTATGTGGGCCGAGCTGCCAGGGTGGAGCCTCTCCCTATATCATCCAAAAAACTGTAACACCCAATTTAAAATAAATCCGAGCCGCTACTGAATACTCCCGTATACAGCCCCGGCTAAATATTGGCCAGGCCTACATAAGTGCTGGGTGCCCAGCCCGCCCGAAATACTACTACTACTACTACTACTACTTAACATTTCTAGAGTGCTACTAGGGTTACGCAGTGCTGTACAATTTAACAAAGAGAGACAGTTCCTGCTCAAAGAGCTTACAATCTAATAGACAAGTGAACGGTCGGTCCGATAGGGGCAGTCAAATTGGGGCAGTCTGGATTCACTGAACGGTAAAGGTTAGGTGTCGAACGCAGCATTGAAGAGGTGGGCTTTAAGCAAAGACTTGAAGACGGGCAGGGAGGGGGCTTGGCGTAAGGGCTCAGGAAGGTTGTTCCAAGCATAGGGTGAGGCGAGGCAGAATGAGTGGAGCCTGGAGTTGGCGGTGGTGGAGAAGGGTACTAAGAGGAGGGATTTATCCTGTGAACGGAGGTTACGGGCGGGAACATAAGGGGAGATGAGGGTAGAAAGATAGTGAGGGGCAGCAGACTGAGTGCATTTGTAGGTAAGAAGGAGAAGCTTGAATTGAATGCGGTATCTGATCGGAAGCCAGTGAAGTGACCTGAGGAGAGGGGTGATATGAGTATATCGGTTCTGGCGGAATATGAGACGTGCAGCAGAGTTCTGAACAGATTGAAGGGGGGATAGATGGCTAAGTGGGAGGCCGGTGAGGAGTAAATTGCAGTAGTCCAGGCGAGAGGTAATGGAGAGCGTGGACGAGAGTTCTGGTGGTGTGTTCAGAGAGGAAAGGGCGAATTTTGCCTATGTTAAAGAGGAAGAAGTGACAGGTCTTGGCTATCTGCTGAATATGCGCAGAGAAGGAGAGAGAGAGGAGTCAAAGATGACTCCGAGGTTGTGGGCAGATGAGACAGGGAGGATGAGGGTGTTATCAACTGAGATAGAAAGTGGAGGAAGAGGAGAAGTGGGTTTTGGTGGAAAGACGATAAGCTCGGTCTTGGACATGTTCACTTTCAGGTGGTGGTTGGACATCCAGGCAACAATGTCGGATAAGCAGGCCGATACCTTTGCCTGGGTCTCCGCGGTGATGTCTGGTGTGGAGAGATACAGTTGGGTGTCATCAGCATAGAGATGATACTGGAAACCATGAGATGAGATCAGGGAGCCCAGGGAAGAGGTGTAGATAAAGAAGAGAAGGGGTCCAAGGACAGATCCCTGGGGAACACCAACAGATAAGGGGATGGGGTGGAGGAAGATCCATGAGAGTGAACTTTGAAGGTGCGGTGGGAGAGATAGGAGGAGAACCAGGAGAGGACAGAGCCCTGGAACCTAAATGAGGACAGTGTGGCAAGAAGTAAGTCATGATTGACAGTGTCAAAAGCGGCGGATAGATCGAGGAGGATGACGACGGAGTAGTGGTCTCTGGATTTGGCAAGGAACAGGTCATTACAGACTTTAGAGAGTGCTGTTTCTGTTGAGTGAAGAGGGCGAAAACCGGATTGAAGCGGATCGAGGATGGCATGAGAGAAGAGAAAATCAAGGCAGCGGCTATGGACTGCGCGCTCAAATATCTTGGAGAGGAAGGGTAGGAGGGAGATGGGAAATGATCTCCAATATTCTGTGCCAGTGCCCAGACATGGCCTGACATTGAATATCAGGGGATACTTTAGCCAGCGATGATCAGCGTTTGAAAAAACGCTGACCACCATCGGCTGAACATCAGGAGGGGGGTGGAATATATAATAAAACTAATAAGAAATGGAATTGAAAATCTGAGCAAGGCCAAGCCTTCCCTTCTCTTAATGCCTCTCAAACAAAAAGTAAAATATTTTATTTAAAATAATGTCTTCATGAAAATTGTTTTAAAAATGAGAGAAAAACACTGAGAGGACTCCAAAACCTCTCATTTCTTAGACCACAGTAATATTCTCTGCCCTGGGCTCTACTTTGGATTCTGGACAGAGCAAAGAATGAACACTTTCCAATGCTATAAATATTTTATGAATTTCCAGCCACTTATTTTAATGGCAGATTGTAAAAGCATTTAACCATATTACACCCCATCTCTCATGCCCAATGCATTATTCACAGAGAACTCTTTTATTGCCTGGCATGGCAGAGCTGTCAGGGCTTTGTAAAATCTATATATATAAAACTCACCCTCAACGTTCTATTGTCTGACATCACTGAAGCCAAGGTTCGTAAGTTCGAAGCTCTGAAGCCACGAAAATCACAGTCTCGGGGCCCCGCCCTCACGTCAAACGTTATGACGTTGAGGGCAGAGCAATTCACTCACATTGACGGCGGCCAGGACGGCGCAATGGCGTCACTGACGATGAAGGTGCGTTGGGTGGGGGGGCCAGAGTCACACATCGACGGCGGCCATGGTGGTGCAATGGCATCACTAACAATGAAGGTGCGTTGGGTGGGGAGCCACAGGAAAGCCTTGCTAGCGCCCGTTTCATTGGCTCCAGAAACGGGCCTTTTTTTACTAGTAAATAAATAAATGGCAAAAAAAATTTCTAAAAGTATATTCTGCATAGAGGGTTTGTCACTGCAACAACTAGAAGGGAAGTTTCAAAGCCATGTACTGTGATAAAAAGATTTTTATCCTGGATAAAGTGGTTCAGCGGAAAAATGCTCACCTTGAATGTAGCTCAAAGTCCATTAAAGTGCCATGATACACTTTTACTCACATTACAAGGATACATTTCTGTAGGTGTTTTCAGCCCATGAACAAAAAAGCACACTTTTGACTTTCAAACGTACATGCACCATTCTGCCTCTTCTCCCTTCATCTCCCCTGCAGAAATAACAGGTGCAAAGTCTGCAAAACTCTTTTGACTTACTTGCAAATATTCCAAGCTACGCAAAGTGGACAATTTCACTTTAAAATCTGTGTAAAGTATGCATGTGAAAACTACCCACATTGGGGAGAGGGGGGGAGGGAGCATTCAGTAGAGGCTTTACAGTTTTTCGGATGTTACATTGAGATGCTCCACTTTATTTAACTGTATCCATGACAGAATGATTGGGGGGGAGGGGAAGGTCAGATTGTTTATGAAGCCAATGTTTACTGTCATTTCCCTCAGTTAGGAAGATCAGATATAATATAATTCTATCATCTTCACTTACTTATCAAGCTCCAGGATTTTAGAACTTACTGCCATTGGAGCTGAGGCTCAACTCAGATTTTCTTATTTTTAGGACGCTGCTTAAAACATTTTTACTTAAGAAATATGTAGTGGGAATTTTTTTATTAAGCTGGTCATTTTATGTGTTACAACAAATTGCACTGTATTTAAAACATTATGTTCACTTTTTAAATTTTGTAAACCTTAGTGAACCATATCGGTATTTGTGAGCCATATGTCTTGTATAATAATAATAATAATAATAATAAAGTGGGTACTAACATTCATGTACTTTATTACACCTGTGTATGACTAGAATAATGACATACACACATGCATGTGTGCATGTGAGTATATGTGCATGAATGCCAAAATTCCACTTAAGTACTATTCTGTAAATACATGCTTACCTTTCACATCACGCACCGAGACTGAGGCGACACTAAATAAAGTTGCATGGAAATTCTTTTAAAACAAACAGGAGGAAATATATTTTTTTCACTCAGTGAATAGTTAAGCTCTGGAACTTGTTGCCAGAGGATGTAGTAACAGCAGCGTATCTGGGGTTAAAAAAGGTTTGGACAAGTTCCTGGAGGAAAAGTCAATAGTCTGCTATTGAGACAGACATGGGGGAAGCCACTGCTTGCCCTGGTTGCATGGAATGTTGCTACTATTTGGGTTTCTGCCAGGTACTTGTGACCTGACTTGGCCACTGTTGGAAACAGGATACTGAGCTAGAAAGACAATTGGTCTGATCCAGTATGGCTATACTTATGTTCTTATGTATGTTACAGGTAAGCCTTTGAGCAGAGTCTGGGTAGAACATGGGCAGGACTCATAAATGTGTAACTTACAGATGCCTACTTTCTATTATAGCATAGCACTCTCTGGGTGCCTATTTATAATTGCACTGTTATAGATTTACCCCATAGTTTGAAACAATGACAGCTGTTTGATAATTATATCCCACTATTGTATTAAAAACACAAAACAAAAACAATTGTAAGCTCTGTCAAGCAGGGACTGTCTCATATGTGTTTTAGTGTACAGCTCTGCATACGTCTAGTAGCGCTATAGGAATGATAAGTAATGTTTTCTTTTAAGCCAAGCAGTATGTGATTGTGTGAGCAGGGTTATAGTGGGAGGCTTTTATAAAGTACAGTCAGACAAGGAAAAAATGAAATAAAACCCCTTTATTAAACAAACGCTAAATCCTGTTACCTCACAGGTATAGCAAAGTAAAGAATAAGGTTTTTTTTAGTTTCAAAGGCAAACTTCACACAGGCCCGCAGCTAACGGATCTCAAGCCCACAGTATATACAGCTACGTATAGGGTTTCACAATACAGGTCCATCTCAGCCAGACATCATGGACAGGGTTCTTGTAGAACTAAAGTTAAAGTTTAGCCTACCTTAGCCACATTCTGGTAACTTACACGTAAGCAGGGGAGACTTACACTCAGTGCTCTTTTTGTGCCGGTATGCACCGGTACAGCATACTGGCACTTTTTTTTTCTGAGGGCTGGCAGCTCCCTTACATTCCGTTCTGCCCCCTGCAAAATATTCTATTTACCGAAGTCACAGCAGCGAACCGGCAGGCGGCGGCGGCAGTAAAAGCAGCAAGCAGGCAGGCTCACCTCCGTCCTTCGCTTCCTTGACCTCTCAGCATCCCGCCTTCCTCTGATGTAATTTCCTTTACACAAGGGCGGGATGCTGAGAGGGCAGGGAAGCGAAGGACAGAGGTAAGCCTGCCTGCTTGCTGCCTTTACTGCTGCCGCCTGCCAGTTCGCTGCTGCGACTTTGGTAAATAGGGTCACTTCCACTCCACTCTCTATCTAGTCCACTGTAAATAAGGAAGACATTTGATTAATCTCTGTTTCCACTCCCCCGCGCAGCCGTCCCCATTCACTCAAAACACAGGAAGCAAACCTATGAGCTGCTGCATCTACGTTGTCGTTCTTTATTGTCGGTCCATCTGTAGCAAGTCTAACATTGTTTTTGTTGGATAGGCAGTGCCTTATAAGGTGGAGGAGAAAAAACATAATTGAATATCAGTAAAACAACTTCAAACATTATTGTAGCTAGTAGAAACAGCAATTATAAATTCTGTAGTTTGTGCTCATTTTTCTTCACTGTGATTCTATACAATTCAGATGGCCAGATGTCAGTGAAAATATTCTGTTTCCTGATAGGTTCATCTTAACTGGTTGTAAACTGCCTTGGGAAGCCTGGTGTTTATAAAGACGGTGGAATATATTACAATTAAATGGAAGTAGAATTAAACTCTCCTTTCATTGGGGCACATGGAATCACATCTTCATCTGTTTTGTAGAAGTTTATCCTGGATATAGAGGGGAGGGGAGGGGAGGGCAGGGGAGGGCAGGGGAGAGAGGAGAGTTACTGGACATGGATTGATGGAGGGGAGGGCAGGAGAAATGCTGGACATGGATGAAGGAGAGGGAAGACGGGAAGGAGATGCACATGGATGGAGGGGAGGGAAGAGAGGAGAATGCTGGACATGGATAAAGTGGAGGGCAGGGAAGAGAATTGTTTGAGGGAAGGAAAGACAGAGGAAGGAGATACACACAGATGGAGGGGAAGGGATAGAGGAGAAATGCTGGACTTGGATGGAGGAGAGGGAAGACAGAGGAAGGAGATGCACATGGATGGTGGGGAGGGGAGAGAATTGAAATGCTGGACATGGATGAAGAGGAGGAAAGAGAGAGGAAGTGAGATGAACATGGATGGAGGGGAGGGGGGAGGAGAAATGCTGTACATGGATGGAGGGGAGAGAAGACAGAGGAAGAGATGCACCTGGATTTAGGGGAGATGAGAAATTCTGGACATGGATGGAGGGGAGAGAGTTGAAATGCTGGACATGGATAGAGGGAAGATAAGAGAGAGGAAGTGAGATGAACATGGATGGAGGAGAGGAAAGAGAGAGGAAGTGAGATGAACATGGATGGAGGGGAGGAGAGAGGAGGAATGCTGGATATGGATGGATGAGAGGGAAGAGAAAGGAAGGACAGGAGATGCATATGGATGGCAGGGAGGGAAGAATAGGAAGGAGATGCATACTGATGGAGATGAGGGAAAGGGAAAAGAGGAGAAAAACTGCACATGGATGGAGAAAATAGGCAAAAACTGGATCCACTCTATACCTCCTCCAGTCAAGTCTGCGGAGGACCCAGCTTTTACCTATGGATGTAGAACAAGAAATGAAGAAGAAAGGAGAAAAGTAAAGAAATAAATGGGAAGGAAACCCTGGAAACTGAGTTAAGGGAACAGATAGAGAGCAGTAGAATCAGAGACTGGGACCGACATGATCAGAAAAACAAAGCCACCAGACAACAAAGGTAGAAAAAATCATTTTATTTTCATTTTAGTGTTTGAAAGATGTCCAATTTGGGAATTTATATCTGCTGTCTTATTTTGCACCGAGTATACTGGAGCTGTATCAGCTTATAGAAATTATAATGAAAAAAAATCACAAGTTATTTTTTTCTCCAATACTAGTATAATACTTTCAGTGATGTCTGTTTATATGCGCCATGGCTGGTATAAGAGGTGTGGGTGTGGCTATCTTAGGGGTGGAGCCATATATAATGACCCCGCCCATAATGAGTAGCGGCACCTTTTTTTCTACAAAAAAAAGCACTGCTTACACTCCAGGTTCTTTCCTCTGTTCTGCTCTGCCAGAGAGTTTTTACTTCCTACTCACTCTTGAGCCCCATCCTCCTGGCCAGGCAGCCTAACATCCATATTCTACATTGGCTCTGCTTTAGCCATGACATGACAGGTTTTGCGCCACCTGCCATAAAGTGACTAAACTGCAACCTCAGTGAGGGAACGTTCCCATGAACACCTGCCGCTATACCACTCATTCTCTCGCATGGCATATTAAATAAAGTGAACTGTAACTGTAGTAATCGTAGTAGTAGTAATAGTAGAGTTAAAAACAACAACAACAACAAAAACCAAGGCTTCCTGTTTTATGGACTTAATCATGGAATTTGATATCACACCTCATGGCAGTGAATACAGCTGCCAACATCTGGCATAGTTGTTGGCAGCTGTATTTACTGCCATGAGGTGTGATATCTGGCATAGCTAGGTTTCAGTGGCAGCCGTGTTGAACTACCACTGAAAGCCTGCATTTCATCCTTAAGTTTTGGGGTAATTTGGGATATACATTTGATATACCGCCTTCCCAGATCTTCCAGCTCATCAAGTTAACCTCTACCATGTTCTAAATCAGAGTAAAAATTCCAGGAAATGGCAGTCAGAGGCTTTTTTTTTTAATGTTGGCCATGACATTTAAATATTAAAAACATGTATATTCAGCACCACTATCCAGACAGTCAGATGTGCTGAGTATAATTATAGACTACTGACCATTGGCAGCTATAGGATAGTAATATTCAGCTGCTATTTAAATAGCTCAGTGGTTTAATTTAGAGCTGCATTTCTGTTCTAAATTACACCATTTAGCTATATGGATAAAGGATTATTATCTCTGCTTGATGACGGGACCCTTGTAATAAACAGTACACATCACAGCAAGTTCAAGACAAGTTTTACCTTCACTAGGTTCACAATACATGGGTTAAATTTACACAGCTATATGGTTCTGTGATAAAGTTTCCTTCACTCACCCTTTGCAGGAGTCCATAGGTAGGCAAAGAACATGAACAATAACCCCATTGGCAAGGAATCCTGGGATACACACAGACTGAGAATATGAGTGTGAGCAGAGGCACAAGAAGCAGACATTATGGCCACCTGGAAACCCAGGAGATGGACAAGAAATAAGAAACACAGATATCACAGTACTGGTCCAGCCCTGAAGCAAATGCAGGTGCTCATGTGCTATGTGCTGGAGCCTGTGATATGGGCCTGTGTGATGTCTACCCAAAGGAGGTGTAATCATAATAGATGAAATGATGTCACAAGGCTGAAGCTGGTCTTCAACCACTCCATTCAAGGAGGATTTAATTCTGTAGCTGTAACCCCCTCATGCCTGTGGGTGATGTAACATACAAGTAGGTTTCCGATTAGCAGAATGTATGTAGTCGTGGCAATTGGAATTCCTGCACCCAGAAGTGAGGAGGAAGCTACAGACACTAACCACGTCACCTAACCTCAAAGGCTAGGTGAGGAAATTAAGCTAAAATTAGGATTAAGATGTTTTCCCAGAATCCAATGGCACCAACCACAAGATGTTATTTGATATACACGTTGCTTTATTTGAAAATAAACATTACCTTAAGAAATAATGAATATTGAATGGAAATTAATATCAGTAATATATATAATGTATGAACCCCTCAATAATTTAATATTTCTAACACAAATTGTTGTTTCTCTTCCAGGCTAAACTTCTAGCAACAAGACTATTTTCATCAGATAAGTGTCCTCTTTTGTTTTCCTTCAAATCTCTAATACTTAGCTATTTTCTTTTAATCAGTTCACTAACTGGTACTGTTCACCTCAAGAATCGGATTCTTTCTGTATTATTTTTGTTTTCTTAAGGATTACTCCTCAGAAGACCCCGGAGTATCAGGTAAGTATAGTTAAAAAAAAATGTTTTCTTTCTTTAAATCACTTAGCTGTACTCCGTCACATGGCGTCTCAGTAGGTCTGCAGTCTTTCTTGCGTGGGGGCCCAGTTGTCCACTCCGCTCACTTTCAGGATGTCTTCTTCCTACACCTCTCTTAATTAACTTAAAGGGACAGAAAACCCTTTCTCCCTGGAAGACAGCTTTCCTAAGGGTTATTCACTTAAAAATACTGTGGCCAGATCTACCTTCAGAAATAAAACTAATCAAACCAATCCTTAGCACTTCCAAGCCTAGCTATTTAGGTTTTGTTTCCCTATGCTGTGCAAGAGAGTCTGACAGCCACTATGTATCACAGAATCATTCAAGCTCTTCACTAGCTCTCTCACAACCTTACTCTCACTCTCATTTAGACACTTTTATCGCTCTCTCTCTCTCTCTGTCACACGTTTCTTTTTCCACAAAATTCCTCTCTGATTTTCCCACTCACAGCAGCACATCCACATGCTTTCACTGCCAGACACTCTCTGCAACTGCCAACCAGCCCCGTCTCCCAGGTAACCCCTCCTTAGCTTCCCATTCCAAACCCTTCTCAAAATTCTAAGCTGCATTGCTGACTGGCGGAATGTTCGCCAGCACAAGTAAATCCTCATTTTACAACTTTTTTTCTTCTTTCCCTAACCCCACGTTACAATTCTCCCCAATGCTGCAACCGCCATCTTAGTACACCCAAAACAATGAAATTGATAGGCCAACAAGCTCCGCCTACTGGCTTCAGCACACAAAAATGGCTCACAAAGGCTCATGCCATATCCTGTTATCAAACCTCCTTGGTCTACCCTGTATGCTAAATGCAGAGCAGGTGTTGAGCATGTCTCTTAAATTTTCCACACAGGCTTTGCATTTACCACATTTAACGTTTTGCACTTAAGGTGTGGTAAGAGCAAACACCTACCACGGTTTAGTAAACAGGACCTTAAAAGGCAACGCCTGTGAAAAATGAACAGACCAGAAATTTGGTTTGTAAAAGGGTTTTAACTACTTCTCAGCTCTAAAGCAATAGTGAGACACTTAACCAGATGGGATCACTTGAGGAAGAGGCAGTCTTTATTGAGTGTTTATTGAATATTATAGTATCTTAGTTAACTCTTTGCATGTGATGGAGTCCTCAGTGGTTAGCACTCTTTTGCCCTGCTAATTTTTGTATCTGCTTAATATTTTGTTGCATAATTTACATTGTGTCTGTGGGCCTTGTTAATTATAGAATGTGCTTTGGCTTTGAACACCACGTTGATGTTGTTTTGATGAAGGACAGTCTTTCAAATACTGATAATAAAACAAATAAGATAAATACATCTGTAATTTGGCTGCAGTCATGACTTGAGATTTAGATCCATCCTATACACTTTAATCTAAGAAAAACATCGTTAGAGCCAAGAATTAAGACATGGTCTGAAAAACATAAAATATGATGTTGACACTGCGGGAACAAAGGACCCAAATCCCCCGCATTTGTGATTGTCTCTCCACACTGCAATCCCTTCCTGCCATCGCTGGATCCCTATCCTGCTTATAATCAAAAGAGAAAAACGCCTATATAGCGACCCAAATCGCGAGATAGACGTTTATCTCCCAAAAACGAATAAATCAGTATAATGGAAAGAACAATTTTAGAGCATCTGTGGCGCACGTACGTTCAGAGAAAAACGCCCAAATAAGGGGTGTGTTAGGGGCAGTGTTACGAGGTGGTTGTCTACAACGTATAACGGATAGCAAAATGATTTGTGGTGGGCGCGAACATGGGCGTCATTGCTTAGACCCCAAATAAAAGCGACCAGAGCAAGGGGGAAATCGTCTTTAGACCCATTAGCGATTGTGTGGAGTTGGAGAGTGGCGAGATTGATGTTGGGAGAGAGCTGAATTGTTGGTTGCAGAGAGAAAGCTGAGTGTGTTGAGTGTGTTGACTACTTGTTACGTTCGTCTGTGTGCTCTGCCTCTTTTGTGTCTTACCCTTTGACCTTTCCCTACTCCTACTCCTTGCTCTATCGCCCCCTTCCCCTTCCCCTATCCCTCTCCATTCACTGTTCCCACGTGTATACTGTAGTCCATGACCTCCGTTTGTCTCTGTGTTCTTGTACTATTTGGCGAGTGAGTGGCCAGAGGGCGTGGTGGCTGAAACTGAGAGATCTGTGTGCTGTTTGTGGTTTACTACTAGTACTAATATTTGCACTGGTGGGGACATGGATGCAGTTAATGCACTGGTGGCTGGCATGGTACAGGAAGAGGGCACACACCGCAGGAGGTATTCATGGCCCCCGAGTGTTCAGGCCCTGCACCACCTTCCTACAACTCACTGACCAGCAGTGTCTAACAAGGTTCAGGTTTGATAGGGACACCATTGTGCAGCTTTGTGAGCAGCTGAAACCCCTTCTTCAGCCCCAGACCCGTAGGAATAACCCCATCCCTGTCCACCTCAAAATCACTGCCTCTCTCTCTGTCCTGGCCACTGAGAGTTGCTGCCTACTGGAGGAGGAAGTGGATGGCAGGTCTTGCTGCACCACCACCGCTGGAGTAGGTGGGGTCACCTGAGGGTGCAGGCCTTCAATGCTGTGCTGCAGCTGTTGCAGTTGCTGGAGCACATCTTGGTGGGCTTGCTGGTGTGCCTGGAGCACCTCTTGGTGGGCTTGGTGCTGCGCCTGGAGGGCTTCCCGCTGCGCCTGCAGTGCTTTCCGCTGCAGCTGTAAATTTTCCTGCCGGTACTCCTCCAGGCACACATTGTGCCTCAGCAAATCAGTGGCCAGCCGCAGGAGTTGCCTCCATTGGCTGGATGGCCTGTGGCGAGGAGCTGGCCCTCTATATGCATCCTCCTCAGCAGAGTCAACCAGTGGTGGAGGTGCTGCCTCTGCTGGTGGTGCTGGTGGAAGTTGAGCCTCTACTGCTGGTTCAGCTGCTGCAGGTGGTGGTGGTACAGGCTGTACTGGTGCAGGTGGTGGTGGTACAGGCTGTACTGCTGCTGCAGGCGGTGGAGGTTGAGGTTGTCCTGCTGGTGTAGGCCTTTGTTGGGCTTGCAGGCCACTAGGGCCAGCCTCCTCAGAGTCATCACCTGTATAGCACAAGAGTGAGTAAGTGTGTTAGTGAAAATAACCCACTTTTGTCTTTCAGCATTCATATACATTGGCCCCCAAACTGCTGACCCAGCAAAGAGATGGTGAGGAGGAAAGGAATTGACACCGATGTGAAAGAGAGCCCCACGGGCAGCTGGGTAGAGGTGGTGGATGGACAGCCAAGAGAAGGACACCGCTCACAACTTTGTGGATAAGCTGTTTGCTGTATATTAGTTAAAATGAAGGACATTTCAGCATGTCTTGTGTTACTACTGACTTGCTAGACTGCCTAGAACTGCTTTATCACCCCCATTACAGGCTCCTTAAGTTGCATGCATGTGGCCCACACTCACTAGAGCACAGAGGTGACAGAAGGAAATAGGCACAGTTTGGTGATGGGAAAATAGGAGGGAGTAGTAGGGAAGGAAGGCCCCTGTTAGTGGAGGTGTACATTGTACTTATGAAGGTCTGAACCAAGCAGTTTCTGTGCTGCTAAGTATCTAATATCTAAGAATTAATGTACAGACAATGAGAAGTGGAAATTTCTCTTTTTCTGTAAATTACAATGATATTAAGCAGGCCAGGTGGAGCAAGTACCCCCCACCTCTTTCCCCCACCTTCCTCTGACCAAGCAAGTGAAAGACAGTGAGCTCCTGCCATTTGTTGTCCATTTGCTGTTCACATGAATGTGTGTATTAGCCTTTGAGAGACGTTTAGGATGCAGATCAAAGGAAGTTCCAGGTGTAGGGGGCAGGGCTGACAGAGGAGAGAGATATAGAAATCCTGTAGTAAGGACTGGATAAGAAATATTATTGCAGAAGGGGGAGAATCTCTCCCTTTGAATATGGCCAGGCTTGGAAGTAAGGCCACTATCCAGGACAGAATTACCCTTTTACAACCATGAATCAGGTAACACCTTATTTCCTTCTCTGCCTAGAACAATTCAAACACTATCTCCCTGGTCCCTGGAGTCAAAAGCAATAGTTCTATTGACAAGAGAAACCTAACACCTCTATAGCAACTGGAAGCAGTAAACTTTTGTCTACTCTTTTAGAATAGGGGAGATATTAATTAAAGGTTTGAGAAATGTATGTCCAAAACATTTGGACAACAGACCAAATGCATCTTCAAAAGGAAATATAAACAGATGCTGTGTATTTTATTGATACTAGAGATCCTGACTGACTGTAAGGTGCTAACTAAGGGGGTGTGACAACCCCTCCCCCTTGTGCTCCCTTTTTGTCTTGTAAGGGAAAAGAAACCCTATATAATATTTCTCTGCCAGATAGGAGGTTGGGCAATGTACATCTCTTTTGGCTCCCAAGCCAGGGAGTCTGAAAGAATGTCCTGCTCCCACTTTCCATTGCCATTTCCATTTCTATATATGTTCTCATTTCTGTCATATTCTAGACTATACTTGAATATTTTCTTATTTTTTTATCCTAATCTCTGGATAATTAAATAAACCTGTGTTAACCCCAGGAAGCGCTTCCTTGGTCTCTTTTTGTCTTTGTTGCAGTCTAAAATAGTGCTACCAGTTGTCTGGTTCGTTTAAGGTATTGGTCGAGGGGATTGCATTTGTGTAAGTAGTGCTGACCGTGATTAGAGACTCTGGAGGCAGCATGAAAAGGCACAAACACCCCCCAAAGTTGTTCCACAGTAGTAACCTACACACACTCATAGGAGCCAACTGTAAAGTATTATTGGGGGTGCTAAGGCCAGTGCACAAAACTCCACCCTGGACACCTACATGATAGTTGCTCAATATTGGGGGTGTTCAAAAACCCACAGCACCCACAGAGTGTGCTCCTATGACACACATGAATACTACCACAACTCAAATAGAGCTTACAATGTAATTAAGATGCACACATAGGACAAGTAAGAGGGAAGGTAAATGAGTACGGTAGGGATAGAGAGTAAGGGTACAGAGCAAGGGAGTAGGGTAAGGAAGTCAGGACAGCATCATAAAGATGGTCGTTTATTCTACATATGAGCACACCCGCCTGAAACTCGCTCCCCCTCCTCCCGCCCCAGCATCATAAAGATGGTCGTTTATTCTACATATGAGCACACCCGCCTGAAACTCGCTCCCCCTCCTCCCGCCCCCCACTCCCCACCTCCCGGCCCCAACTTGTAGAACACAGTTTACTGCAGCAGAACAGATAGCCCAGCTTCATAATCGTCAACCTACCTGAGCCCTCAGGCTCTGCCGAGGTGTCAAGGGACCCTATTCCGTGGATGCCCTCCTGGGGTAGGAGGGAGTGGACCATGAGCTCCAGGGGGGTGAGGTTGTCTGTGTCATGTGGAGGGGGATGGGGGATGGGCACCAGCCTTGCGCCTCACATCCCTCCTCAGCTTCCGCCACTTGCGCTTGCAGTCCTCCACGTCCCTTGCACAATGGAAGACTGCATTGACGCTGTCACGTACCGCCTCCCACTCCCGTTGTTTGGTGGTTGCAGCCAGCCTCTGCCCTGTGGGAGCAAAGAGATTTTGGTGCTGTTGCTGGATCTCCTGCACCAGTAGCTCTACCTCTCCATCTGAAACATTTCCCTTCCGGGTTGGGGACTGACGCAGCGGCATTGTACCAATGGGGTTTCGAAAATACGGAGTGAGTAGGCATTTAAATAGTCACCAGGGACGCCCATTTTGGACAGGGGATAGGCGTTCCAGATATGGGCGGTTTCTTTTCCATTATACACACATTTCCTAAACGTCTCCAGCTGAGGTAGCGATTAGCCCCGTGTGATTTCGATTATGGGTACATTAGTATGGGCGTCCCCACCTGCCTTCCCTTTCTTCATTGCCATTTAAACCGCCATTTCCTGCGCTGGGACGCAGCCGGTTGTTCTTAACATTCGTTTACAGGGTTTTACTCTCACTTATAATAAGATTTGTGTTTGGTAATGTATGCTTGGGTACACCTGTGTATTTTTTTTTTTGGGGGGGGGATGTGATTAGTGCTGCCCCTCAGCCACCACGCCTTCCGTTTCCACTCTTCCACATCCCGTGAGCCTCCCTTACTTCCTCCCATTCTCTCTGCCTGGTTGAAGCAGGCAGTCTGTGGTGGCGAAGAAATGGCTACAATCGCCCCAAATCATGCACCCCTCGGTAAGGGTCAGTTCACTGAGGCAGACATCCAGCTAATATTACAGAAGATAGAAGGCGCACTACACATTCTTGAAACAGACATTCATGGTAAGCTCTCATTTGTCTGCCACCTCTTCTCTTTCTGCTCATAATCAAGGAGTGTCCATTCATTGTATGTAGTCTGCAGTCAACTCTCAGCTAGCTCTCTTTTCACCAGGTTCCTGTGCACTGGTTGAAGGCCATCAACGCTGTACTGTGTGGGGTTGGTAGGTCCTCAATGGTGTGGGCCAGCTGTTGGAGCTGCTGTATTGGTTCCCAGTAGGTTCCATCTTCCTTGTTTATGTGGTGAACCCCAGTCCCCATTTATGAAGTGGCCACCCATTGTCAAGGTCGATAGGAGGGGGAGGGGGAATAATATATGCAATGGATGTGTTTAGCACATTATTGAACACCTTCCTAATATCCTCCATAGTTAGGGAACAAGAACATTTCTAACATTTGGTAGCCTGGAAAGTAGGCTCAAGGTGGCTACAGGTACTGCCTACTGAGCCCTTAAGACGTGGTGGTGAGGGAGAGGGTTCTGTGTACAAGTCCCAACCCAAATTACCTGCAGGTGGCCACAGCCTGGTGGCTGCTGTGGCCTAGTGGTTAGAGCACCAGCCTTATAATCATATCTTTGAATTTTTCATCCAGATCATCTCACTTTTTGTGAGACCTTTTTGGAGGAATACCAGTATAAGCCAGTCTGAAGGTATGACAAATATTGAATAACATATGTAAAAGTTGGTGTTTCTATAATCAATAATAATTGTAATCTAGTTGTTTGTATCTCTACATAGATTTTTAGCAATTTATTGTATTCTTATATCTCACATATTTTACCGTTTTTTATGTATAATATGTATGGCTATTATAAGATTACTGTCTCTATGAGTTTTCCTGCATTCATCATGTATATTTTATCTAAATATATTTTATCTGCATACTCTATATGTTATTTAAAAAAAATTTTTATACACCTTTGGTTCATTATATACATGGGTTGTGATCATACACACCCACTATATACTGTAAATGGGTTGCGATTATATATATGCATTTTAAATAGAAAATTTTATTTTAAAGCCACTATTATATATGATATGTGTCTTTATAATTTTTATTATATATGTTATATATTTTTGTTTTAGACCCCTGAGGAAGGCCTTTTCGGCCGAAACACGGACCATGTTGGGTCGTAATAAATTATTTTGGTTTCCAACATTTGTGGCTTCAGTCTGGTCCTTCTGGATAGCTTCCGCTCGTTTTGTTTTGTTGTGTTTTTTTGCGGGAGATTTTGGACTCTCTTTGTTGTTGTTTCTAGTGGTTAGAGCACCAGCCTTATAATCACAAGGTTGCCAGTTCAATTCCCACTGCTGCTCTGTGTGGTCTAGGGTGAGTCACTTCACTCTCTGTTGGCTCAGGGACAAACTGAGTCATCCTGTGACAGAGACAGACCCAGAATACCTGCATGTAACTCATCTTGAGCTACTACTGGAGAAAGTGTGATCAAACCTCCAAATAATGAGCACCATATTTATTTGTGGCCTTCTGTAACTCTTGTATTATATTGCAACTGTGATGAAGTAACCATCCATCTAATGGGCTTCTCTTCCCATTGTTTTCCCTTTTCTCCTCAGCACTATATACCATTGCTGATCTATTGAATGTGAAAATATGAGCCAGCTGTATGTAGCTCCTTCGTGGGCCCCCCATCAATGTGGCTTGTGGGTAAGGATGTCTGGCCATCAGAGAGCAAACATCGTCTATGTGCTACCTAGGGTTATGTGCAAGTTTCTACTTGGCAGATCACAAGTGCTAGACAACAAATCTCTTATTGATGCCACTCTGTGCTGTGGGTCAGTATGGTAAAGGGGGAGGGGAGGGAGAGAGGCTGGCTGGGCATTTGTGTTCGTGAACAGTAATATCCATCCAGCCTCCCCGCCCCCCCCCCCCCCCCCCGCACATATGGCCATGTAGGTTGGAATGAACAGGTGGCCTTCTGTATGGGCAACATTCTCAGACATGCATCAACTTTCTCATTCACACTGCACATTTCATGCTATGAATATTGCTGCCTCCTTCCTCTCAACTCAACAGCACCATTTGCTTATATGTAGTGCACAAGGGAGAAACACACACACACCCTGTTATTTAAAGTGTAACAAATAGATTTATTTCCCCCCACCCCACCCCTGCAAAACACCCCCCAACCCAACAAAGCCCCACCAACATTGTGATTCCCCCCCACAACCCCAAAAATCCCCCCCCCCACAACATTACTCAAGGGCGGGCACGCCCTCTGAGTAATGCCCTCTGTAGCAGGGCAATGAGCAGCCCCAGCAGTACCCTCAGTGGGCCCTGGAGCTGCTCATTGCCCTGCCGTAGGGCTCTGACCTCCTGCAGCAGCTGGTGCTAGCCATCTACCAGCTGGTGCTGGCCATCTACCAGCTGCTGCAGGAGGCGCATCATTGCACCAGCGCCAAGGGCTGCTGGAGCAGGCCCAAGGGCTGGAGCAGGGCCAGGGGTTGGAGCAGGCCCAGGGGATGGAGCAGGCCCAGGGGAAGGCGTTGTGGCAGGTGATGATGGGGGTGGCCGAGGGGAGGGAGAGGGCTGTGATGGTGGTACAGGTGGGGAGGGGTCCTCCATATAGTCCTCATCAATTATGAGGACCCCCTCCTCCGAGCCTGACTCCTCCTCCTCCGACTCCTCCGATTCCTCCGACTCCTCCGACTCCTCCTCCTGGTGGGCCTCCTGTGCTGCCTCCTCCTCCTCCTCCTGCAGGTGGGCTTCATGTGCTGCCTCCTCCTCCTCCTCCTCCTGCAGGTGGGCCTCCTGGCCTGACTCCTCCTCCTGCAGGTGGCCCTCCTCATCGGCCTGCTCCTCTTGCTGGTGCTGGAGGCCTGTGTATGTAAAAGGAGTGTGATTGAGATCAGCACATAGAACATGGCTTGCATAGTGCAGTAGCTGGGTGGCCTGAGGCGGGGGATGGGCCACGGTGTGGTGAGGCGTGGCCTATGCTTATGGGGAATGAGATGCATCAGATGACATGACAAGGAACCCTGGAACCTCTTCTGACACACACCACACAGGACATGTTGGCATACCACACTCATTGCTGACCAGCATGTTTGCATTGTGAGATGCGACGAGGGGTTGATGGGCAGTTGTTGTTTGTTTTATTGGGGGGGCAGTGGGAAGGGTGTTGAGCACATAACTTTTATGTGAGTGAGGCCATGACTGACATCCACTAAAAGTAGGGCCTCAGGCAGGTCTACCAGGACACACTATCCAGCCACCCCAGAAAGGGGGATAGTAAAGTAAGGCATGTCATCTCATTCCTCTCAGGGCGATGGTCGTTGGAAGTTGCAGCCACACTCATGGGAGGGCACCTGCAACCTGCATCCTTGATCTGGGACAGATATGTTATTACTTACTAGTTGGCTATTAGCCACATGGAAATTGATATTGTACAGCACATTTGCATTATTCAATAAACACATTTCCAAATCAGTACAGGTGTCCTGTATTGAATACTTACGGCAAGCCCTCAGGTGCCGTCGCACTGCCCGGATGACGTCTGGGCGCTCACGCCTTACCCGGTGGAACCTCCTCCTGAGGGACTCGAGGTCCCTGTGAACTCCAAAGCGTCTGTAAGATATAAGTTTGTAGAGCAGGAGTCAGGGGATGGTCCTTCTTGCCCTCTATACACACATTCATTTGTCAATCAAATAGCAGAGAGGGTCAACACTGTTGGGGTGGGGGGGGGGACCACTTCCATTGGTACAGATTCATAGGAGCCACCTTTTTGAAATTATTGGGTGTGCTTACCCCAGTGGGGATCACCCCTCCCTGGACACATACAAGGAATTTATTCAATATTGGGGGTGCTGAAGCACTCACAGCAGCCACCGAGTTGGCTCCTATGCAGATGATGCCATAGAGGTGGCCATGAGGCCAGAAAGTACCGTTTGTCTGCATTATAATTTATGCTTGTAAAACTACTTTATATGTGTTATCATTACCATGTTATGAAGATCCTTCTGTATGCTATACGTTTATTTTGTTCAATGTTTCCACTATTCATGATGTATTGTAAGCCACATTGACCCTGCGAAGAGGTGGGAAAATATGGGATACAAATGCAAGAAATAATGAAATAACGAAATACATTATTGTAGGGATATGGGAATGGTCGTCCTTTCAAGAACATACATTTTATTAGTGATTGTGCATGTACTCATATTACTCATTATCCTTGCATGCACACTCCAGTTACTGTCTACATTGATGAGGGAGGGAGCTGTTATATGTGTAAGTACAGGAGGGGGGGGGGGGGCAAACACTTACCTCTCCAGCCTCACCCTGATGCAGGACCAGGCTCTCATGGCCTGGAGCCTGGGGGGCAGACGGTGGTGTGTGATAAAGAGCCTGTGCCGGTGCCTAAGGCATAGCCGCACCAGCAGCAGGCTCTCCTCCTCACTGAAATTTGGCTCCCTCCGTAAATGCGCTATTTTTTCAGGGAGAATAGGTGTGGGAAAACAAGTGCCTTATATGGACGTCCTTACGTGACGGACGTCGTTTCGTGCTCAGCTCCATATATGGATGACCATCCCATATATGGCCCTATCAGCACATGGACACCGTCATAAGCATAGACGTCTTTGACGTGCATGACTGGTTGTTATGCGTGCGGCCCCTTCCTGTGTGCGGAACTTGCCTTATATAGATTAGTATGAAGCACCCGACCCTTTTCACATATACACAATATGCATATAGCTGCATGTTCAGTAGGTACAGTGCATGCAGTTCCAGACATCCAGATAGGGCACATATGAGGAATGTTTGGTGGATCAGCAGGATCTTTCTGTAGTTGACGCGTATAAACGTCCCTCATATTTTCCCTACCTGGATGTCCAGAACAGCATGTACCGTAGTTGCAGTACACCTATGTACATTGTTTTACACACTTTCTGATTTGGGTTTTTTCAGCTGTGATAATCGACCGCGTTAGGGCGCCCTAGCTAGTCACGTTTATGCGGTCATCATTTGGTCGTTTTGCAACAGGGATAATCAATTGTCGAAAAACGCCCATACTATTTATCGATTATACCTGCCTGATTGTGGACGTTTTTGTAAGGACGTTCTAACTCGTACTTGGACGACCTTTCGATTATGCCCCTCCACATGAATTGCTCTTTCCAATTCTCAAAACTGATAGTCGTCAGTGACCTAAATCTTTCACTAGAACAAGAGAATGACTCAAGGGTTGATTGCTTTAAATCATTCATAATATTCTGTGGTTTAACCTTTGGCAAAGTGACCACCACACACAAATAGGCCACACACTTGATATGACTACTTCACATCCGTCCTCAATTTTACTTTGAACTTCTTTCATTTATTTTGGCTCAGGAAAGGAAACTTTATCTTCCCTTCATATTACAAATAACTCTCCTCATGCCCTATGATCTGAGCTGGATCTATATTTACATCTAACCCTCTTCCTAGACAACAAAGAAAAAGCCTACAGCAACCTGCATCAATTGGACAATCCAAGGATATCAGAACTAGAAACTATAAAGTGCATATCTACAATTTGTGAGTTAAAGTTTTATTTTAACTATAAAACTATTTTTAAAATTCTGAAGCTGTTAGATTCCTTAAAACTAAAGTCAACCATCAACCTCCTCTGCATTAAGTCTCCAAAGAAATTCACATAGAAGTGCTAAGTACAGCCATTTGTTTCTCTGTTGCTGGAAGCCTTTGATTTCCCAGACCTGGTCTGAATTTACAACTTTAAAAAGCTCTGGGTTTTTTTTTAGATTATTTAAAGCCTTAACCCTGCATTGCCAACTCATAAGATTGTGATTGACAGGGTGGACTACAGTGCCACCCAGTGAAATTTTGCCTAACTAGCTTCTGACACAAAGAATGTGCCTTGGTCCGGCAGACCAAGAGACCTTGGGGATCCAGTGGTGTGTGGGAGAGGAAACTATAATTCCCACCAACCAAAGAGAAGGCAAAAGTGCAAGAGGTCGAACACCTACATAACAGTACTTAAAAGATCACCTCATTGCCACACCAAATCTACCCCCAGCACTCCTAGACCACCCTTGGGAACTATAGGACTGGTGAATGCCAGATCAGCTGCAAAGAAATCCTCAATGATCCATGATGTCATACATGAACATCATCTTGACATCCTAGGAATAATTGAAACCTGACTAGATGAAAGTGGGGGTTTACCACTGGCTGAACTATGCCCAACAGGTTTCAACATCCATCATCAACCAAGACCAGGAAGATGGGGTAGAGGGGTAGCAGTCTTGATTTGGGATACAATCAAACTGCACAGAACCTCCATCTCCCAGCTAAATGAATCAGAATCTTTTTTAATCCAGCATGAAGAGGAGAAACCAATCTGGCTGCTCATGGTATACCGAGCACCACAAAACAACAAATTAACTGTACAAGAACTCTTACTGATTACTCAAGTGACCCTGAATTGGTTTACGTCTTTCAATCTACATATCAAAACCCCAGATACCACCACAGCTGCCTTTCTGAATACAATGACAGCACTAGGATTCACACAGGTGATCCATTCTCCAACTCATGGAAAGGGTCACAACTAGACCTGGTATTCTACAAAGGGGTTGAATTCTGGGATAACAATATTGAAATAACACCCCTATCATGGTCAGACCATTTTCTAATTAAATGTTCCCTAAGTGACCACCTAAAACAAATGGCAACTCCCAGAGTTTGGAAGGAGATCAGAGACAAAAAAAGCTGACCATTGGTAATTTCATAGAGGCCTTAGACTATACACATGTGGATGAAAAGATAACTACAGTGTCAGAACAGGTTGACAGTTGGAATACATACTTAGCCAAGACCTGACAGAAAATGGCATCACTAAAAAAGGTCTTATGCCCCATGAACAAATGCTCACCTTGGTTTTCTCCAGCACTTCGGATCTTTAAATGCAAAGGATGGAAACTGGAAAGGATATGGCACAAATCTTGACTGGACAAAGACAGGCTAAACTGTAAGAAGCATACATCAAAGTACTGCCAAGTTTTAACAGCAACCAAAAACCCAATATTACTCTCATTGCATTACATAGGCTGCCAATTCAATGAAGTAGTTGTTCAGTATAGTAAACAGCCTACTGCAAACCCCACAACAGAACCAGCCTGCCCAGTCTAAACTGAACTGCAATGATTTTGCTGCATACTTTGCCAACAAAATGAAAAGTCTCCACCAGGATTTATAGGCAATCCCACCCAGTCTCCAATCAGTTAACCAGGAGTGCACAAACTTCCCCCCTCCTGATAGATACAGATGGAACACTTTTAACCCAATGACAAAGGACAGCCTTGACAAAATCCTAAGAGACCCTCGACCAACTACTTGTTTCCTCAATCCCTGCCCATCAAAGATAGTGCAGCAGGCAAATATGGGCCTCATAGAAGGTGCCACAATAATTGTGAACTCCTCTCTTTCTAATGGGCAACTACCAACAGCATTATAAAGGGCAGTGGATCACCCTTTGCTAAAGAAAAACAACCTTGACCAGGACAAACTTGAAAGTTACCAACCAGTATCCATCATCCTATTTCTAGGGAAAATTATAGAACAAACAGTCCATGCTCAACTCAGTGATTGGTAAGAAGAGAGAAACTGGCTAGATCCATGTCAATCTGGATTCAGACCCAGTTATGGAACAGAAATGGTCCTCGTATCCTTACTAGATTATCTTCACAGAAACCAAGACAGGGTCCACCCTTCAATCTTCAAGTACTACAGACAATTTTAATGACAGGTTCAAGATCACTAACAGATCATCAATTTCATGTTTGAGTTCTTTCAATACCCTGGCATGTATGCCATCCGGTCTGGTGATTTATTGCTTTTTAACTTGTCAATTTGGCTCAGTACGGGGCCCTTTTACTAAGCCGTGTAAGCGTCTGCATGCTCCCAATATGCGCAAAAATGGAGTTACTACCCAACTACCACGTAGCTCTTGCGGGAATTTCATTTTTGGCACGTATCTGGTATGCACGTCTGAAAAATATTTTTTATTTTTGACACTTGTAACGGATGCATGTCAAGTGGCATTTGACATGTGTAGGCCATTACCGTCTAGATTCTTTACCACTAGGTTAATGGCTGGCAGTAAGGTCTCAGACCCAAAATGGACGCGCAGAAATTTTGATTTTGTCGAACATCCATTTTCGGCAAAAATAAAAAAAGCCTTTTTCACAGGCGCGCTGAAAAATGGATTGCTGCATGCACAAAACCCGTGCCTACACTACCGCAAGCCATTTTTCAGCACACCTTAGTAAAAGGACCCCCTACGTCTTCTAGGTTTACTGAGATTTCTTTCAGTTCTTCTACATCATCACCCTTGAAAACCATTTGCAGTACAGGTAGACCTCTTACATCTTCCGTAAAGACTTAAGCAAATAATTCATTCAATCTCTCCACTATCTGAGTGCCTCTTTTGCCCCTTCTTGATCCAAAGGTATGATTTTATAAAAATATATTGTTTCTTCAAAAATTTTGACTGCGTTAATGCATAAATACAAGGGAAGGGAGAGGTTTCCAAAGTTAGGGGCCCTTTTACTAAGCTGCAGTAGGGATATCGCATGGGTAGTGTGCACCAAATCGACCCTACTGCTAGGGTAGTGCGGTCACCCTGCGGTAGTTCTGAGGTTGTTGCACACAGTTTCCCCACAGTAGAAAATAATTTTCTACCATGGGGGGGGGGGGGGGGGGGGCATTCCCAGTGGTAATCAGCAGCATGGCCACATTGCCACACGCTGCCTTATTACCACACAAGTGGTGCGTGAGCCCTTACCACCTAAGTGTGGACCTGAAAAGGGGGCATAATGATGGGAGGGACATGGGCGGGTTAGGAGCATTCCCTTAAAATGCACACAGTGTTATAGAATTCACCCAACTTAGATGGCAGGATTTACACCTGGTTTCAGTTGGTGTAAATCCTTGCGTACATCCTGGCACCAAGCACTGTTCTATAAATGGTGTCCAACTCAGAGCACTGTTTATAGCATAGTTTTTAATGCTCTTTTTTGGGGGGTGCCATTTACTGAGTCTAGTACATAGTGTCTTAGTAATCATTTTCCATAAAAATGAGAAGCTGCATATTATCTGCAAAAAAAAAGTGAAAATCAATTTCCCAACTGTCCAGTAATTTTGCTAATGGAGCTAAATACATTAAAGAAAGTGGCTATAAGGAGTGATCCTTGAGGGAACCCACCCTTACTGATTCTCTCTTAGATGAAATTTCTTGATTCCAACAGACTGTGTACAATTAGAAAAAATAGGAACCAAACCATTTCAAAACCCTAGATCTTATTCCAATGCTTTTAAGATATTTTATAAGGGGCTCATTTTCAAAAGAGAAAAAAAACACCTAAAAAATGGCATCTAAAGTGGCATTTGGCCTTTTTGTTTTCCAAAAAAAGGGCCAAATTGTGATTTTCAAAACCCAAATTTGAGACATTTTTTCTCTGCAGTGCATGCAAATCACAAGGGGGGCATGTTAGGGCATGTTGGCGGTGGGATTTGGATGTTCACAAAACTCAGATATTCTTTCTGCCATAATGGAACAAAGCAAAAATGAGAAACAAACAGGGCAATCCATCCACAAACTCCAAAATGGTGACAAAAACAAGCAGATCAGATGTAGAATAAAATAAACTTTCATTAGTAACATGCAAACCTAGAGAGCCTGACAGTACCTGTGTTTCACCTACGCAAGGGCTGCATCAGGGGCTAGAAAATATTAAAATATAGCAAAAGCATGAGTCAAAACAATAATAAATAAATAATAAGAACCACAATATAATAAATAATTACAAACAAGCTAAGACATGTAAAATATAATAATATTGATAAAAGAACCACAATAACTAAAATATGCTATAAAACAATCAAAGTAAAAACAGGACATCTACCTAAGGGGTCCTTTTACTAAGGTGTGCTGAAAAATGGCCTGCAGTAGTGTAGGCACGGGTTTGGGGGGGCATGCAGATCCATTTTTCAGCGTGCCTGTAAAAAATGCCTTTTTACTTTTTTGACAAAAATGGACGTGCGGCAAAATCAAAATTGGCACGCATCCATTTTGGGTCTGACATTTTACTGCCAGCCACTGACTTAGAGGTAAGGTCTCACACGTTAACTAGGCGGTAATGACCTACATGCATAGAATGCCACTTGATGCGCGTAGCTGATGCACATCAGAAAATAACAATTATTTTTGGACACATTACTGCAAGGGCCAAGTGGTAGCCGGATGGTAAATCCAAATTGGCGTGTGTTGGGCGCCCCTAGGTGCCTACGTGGCTTAGTAAAAGGGTCCCTAAGTGATGTTCACAAAGCGCTTCACCACCTTTGGCCAACTAAAAAAATATGTAAGAGTAACAGAGAGTGTGTCACTAAAAGATATGATTACAAACCTCAGTCAGTGATCTTTCCCAGCAGCATAAGCCATACTAAATAAAAAAGACAATGGGGCCATTTTACAAAGGCATTGCAATCCCACTGCGGACTTGCTATTCACCAGTTCAGCACTACCAGAGAAGCCCAGCGGAAGTGCCTGCCCCCAGCATGTGTCATTTCCAGCGCTCAAAAAATGCTTGTATTTTTTCAGCTCCAGGGGATTACCCGGCAGTAATCGGGCAGCCCCACGTGCTGCCTGGTTACCACTGGGTTAGTGTGGGAGCCCTTACCGCCTTCCAATCACACGACCATTTCATTAAAAAAAAAACAACGCCTTTTGTCTGCTGCAGTAAAAGGGGGCTTTTGCGTGCACCACTGCAGGGGTCCTTTTACTGCATAGGTCAAAACAAATGAGAAGAAAAACCAAGGGCCCTGTTTACTAAGGTGTGCTAGTGTTTTTAGCACATGCTAAAAATTAGCATGCACTAACTACGTAGATGCCCATAGAAGTATTATGGGCATCTATACGGTTAGCACAAGCTAAAAATGCTAGCATACCTCTACTGCGGATTAGTAAACAGGGCCCCAAGAAAGTAAAAACCAATTCACACGCACAAAACATAAAATTACATCTGACAAATGGTAATGAACCACAACTAAACTAAAATCATGCTATAAACATGATTTGTGAAAAATGGCACTGGAACCAATGATAGTAACTTACTCCTCGGTAGAGTGGTGAACCGAGCATAAGTAGCATTAAGGTTCCCATGAGGTGGTTTGAGGTTCTTGGTTTGTAATAAGTTTAAATCCCGATTGTGGATTGTAGAGTCTAAAGGTGGGTCACATTCCTATACATATTTAATATTTCCAAACCTGGTTGGGTAGATATCAATATTAAAAATGGCACCAAAAACTAAAATAATCACAATATACAGTGGGGGAAATAAGTATTTGATCCCTTGCTGATTTTGTAAGTTTGCCCACTGACAAAGACATGAGCAGCCCATAATTGAAGGGTAGGTTATTGGTAACAGTGAGAGATAGCACATCACAAATTAAATCCGGAAAATCACATTGTGGAAAGTATATGAATTTATTTGCATTCTGCAGAGGGAAATAAGTATTTAATCCCTCTGGCAAACAAGACCTAATACTTGGTGGCAAAACCCTTGTTGGCAAGCACAGCGGTCAGACGTCTTCTGTAGTTGATGATGAGGTTTGCACACATGTCAGGAGGAATTTTGGTCCACTCCTCTTTGCAGATCATCTCTAAATCATTAAGAGTTCTGGGCTGTCGCTTGGCAACTCGCAGCTTCAGCTCCCTCCATAAGTTTTCAATGGGATTAAGGTCTGGTGACTGGCTAGGCCACTCCATGACCCTAATGTGCTTCTTCCTGAGCCACTCCTTTGTTGCCTTGGCTGTATGTTTTGGGTCATTGTCGTGCTGGAAGACCCAGCCACGACCCATTTTTAAGGCCCTGGCGGAGGGAAGGAGGTTGTCACTCAGAATTGTACGGTACATGGCCCCATCCATTCTCCCATTGATGCGGTGAAGTAGTCCTGTGCCCTTAGCAGAGAAACACCCCCAAAACATAACATTTCCACCTCCATGCTTGACAGTGGGGACGGTGTTCTTTGGGTCATAGGCAGCATTTCTCTTCCTCCAAACACGGCGAGTTGAGTTCATGCCAAAGAGCTCAATTTTTGTCTCATCTGACCACAGCACCTTCTCCCAATCACTCTTGGCATCATCCAGGTGTTCACTGGCAAACTTCAGACGGGCCGTCACATGTGCCTTCCGGAGCAGGGGGACCTTGCGGGCACTGCAGGATTGCAATCCGTTATGTCGTAATGTGTTACCAATGGTTTTCGTGGTGACAGTGGTCCCAGCTGCCTTGAGATCATTGACAAGTTCCCCCCTTGTAGTTGTAGGCTGATTTCTAACCTTCCTCATGATCAAGGATACCCCACGAGGTGAGATTTTGCGTGGAGCCCCAGATCTTTGTCGATTGACAGTCATTTTGTACTTCTTCCATTTTCTTACTATGGCACCAACAGTTGTCTCCTTCTCGCCCAGCGTCTTACTGATGGTTTTGTAGCCCATTCCAGCCTTGTGCAGGTGTATGATCTTGTCCCTGACATCCTTAGACAGCTCCTTGCTCTTGGCCATTTTGTAGAGGTTAGAGTCTGACTGATTCACTGAGTCTGTGGACAGGTGTCTTTCATACAGGTGACCATTGCCGACAGCTGTCTGTCATGCAGGTAACGAGTTGATTTGGAGCATCTACCTGGTCTGTAGGGGCCAGATCTCTTACTGGTTGGTGGGGGATCAAATACTTATTTCCCTCTGCAGAATGCAAATAAATTCATATACTTTCCACAATGTGATTTTCCGGATTTAATTTGTGATGTGCTATCTCTCACTGTTACCAATAACCTACCCTTCAATTATGGGCTGCTCATGTCTTTGTCAGTGGGCAAACTTACAAAATCAGCAAGGGATCAAATACTTATTTCCCCCACTGTACATAGGCTGGATTTGCCAAAGCACTAAAAATATATATATAAAAAATCACTGCCACTTGACTGAAAACATGTAAAAAAATGGCTACAAATAAAATATGATTGATTATACAACTTTTTGCTGTGATCTGTATTGTTTTTGGATCTTTGCATTTTTCTCGAAACTTTACATGCCTAAACCAATACAAAAATGTATTGTTATAAAAAAATAAAATAAAATATGAAAATGAAAGTAAAAAGCTGCTGTGACATCAGTGCTTGTGAATTATATCACTATGGGGGTCTTTAACAAAGGTGTGTTAGCGGTTTTAGTGAGCGCTAATGATTAGCGCATGCTAAACGCTGGAGACACCAATAGGAATATATGCACATGCTAAAAATGCTAGCACACCTTTGTAAAAGGACCCTTATGCATTCCAAAATTGGCAGAATCACAGCAACCTTTTAAAACGTCAGAAAAAGTCGAAATATGGCTACAAAAAAAGACTAAAACAATGATTTAAAAATGTCAGAGGATACCAAAGCAAAATAAGGGCCACTAAACCCTGAATAAATAATTTAAAAAAAAATAAATAAAGGGTGTCCAACTTTTACAGTGAATATTACAAAAACAACCCCCCAAAAGGTCTGTATCCAAATTCAACCCTTCTTGAGACAAGATACTTAAATCAAAAATAAATCTTTGTTCTAGCCTTAAAAGAAGATCATCCACAGAACTTCCTCTCCAAGTCCTCCTTGGTATAGCAAGGACACAAAGGTGTTCATTTTGAAATCACATAGACTTACCGAGCTGCTATCCCCTGCTGAGTATCACCAGCTAGCGGCTAGCGGAAAACAAGTTATATTAGGCAATATGACAGGCTATCCGCCAATTTTCAGCCTGATTTTAGCAGCCAAATATGGCCGCTTGAAAGCATGGGATATCTTTGGCCAGTTCCAAGATAACAGTCTAAGTCTGAATATCTACTTAGCTGGTTATATTGAAACTGGCTAAAAATAAAGCAGATATTCTTTATCTGCCAGTCATTGGAAACGGCCCCACATTGAATATCCAGCATCACCGCAGATGCGGAAATTAGCTGGGCTAACCCCCATAGTCTGAAAATCGGCCTCCATATGGTTATCCAGTCTGCCCACCCATGCCATTTATTCTGCAATCTATCCAGCTTATAATCAAAAGTGATCGCCGCCCATCTTTTCCGACATAAATCGGGAGATGGCCAGCGATTTCATAAAAGCGGCAAAATCGGTATAATCGAAAGCGGCATTTTTGACAGCATCGCCGCTTTCCCATTGCTTCGCCGGCGAAAGTTCAAGGGGGCGTGTCAGTAGATTAGCGAAGGTGGGACATGGGCGGGCATGGCCGTGGCTACCAGATGGCCGGCTTTCGCCGATAATGGAAAAAAAAAAGCGGCGTTAAGCAGTATTTCGCCGGCTTTACTTGGTCCTTTTATTTTCACGACCAAGCCTCAAAAAGGTGCCCCAACTGACCAGATGACCACTGGAGGGAATGGGGGGTGACCTCCCCATACTCCCCCAGTGGGCACCAATCCCCTTCCAAACTAAAAAAATAAAACTAAAAACCTTTTTTCCAGCCTGTATGCCAGCCTCAAATGCCATACCCACCTCCATGACAGCAGAATGTGTTGTATCCTCCAACAGCCTTTCCCTGGTTGCGATGTGGCTCTGGGGTGAGTGTGACACCTTTTCTGTTAGGTGCCCTGCAGAGAGTCACATTAGCAATGCATTGTGGTGGGTGTAGGGTACTGGGCTCTACTCCCATGGTGCTTTCCCCAGGGCCGTGCCTAGGGTCTCCAGCGCCCTCCTGCAGTTGGCCCCGCACCCGCCCCCCCGAAAACGATAGCTACACTACCCGCCACCCCCCCCCGAAAACGATCGCTACACTACCCGCCCTCTTCTCCCCCGATCCTTTTCTTTTTGTTTAAATTTACCTCTGTCCGGGGCGGCAGCGTAGCGTTAGTGAGAAGGAGGCGGCGCTCCCCCGCCCCGACGTGTCAGTCTTCCCTTTGCTCAGTTCCCGCCTTCTTCTGACGTAATTTCTGATGTCAGAAGAAGGCGGAACTGAGCGAAGGGAAGACTGACACGTTGGGGTAGGGGAGCGCCGCCTCCTCACTAACACTACGCTGCTGCTAGACAGAAGTAAATTTAAACAAAAAAAAAAAAGGAAAATGATCTGGGGAGAAGACGGCGAGATAAGCATGGTGCGGCGGGGCGCCCCCCAGAGGATGGCGCCCTCCTGCCATGCTTATCTCGCTTACCGTGTTGGCACGGCCCTGCTTTTCCCCCCTGCTAACTGGGTCAGAGTGTGCCCTGTTTTGTTTCCTGTTGTAGTCCATGCGGTAGTGGCCATTTTTGTAAGCCAGCTTTAGTTCCCTTTCCTGTGTTACCCACGTTAGAGAACGTAGTTCTTACCTTGAATGGTGCTGAAAGAGGGCATTGTACACCATTGTGCCAGCTCTCACCTACTGCTAATCTTAGTACCAGGGGACTCTGTGCCAGTGGGGCACAACCTCTGATCTGCAGTTAACTGTGAGTAAACATGCTTATTTCAAGAAAGGACTTTTTCAGAGGGATTAGTCTTCAGGTGTGAACTGGTGTGCCAAAGTTATACAGCAGCAATAAGTCCTAGAGGCTGTATGCAGGTCCCTGGAGCAATTTTAGTGGGTGCAGTACATTTGTGGGTAGTGGGTTTGGGGGGCTCAGCTCCCAAAGTAAGGGAGCTATGCAAGTGGTGGGAGCTTTTCTGAAGTCCACCGCAGTGACCCCTAGGGTGGCTGGTTGGTGTCCTGGCATGTCAGGGGGGCTACTGCACTAAAAATGCTGGCTCCTCCCACGGCCAAATGCTTTGAATTTGGTCGGGGTTTGAGATGGCCGACATAACTTTCCATTATCGCTGAAAAACAAACCCAGCCATCTCAAACCCGGCAAACTCCACGGCATTTGGCCGGGCTAAACCGTATTATCGAAAAAAAAGATGGCCGGCCATCTTTTTCGATAATATGGTTCCGGCCAGCTGTAGCGCTGCCGCCCAACATAGATCACCGGTGATCTATTTGGCCGGCGACGTTCGATTATGCTCCTCTCACGTCATCTATTCTCCACTTACTACAATGTGCAGTAAAGCATTTTATGGTAATATGACATTTTCCACACACTAACCACATATTACTTTTTTTATTTTTTGGAGGGAGCGTGTCATGGATGGAGAATGGGAATCAGTATGTTAACCAGCTAGTGTGTTTGCATTAGCATGATCTAAGGGCCTTGTTCTATAAATGTTATTCTCCTAAATTTACGCTCATAAATTTATGCTCCTAAATTACGAGCATAATCTATGCTTCTAAATATATGCTCCTAATTTAGAGCCTATAATGTTCATAGATTTATGAGCATAAATTTATGAGCATAACCTTTATAGAATAATGGCCTACCTGTCTAATGCTGAGTTAACGTGGGAGCACTTAGCACCTCCTAAATAAGAGGCAGTAAGTGCTCACATGTTATTTTTTGCAAGTCTTGTGTGCTATTGGAAAAATTAGCATAGGACCCGTGTGAGACCCCGAGCAGGGGTTGGGAGTAAGCCCATGAAATAACATAGCTGGACAAATGGGATGAACACAAAATAAGTATTTATTTACAGAACTCCCCTGGCCTGTTCCTTCACAGGGCCCAAAACATAAAAAATCGGCGTTGAAATCAGTGCCCACTAAGAGTATTCTACAAACGGCACGTAGATTTAGACACCGATTATAGAATATGTTTAGTTGATATTTCAGGGCCGATATCTGTGCGCATCCATTTACACCAAGGAAAACATGATGTAAATCTCAGCATGTAGATTTAGGCACACTGGACCATATTCTATAAGTAGGCACCTAAATTTTGGAATGCCCATGAAACACCCTTTTCCCCACCTATAACCACGCCCCTGTTTGCCTCTGCACATTAGAAGTTCAGCGCACATCGTTACAGAATATGCTGAGTTGTGCACCTAAATTCTAATCAGTGCCAATTAGTGCTCATTATTGCTTGTTAAGTGCTGTTATCAGTGCTCACTAGCTTGCTAAGCAAATTAAGTTAGGTGTGGTGTTATAGAATCCATGCTGATTGTGGCGCCTAAATATAAGCGCACTATGTAAAATCCAGGGGAGAGTGGGTAAACCTCTTTGGTTCAGGAAATACAGTTATCAAGCGTGCCTCTAGCAGCAAGCCTAACACAGTTTGTGATTGCCAGGGTTGCCACGCCCCAAACACAGCCTTTTAGTTATTGTCTTCTCTCAGAGGTACACGTCTGGCTTCAGCCAGAACTCAAAGCAAACGTGCAATATTCAGTTCTATATTAGCAATGGCTTACCTCAGCCAGGTCACAGCATATTCAGTAAGGGCATAAGCTTGGTTTTCAGTTCCTTCCTCCCTGGGCCTCCTTGACTTCTGCCCAGCCCTGTCTTTTGAACTTTCCCTGTAGTGTCTCCGCCCCTCCCAGCTTACTTCCTCACGGGGCAATATTTGCACTCTTGAGGTGGCCCAGGCTAATTAAAGAGGGACTTTCCTTAAGGGTGAGGGGCAGTGTCCTATAAACCCCATCACAACCTTTAAAAAACTAGTTTAAAAAACACCCTAAATACTGCCACACTGAGTCTGGGCTTAGCACACGGAAAGCTTGGCATTAAGATGTTCTAAGCCCAAATTCTAATGCCCTTTAGTAAATGGGTCTCTTAGTAAATTTATAAGGACAGAACCCACCATCATGTGCCCAGTGGAAACCTCTTGTGGGAAGTGACCCACAGACCAGAATTTTTCACTTTTTATTAGCTCCAGTTTCTTTTTAATAATCAGTTTTAAGGACAGTGGAACTCAAAAATGTTCATTTTGTTTAGTTTACCATGTCGTTTATGGGAATTTTTGTTTTGTTTTCATTTAAAACCTAATTTTGTAAATAGTGCACAATCTTTTTGTGAAGAGTGCACAATATTGTTCAACATTGCAAGCATGTGCATACTATTGTTCAATAGTGTATACTCTCTCCGGAGTGTGCACCATTTACAACACTAGGAAAATACCAAAATTTCAGTTTTTATCTTATCATTTCAGGCCAAAAACAACATGAAACAATATAGGGAATACCATTTCAAACAAATGCACCCCCCCCAATAGATATATATATTCAGCCTAGATTCTATCTGCAAATCAAGCAACATTTTCAATCAGCCATACAAATCCTTGTACACACAAGGGAAGAAAAAAAATCTTCCCTCCTCTACAATAATAATTTTACAAAACTCAGTTTGGCAATACATTTATTACAGCTGGACATTCTGTAGAGAAATGTACAATCAACCTCCGGGGGTTAATAAAGAGAACACCATATCAACAGCATGATTTTAGAAGAAACTGAGTGGACCCACAGGACCAAGGCACCACAAAATGAAAGGATCAGAACCAGAAGACACCCAGAAAGCACCTTTCACTAAACTGCATTATGCAGAACTGTGGGGGAAGTATTCAGGGACTTTCTCACAATCTAAGGGGCCCTTTTACAAAACCATGTTAAGTGCTAATCATGTATGTGTGTGGGGGGGGAAGGGTTATGTAAATCTTGTAGAAAGGACATGTCATGGATATGGAAGTGTTATCCAGCTAGGGCGTTCACATTAGTATGTTCGAACTGGATAATGCAGGGTTAATGTGGGAGGCAGTGAGTACCTGGCGCAATAAAGGGCTACCTTGCCTAGTTTCAAAAGCAACCAAAGTGGGAATTGAGCCCAGTTCCCTAGGTTCTCAGCCCACTGCACTAATCATTCGGATGATGGGAGCATCACAATGGTACTGATCTGTTGCCTCCCTTTTTCACTGCAACATAATGGATGGAGTGGGAGTGCTAGGGGACATGGTGCACAAAGTACGTTTCTGGCTTGGGACACTCCTGATTACCATTAGAGGAAAAAATGGGCATCACCTAAGGTTGCCTTATTACCCTGTATACGTGTTGCCTCATCTTCTAAGTCGCAGATTCTGTCCCATGACACAAACGTTTGTTCTTTGTATGATTGGCAAGATGGGAGCCTGCCAAAAAAGTGAATTGAAGTGCCAGTATCCATCAAGACTTCTCCCTCACTCCATAACAATCCAAGACGTTGTCTTCCAGCAAAAACTTTTAAGTCTCTGTTATTTTTCATCCTAGACAGAAAGCTTTTCCTCTCCTGACAGCCTCCTGTCAAAGCCAAGGACTCACATCTGCTTTCTGACATGTCAACTGAGCTGAAAATTCAGGAATTGTCTTGTACGCTGACTTTGTAGCACAAGAACAAGTCAAGGACACTAGAATAAACCTGAAAGCACTGATAACTCATCACATGTGCATCATAGCTTTTTAATGCTCACATGACTGGGTTACCAGAAAAACTGAGAACACTAGCATTACAAGCTGAAATGTGGCTTTTCTATCACTATGCCTAAAATGTATGCATTTTCCACATTTTTTGTATACCTCAGATATAGTAGGTTACACTGTATTATAAATCCAGCTGTGCTACTACATATATCAAGAATTCAATAAATATAAACATAAACATAAACATACTTGATGATATGTGGCATCACCTTTTCAGTAGCAACATGTTATACAATAGTATTTCTGAAGAAAACTTGATTCTCATAGACTGTGATACCATAAGATACCATGTCATAAGAATAATACTTCTGAAAGAGGGGCCTGTGTGTCTTAAAATGTGTTGCACCACTACACCTTTGGATTATTCTTATCTTTATCTAAATAAAAGGTATCACCATCTACAAAACCATTAACTATCCCAGTACAATACTTTGAAATGTTACACAGTTTTTTTTAAGTCAATTATATGTCCCACTTACTACAGGGGGCAGCAATCTTGTCCTTACAACTCACAAGTGATTTGGACATTGGAGCCCTTAGCGTTTGGTGTTAACCGATGCTTGGCTAATGAAATACTTACAATTATTGTTATACTTTTGCTGTGATTGAAGATTTAGACTGGCTGAGTTGGTTAGTGACAGTGCATTTGATTAATACTTTAAGGGGTGCAAAATTGCACTTAGCAAGTAAAAAAAGCACATTATTGCACATAAATATCACAACACAAGTGAGTGACACAATGAATAAAGTGCAATATCCAGTGCTTTTTTTGTGCCGGTACGCGCCGGTACAGCATACCGGCACCTTTTTTTCCTAGGGCCAGGTCACCTGCCCACCCTTAGCTCCCCGACAGCCCTGCTTTCTGTTCCTGCCACCCTGCAACACGTTTAAATCTTTTTTTTTTTTTAACCTGAAGTGGCAGCGCAGGCTCGCCTCCTCCAGCCTTCCCTTCCTTCTCAGTGTCCCGCCTTCCTCTGACGTAGTTTCCTGTTTCCGCGAGGGTGGGACACTGAGAATCAGGAAGGGAAGGCTTGAGGAGGAGAACCTGCGCTGCTTTCACTAATGCCGCTGCTGGTGCTGCAAATTCAGGTTAAAAAAATAAAAGATTAAAACGCGTTGTGGGGTGGCAGGAACAGAAAGCAGTCCTATCAAGGAGCTAAGGGTGGGTAGGTGGGGCTGGAGTTGGTACTGGAACTCAACGGGGGCTGAAAAGGGGGGTAGGTAGAGGCTGGGGTGAGTTACTACACAAGGAGGGGAGGATAAGGGCATAGGAGAATCGCTGGACATGGAGGGGAGGGCAGAGGAGAATCACTGGACATGGTTGGGAGGGACGGACAGGGGCAAAGGAGAATCGCTGGACATAGATGGAAGGGGAGGGCAGAGGAGAATCGCTGCTGGACATGGATGGGAAGGGAGTGCAGGGGAGAGAGCAGAGTTGCTGGACATGGATGGATAGAGGGAAGGGCAGGAGAAATGCTGGACATTGATGGAGGAGAGGGAAGACAGGAAGAAGATGCACATGGACGGAGGGAAGAAAGGAAAAATGCTGGACATGGATGGAGTGAAGGGCAGGGAAGAGAGGAGAAGTGTTGAAGGGAAGGAAAGACAGAGGAAAGAGATGCACACAGTTGGAGGGGACGGGAGAGAGGAGAAATACTGGACATGGATGGAGGGGAGGGAAGAAAGAGGAAGCAGATGCACATGGATGGAGTGGAGGGGGAGAGGAGAAATCCTGGACATAGATGGAGGGGAGGGAAGAGAGAGGAGGAGATGCACATGGATTTAGGGGAGAGAGGAGAAATTCTGGACATGGATGGAGGGGAGAGGAGAGAGTTGAAATGCTGGACATGGATGGAGGGAAGGAAAGAAAGAAAGTGAGATGAACATGGACGGAGGGAAGTTGAGAGGAGAAATGTTGGACATGGATGGAGGGGGAGAGGGAAAATGCTGGATGTGGATGGAAAGAGGAAGGAGATGCATACTGACAAGACGAGGGAAAGGGAAAAGAGGAGAAAAACTGCACATGGATAAAATAGGCAAAAGCTGGATCCACTCTATACCTCCTCCAGTCAAGTCCGCGGAGGACCCAGCTTTTACCTATGGATGTAGGGCAAGAAATGAAGAAGAAAGGAGGAAAGTAAAGAAATAAAATGAAAGGAAGCCCTGGAAATAGAGTTAAGGGAACAGATAGAGAGCAGCAGAATCAGAGACTGGGACCAACATGATCAGAAAAACAAAGTCACCAGACATCAAAGGTAGAAAAAAAATCATTTTATTTTCATTTTAGTGTTTGAAAGATGTCCAATTTGAGAATTTATATCTGCTGTCTTATTTTCCACTGGGTATACTGGAGCTGTATCAGCTTATAGAAATTATAATGAAAAATATCACAAGTTATTTTTTTCTCCAATACTGGTATAGTATTTTCAATGATACTGCTTATATGCGCCATGGCTGGTATATGGGGTTTGGGTGTGGCTACCATAGGGGTGGGGCCATAGATGGTGACCCTGCCTATAATGAGCACCGGTACCTTTTTTCCTACAAAAAAAGCACTAGCAATATCTCACCCATTAGTGATCTTGTTAGACTACCACGTGAGTGCTTAAGTTTCTGAGGGTGCTACTCTTTCATGATTGCAGTAGGTACATTCTCTTGGTTATGATTAGGGACTGAATATCTTCCAGCATCCTTATAATTACCTCACAACATAACACAAACAAATTCACCACCATAAACACACCAAAACTATCTCTTTCCGTATCGGACACATTGAAAATTCTTAGAGTTACCATTGATCGGCATCTTACACTTGAAAATCATGTGAAAAATACAACTAAAAAGATGTTCTATTCAATGTGGAAACTAAAAAGGATACGACCTTTCTTCCCAAGAACGATCTTTCGCAACCTAGTACAATCACTAGTGCTTAGTCACTTAGATTACTGTAATGCACTTTACGCCGGCTGTAAAGAACAAATCATCAAGAGATTGCAAACCGCCCAGAACACCACAGCCAGACTCATATACGGAAAAACTAAATATGAAAGAGCTAAGCCCCTGAGGCAGAAACTGCACTGGCTTCCACTTAAAGAAAGCATCATGTTCAAGATATGCTCTCTAGTTCATAAAATCATCCACGGAAATGCCTCAGCCTACATATCAGATCTGGTAGACCTGCCGCCCAGGAACGCTATAAGGTCATCTCGAACATTCCTTAATCTGCACTTCCCCAGTTGTAAAGGCCTCAAATACAAACTAACGCATGCGTCCAACTTCTCTTACATGAGTACACAGCTGTGGAACGCACTGCTGCGCTGCTTAAAAACTACTTATGAACTAACTAACTTTCGCAAATCCCTGAAGACCCACCTATTCAACAAGGCATACCAACAAGACCAGCAACTACAAATATAATACATCACAACCTTGCCTATTACCAACAATGTTTCTGCGGATATTTATTTGTTTGAATTTCTATCATGCTATTTTCTATGACATTTCCACCTTACTACTATCAGTAATATCTCTTAATTATAATTACCTGTTTAAATTTTGATTATGCCACTTTCTATGTAACACTAACTGTTATCTCTTAATCTACTATCTACTAACAACGACACATTGTAAGCCACATTGAGCCTGCAAAGAGGTGGGAAAATGTGGGATACAAATGCAATAAATAAAATAAATAAATAACTTCTGGGTCCACCGAAGACTTCAATATTCAATAGGAATGAGAAGCCAGAAAATGCTCATTTCATGTCATTTCTAGGAATGTTCATTTTGTTCATGTTTTCTGGGTATTTGTCCGTTACGGAAGCTATTGGGCTCATTTTCTAAGCACTTAGACTTGCAAAGTTCCATAGGTTACTATAAAAGTCATCAAAAGAGTGTGCCTTCTTTGCAGATTATGCACATGAAAAAAACACAGCATGTGGAGCCTTTTCTGCTTGTTTGCATTTGTTAATAACAAGCAGTGACATGGGACGTGGTTGACATTTTTCATGACATTGCAAACAACAGCCCATACCTAATATTCATTGCTGGTGCCTGGACATAGCCTGATATTGAATATCCAGGGTTTATTCAGCCTACGGCTGTCAGTGGCTTTAAAATTGCTGACTGCCATGGGTTGAATATCTCCCCTCGTTTTGTGTAACATGAATTAGCAAATCATGATGCAATCAAAATGGGGCTTCTATGTTTAGTGTTTATAACTTGTAAATTAAACTATGTGAGTCTTTCGTAGGTACAATTTTGAGTTGATTAGGTCTTTTGCAGCATGGATAATAAGTACCACACATTTGTATAACACAAATGGAGTCCCATAACGAAATAGTACATTTCATCCTATAATCAGTATATACCTTTACATTGAACTTTGACCCTCACATATCTGCCTCTCTTCCTTAAGCAAAACTGGCCCCCGCCACTCCATATTCCCACCTCCTATTCCTAATGCTCTCAAAATCTCTACCCTTGCTCATTCTGTGCTGTTACTACCAACTCCAAAGCCTGACATTGGAAGCAGCTCTGTAGTGGAGCTGGTGGAAAGGGAAAGGAGGAGGAAAAGAAGAAGGAAACAAACTTATCAGTTGCTAAAAACTAGGGAGCAAAAACAGAGTGGAGAATCTAAGGAAAGTCAGAGGAGAGATGAGATGGTAATATAGGAACCACTATTTTGTTTTTTTTTTTCAATAAATACCTATTTATTTGCATCAGCCTGCTTTATCAGTGTTTATTGGTTAAATCCTAAAAACAGAAGCCTTAAATAAAAAGTATCATAAAATTAAATTAAGTGTTACTAAAACAATGCAGCACAAAGTCTATGTCAGTAAATCCTATTACAATATATTTACAAGTAACATTCAGTAATGTGCAATATGTCATATGGCATATTCTTCCTCATGTATCTATGCTTCCATCACATTCAACAGGAGAGATGTCAACATCATCGTATGTAATATTCAAAATGAAAGAAGAGAAAATAAGAAATAAATTGGGGGAGTTTTTGTTGTCATGAATAGAGTGCATTAACTAAGGGGCCCTCTTATTAAAGGGTTGCCACGTGGCAACGGGCTTGCCATGAGGCAACCTAGCACTACTGCCAGAAAATGCAGCTGCCGGCAGTAGTTCTGCCTTGAGCATGTGCCATTTCTGGTGCTATGGAAAATAATAATTTCTAGCATGGCACTAACCCAGCAGTAATCGGGTTATTAGGGCCGCTGAGAGGGGGGCCCAGCGCCGGGGTCAGGCCGCCGGCGCTGCAGTCCTCGGTCTCACCTGCCTGCCTCCTCGGCTGCGGGCCCCCTGCATTCGAAGCGACAGTCACAGATCGCCTCCCTTCGGGCCTTCCCTCCCTTTATCCTGCCCTCGCGGAAACCGGAAGTTGCATCAGACGAGGGCGGGACACAGGGAGGGAAGGCCAGAAGAGAGGCGATCTGCGACTGCCGCTTTGAATGCAGGGGACCCGGAGCCGTGGAGGCAGGCAGGTGAGACCACGGACTGCAGCGTCAGGGGAAGCGACGGGGGTGGCAGCGTCAGGGGAAGTGACGGGGGCGGCAGCGGCAGGGGGAGCGGCAGAGGGCGGAGGTGGGGAGGCCTTTCCCCGGGCCCAGCCTAGTCTCTCAGCGGCCCTGCGGGTTATCACCGGGTTACAACAGGAGCCCTATTGCCACCTCAATGGGTGGTGGTAAGTGTTCCCCCCCTATGCATGTCCATGAGTTAAGAATAATCTTACTGCATGGCCATGTCTTTTTTACGGGATTTGTATCTGCTGCAGTAAAAAGGGTCCTGTCGCGTGGCAAAAATGGTCCCCGCTGCTACCACAGGGCCCTGCTTACCGCAGCTTAGTAAGAGGACTCCTATGTGCACACTATTTAATTTATTATTTAACAATAGAGGGGCTCTTTTATTAAGATGCATTACGAAATGGGCTTAGTGCATGCAAAGGCAGGACTTTTCCATACACTAACCCCCAAATGCTATAAATGGTGCCTTAAGTTGTGCACATTAATTTGGCTAAATGGCCAAATTACATGCACAACTTAATAGATAAACAAGCCAATCAGTGCTGATAATAGATTCATACTATAATAGGAAATACAAATAGAACATTTTACTACACAAGTCCTCCATAATAGGGAACGAAAAGAGATCATCAAACAATACAGGTAAATCATACCAGTTCTTAGAGAAGAAACATCCCCTAGAGAGCAGAAATATACAATTAACAGAGCAGAGAAAGTGGCAAAATACATCAAGCCTACGCCCCCCCCCCCTGAAAGCACAGACATCACAGTTTGTCTTTAAGTCACCATCTTATTATTCAGAAACATCATGAGCTGTTATGGCTCAACAGAAATAAAACATTCATTATTTATCTAATCACACATTTACAAGCAATTGTTTTTCTTTTTGCAGATCCCAGGTTTATTTTGCCATTAGTGTGAGAAGCGCTAACCCTGGGATTCTATATATCATGCCTTGATTTCTGCACGGAAATCAAAGTGTATTCCATAACAATGTGCATAACTAATTAGTTAACAAGCTAATCAGTGCTGATAATTAGATGTTAACAAGCAATTATCAGCACTAATTGGCATTATTTAGAATTTATACGCACTGTTTGCTAAGTGTATTCTGTAATATGGTGCACGTAAATTCTAAGTCATGATAGTTGCAAAGTGGGTGTGGTTGTGGGAGTGGAATGGGCGGGTCATGGGTGTTTCTAAAATTTATTCACATTGTTATAGAATACACCTGCTCTGCGCCTAATTTAGGTGTTGGGATTTACATAAGGTTTTAGTTGGCATAATTGACCATGATTAAATTTAGTCATGTGGAGCAGCACTCGGCATATTCTATAATGTATGCCTAAATTAAAGCGTACTTTATAGAATATACTACTACTACTACTACTTAACATTTCTAAAGTGCTACTAGGGTTAAGCAGTGCTGTACAATTTAACATAGAGGGACAGTCCTTGCTCAAAGAGCTTACAATCTAAAAGAGTTTCATGCCGAATTCGAGGCGCGGTATATAGAATCTAGCCCTAATGCTCCCTCACTAGGGGGCCCTTATACTAAGCCACGTAGGCACCTACGCATGACCAATGTGTGCCATATTGGAGTTACCACCCGGTTATCGTGTGGCCCTTGCGATAATTTCAATTTTGGTGCGCACCTGCTATGCGCGTCCAAAAAATATTTTTTATTTTCTGACGCGCAGTAGCTACGCGCATCAAGTGGAATTTGACATGCATAGACCATTACCACCTGGTTACCACGTAAGACCCTACCACTAGGTCAATGGCTTGTGGTAAGATCTCAGACCCAAAATGGACACGCGGCAATTTTCATTTGCCACACGTCCATTTTCAGCAAAAAAAAAGGGCATTTTTTGTAGGTGCACTAAAAAATAATTCTGCGCGCTTCCAAAACACGTGTCTATACTACCACAGGCCATTTTTCAGTGCACCTTAGTAAAAGGACTCCTAACTCAGCATTAGCCAGTTGATGCCCGCTAATGAGAGAATGTTTATTATCCACCTCGGTCTTTGCAATCAGAACATGCTATGTGGATATCTTTGGTTTCTATAGTGCAAGTTCTCTATGCTGACAGTAGGGCTTCTGCCTTTTCTGTTGCTGCTGTCTTATTGTGGAATGCCCTTCCTGGACAAATTAAATTATGCCAGAATGCAGCGCATTTTAAAAGACTGTTGAAAAGACAGCTTTTTGTTAATGCATTTAGGTAGGAGCAGACCAGTTATGATTTTGTGTCTATGAAGAACAGCTTTTTTGTTTGCTGATGAGTTTATTTGTTTTGTAATATTTTGTTTTAATGTTTTATGGTGTATGGTTTGCATATAAACTGTCTACATGATAGGCAACGTTTAAATCTTTTAAAATAAATAAATAATGCTTCCATGCCCATTTTCCACCCATGACACACCCCCTCCAAAAAAAATACAAGAAAAATGCATGGTTATTGCATGCCAACAGGCAAATAACTGCAAAATAGCCCATTTTTGCAGTAAACCTTTTTGGGCATGGCAACTGCATGTTCAAGTTAATACACTTTAGTAAAAGGGTCCTAGTGTGCACTAATAACAAAAAAAGAAATGTCTCAAATGAAACACTTCAATTAAAAAAAGAAAAAAAAAACCTGTAAATTATATGAAAAATGACCCCCCCCCCCCCCCATACTACTGTGCATGGCCTTCTGCATAGTACATTGAGTGCAAAAAAAGGGTTTCATTAACGGGCCCTTTTACAAAACTGTGGCAAAAAGTGACCTTAGAGTGCCCTTAGATGTAGGGAGAGCCCAAGGTAAGATGCTGCCTGAGGCAGAGCTGAAATTCCGTCGCCCTGGGCCAAGTTCTGGTACCTCCCCCTTCCTTCCTCCACCCTCTTCCCAGAGTTTACCTTCTTCATTTTCCCATACGCTGCCCTGCCACCAGCACCGGCCTCTTCTCTACTGTGGCCACCTATGAGGAAACATCAGAGAGGTAGGCCACAGTAAAGAGGATGGTGCCAGTGGCAGGGTAGCATGTGGGATTCGCTACCGCCGCTGACTTTAAAAAAATGTAAAAAGAAGGAAAACATATGTAAAAACATATTGTAAAAACTCAGGGAATGGGCTGGAGGAAGAAAGGGGGAGATGCTGCTCTCGGAAGAGTGTAACCTGAGGCCCCCTCCTCAGGTGGCCTAATACTACTATAACTACTATAAATCACTTCTATAGCACTACCAGTCGTACGCAGCACTTTAGTTGGGCTTCCCATGCTTCACAGGTCTTTTACGCACTCTAAGGCCACTTTTTGCCATCACCGGAAAATAGCTGATTTCCATTTTCTGATTTAATGGTCATGCACTGTTGTTTGCCATTAGCACATGGCCATTATCAAAAATTAGTGTGTGAGCCTTTACCACCACCTATTTTGTAGATAGGTGGCGAGGGATCACACACTAATTCTGTGCTAATCAGATAGCACACAGCAATGTGGCTACCTTAGCTAATTAGCGCAGACATATCCACTCTCCAGCCCCAAACATGCCCTCCTTGGCCAAAAAATACAATTTATTTTTAGTGTGCGTAGCACACACCTATCAGATTTTTACCATAGGATGCCACAACACACCCCATGGTGTGCCATTTTAAGCTGCGATAAGCATGCATTAGTGCTTACCACAGCTTGTTAAAAGGACCCCTAATATCTTAGGGGCCCTTTTACAAATCAATGGGAGTGATAACTTGTGGGTAGTGTTTGCCAAATCAGCAGTACCGCCGGGGTAGCGTGTTCACCCAGCGGTAATTCTGAGTTTGGCGCATGCTGAATCCCGCGGTAGAAAACATGTTTCCATTTTCTACCGTGGGGGGGGGGGGGCATTCTCAGAGGTAATCGGCAGCATGGCCATGTTAGCGTGCGCTGCATAGTTACCACGAGGGTAGCATGTGAGCTCTTACTGCTATATCAATGGCTGACAGTAAGGGTTCAGTCCGTAAATAGGCGCAAACTAGTTTTAATTTTTGCGCACACCCATTTCCTGGCCCATTAAAAAAAGGACTTTTTCCCAGCCATGGTAAAAAATGGCCCAGCACATGCCCAAAAGTCTTGCCCACACTACTGAAGGCCACTTTTTACTGTGGCTTTCTAAAAGGACCCCTTACATTTTCCTAATCATTTACCTAGCTGAAAATTCCACTTCATAAATTCAACTAAATGTGCAACACTTCCATAGCATATGTCTTTAGTTAGTCAAAGAGAGGCTTTCTTTGTGACCATCTTTAGGTCAGGTGAGAATAGCATGTCTAGGGATGGGCTGTCATTTGTAATGACATAGGAACTGTGACAGTCAATAACATATCCTTTTTGTTTTATGTCATTCCTAACTGAAAACAAGCAGACAATAACACAATGTTTTGTGTTTTTCATTCACCAATAATAGTGTGCACTGTGGAAATAATGCACACTAGGGCACTTTTATTAAGCTGCGGTAAAAAGTGGCTTGTGCTACTTTGGACGCATGAAATTATCGCACACTGGGCTATTTTTTACCACGGTGGGTAAAAAGTATTTTTTAAAATGGGGTGGTAAAATTTTGTGCGCTGTTAAATGTAGCACATGGCAATTTACTGTCTGAGCCCTTAACCACGTATTTACTTGGCAGTAAGAGCTCATGCACTACTCCTGCGGTAATCATACAGCGCTCGTTAATGTGGCTGCACTGTCAATTACCGCCAGGAACGCCCCTGTGGTAGAAAATAGGAAATTATTTTCTAGCATGGGAAACAGCTTGCACTAACTTTAAAACTACTGCAGGGTGCCTGCACTTCCCTGGAGGCAGAGTCGATTTAGCGTGTGCTACCCAAGCATTAGCCCTGCCACACATGTACAAATCTTTCTGCATATTCCAACATGCACAAACTTGGGAAAACAGTTTGCCCACTTTCCAGATATCCATGGATTCTACATATGGTGCCGAGATGTGTGTGCCAAAATTTGGGTGTGCTCGTAAGTTAAGTGGCTAACGAGCCAATTAACATCAATAATTGGATGCTAACAACCAGCTTTTGAAGTTAATTGGCACCCTTATAATTTGTTATATACTGCTGAATTCCCACCTTTAGCAAAATTGTAATACACAGCCCTGTCAAATGCGGTTCATTAAGCCTTGTAAACATTATATATATAAGGACAGGCTCATATGTCTCTAAAGGATAATCACAGACTCACAGCTCTTCAAAGTTCTCCAGGTATATAATTATAGCATGAATCTACTGTTTAAAGTGATGCCTCCAAGTGCCACAAGTAACATTTTTAGTGCAATAAATTCTATGAAGCTTTCACGTAACTTAAAGAGTAAAAACGGGTCCCTTATAATTTGTACACACATCTGACTGCGTGCTTCTATAAGGCTTGTTGCCTAACTCCATTAGTGCCTAACTCAAAAGGGGGCCTAGTCATGGGTGTGTTGGGGGCGTGACATGTAGTTACAGAAAACTGCCTCGGTGTGTCTAACTTGGGTTAGACATAAGTCTGGCACCCAAAGTTAGACACAGGAATCAGGCTGTGTGATTCTATAAAGGGCATGCACTCTTATAGAATCACCCCCCTAATTTTCTCTGCAACCGAATTTTGAGCACAATTTTTTTAATTCCCCACATAGGGATAGATTGTATATATGGTGCCTAGAATCTAGCCACGTCCAATAGAAGCGCCTAGGCTTATTCAATATGACACTCCCAAATTTGGGCAAGGTATATAGATTATGCTTAGGCTGAGTGGACATGCGTAGATTTAGGCATGGCCATTTACTTCAGTAAAAAGCTTGTGTAAATGCCTGCGCCAAAATCTATGTGCATTGATCCAAATTCTATAACCGTGCGTGTAGATTTCATTGATAGGCCCAGCAAGCCCACACTGTGCACATGACTGCGCTTCCTTTTTGGCTGCGAGTGTTGGAATTTACGTGTGCTGCTTTACAGAATACACCTAGTTAAGCAAACGCATAAATGCCAATTATCGGCTAATTATCATGACTAAGTGGCTCATTTCACAATTGAGATGCACGCGTAGATTAGCCATTTGCACAAATTTTCACACACGCCTCTAAGCGCCATATATAGAATCCGGGGGATAGTGCACACTATTTCCAAAGAGTGTGCATTATTATCAGCAACTGACAAAACAACAAAATGACCAAATGAAAATGAATACAATGAAATTCCCATAAATGACACAGGAAACAACACAAAATTATTTTTTCTGTCTGCCCTTCCCTACGCGTGTCTACATACGTTAGTTTACTCTCTCTCTGCCATCCAAACAAACAGCAGGTGCAAAGTGGAAGAAAACACTTATAATCCATGCACTTTGTACTTGCTAATTTTTCAAACAGAAGCAAGCAATGCAGCTGGTTTGACTTTGAAATCTGTGTCCTAAAATTCAGCTTCTGCATTAAAATGGACTAGTGCTTGGTGTGGGTTGCAATTTGATCTACCCATTGTTAACCATATAGGGCTAGATTCCATATATAGCACCTGAAAATTCCACGTGGAAAAAAATACGCCAAGGCGTATTCTATAAAGAACGCCTATATTTTATAGAATAGGCTTAAATTTCTGTGTGGTATTTAGAATATACACCCTTTCTTGGAGTATTGTATCCAGATTTTAGAAATGCCCACACCCCGCCCGTGGCCACGCCCTCTTTTCAACTTTGCATCTTAGAATTTAAGTGCACCACATTACAGAATACATTTAGCGAGTTGTGTGTATAAATCTTAATGCCAATTAGTGCTGATAATTGCTTGTTAACATCCAATTGACAGCACAGACCAGCTAACCAATTAAGTTATGTGCAATGTTATACACTTTGATTTCTGCATGGAAATTAAGGCACAATGTATAGAATCTCGTGGATAATGATGATGCACAATGCTTTGATTTTTTAAATACGAAAAGTGGTATAGCAAACATGAATAAGCTAAGCAAATAAACTAAAATTGCATTTTTTAGCCCACATTTGATTCATTAGCACACCTTTAAAATTTAGGGGCCTATTTACAAAAGTGTAGTAAGTTTATGCACATGCCACACCATAACTGGCAAACTTAAGGTACAGTAAGTGCAAAGCCTGTATAGTAAATGTTGGGGGTGGGGGGCTTAGTATGATAAATGTATCGCAACTGGGCAGCCAAGGCTAAATAACATACATATTCTTCATTGATTACTACATTTGTGCCACAAAAAAAGATTTTTTTTTTTTGTATTTTTAATGTTGATAAATAGAATACTCAGGCTAGGACAGAGGCATTATAAAACTATTACACCGACCATGAGATCTCTTATGACGTACAGCTATTCCAGATCTGCAGCACTTTGAAGTTTCCCAATCATTACCATTATTTTACACAAAAGAACTTTATTATACCTTCTTAAAAAACAACTTCTGCCAACAGTATTGGTAGAAGTTGTTGCTGTTGGTGTTCCACATTTTACTACTTTGGTTCAAGACAATATCTTAGCTCACTTTGATTATTATAACATTCTGTATTTGTCTCACAATTAAACTTTGTTAAAGATTCAGATTTTACGGAACACAACGGCCAAACATACTGGGACTTAAAAGATCTGATAGTGCTTCTGCAGCTGTTATTTCTCTTCACTGGTTACCATTTCAAGCTTCTTGTTTGATGGTTCTGTTCCAGTTTATATTCGTAGGACCCTATTTGCTAAGCTATGCTAGAGGCGTGTTAACATTTTTAGCACGTGCTAAGCAATAGTGCGTACTAACTGTGTAGACATCCATAATATTCCTATGGGCATCTACATGGTTAACATGTACTAATTAAAACGCTAGTGTACCTTAGTAAACAGGGCCCTGGATTTTTTTTTTTCATTTCCCTCAGTTCATAGTGTTGTGGAACTAGACATCCATGTTGTTTGTTTTTACCATCTTTTTCTGGTGTTAAGTTTAAAAGATTGTTTTAAGGAGGGGCATAATTGAACGAAAACGCCTATCTCCATGGGCGTTTATCTCCAAGAACGGGTCCGTGAAGGGGCGGACCGAACCGTATTTTGGGAAAAAATAGACGCCCATGTTTTATTCAACAATGTGTGAGCTGGGCGTTTTTGTTTTTCAGCGATAATGGAAAATGAAAGCGCCCAGCTCAAAAACGAATAAATCCAAGGCATTTGTTCGTGGGAGGGGCCAGGATTCGTAGTGCACTGGTCCCCCTCACATGCCAGGACATCAACCGGGCACCCTAGGGGGCACTTTTACAAAACCAAACAAAAAGGTAAAAGAGCTCCCAGGTGCATAGCACCCTTCCCTTGTGTGTTGAGCCCCCCAAATCCCCCTCAAACCCCACTGCCCACAAGTCTACACCATTACTATAGCCCTAAGGGGTGAAGGGGGGCACCTACATGTGGGTACAGTGGGTTTGGGGGGGTTGGACGACTAATAAGCATTAAGCAGCACAATTGTAACAGGTAGGGGGGATGGGCCTGGGTCCACCTGCCTGAAGTCCACTGCACCCCCTAACAACTCCTCCAGTGACCTGCATACTGCTGTCAGGGAGCTGGGTATGACATTTGAGGGTGAAAATAAAAAGTTGAGAAACTTCATTTTTTGTGGTGGGAGGGGGTTAGTGACCACTGGGGGAGTCAGAGGAGGTCATCCCCGATTCCCTCCAGTGGTCATCTGGTCATTTAGGGCACTTTTTGGGGCCTTATTCGTGAAAAAACAGGGTCCAGGAAAAGTGTCCTAAATTCTAGCTAAAAACGCATACTTTTTTCCCATTATCAGTGAAATGCGCCCATCTCTGTTCGGCAGATAACCACGCCCCAGTTCCGCCTTCGCCACACCTCTGACACGCCCCCATCAACTTTGTCCGCATCCGCGACGGATTGCAGTTGAAAACGTCCAAAAATCGACTTTCGATTATACCGCTTTATTCGTTTTTGTGAGATAAACGTCCATCTCCCGATTTAGGTCGGAACTTGGGCGTTTTTCTCATTCGATTATAAGCAGGAAGGACTCTTTCAGATCAGATGCATTCCACATATTTACAAAGATGGAAAGAAGAGAAAATGACAGCCAGCATGGTTAAAAGGTGCAGGGCAAGAGGCTATTAGAGCTAAAAAAAAAAATGCCCTTCAAAGAATGGAAAAAGGACCCAAAGAAAATAAGAACCAACATATGAACTGTCAAGCTAGATACAAAGCACTGATAAAGAAGGCTGAAAGGGAATATGAAGAGAAACTTGTCACAGAGGCAAAAACTCACAGTGACAAATGTTTCAGGCACATCAGAAACAAAAGCCTGCAAGTGAATCCGTGGGACCATTAGATCATGCAGGAGCAAAAGGGGCATTCAGGGATGACAAGACCATAGAGGAGAAATGGAATGAATTCTTTGCTTTGGTCTTTACAGAAGAAGATGCTAGAGATCTACCTGTACCGGAAACGGATTTCAAGGGTGATGATGCAGAGGAACTGAAAGACATCTCGGTGAACCTGGAAAACATATTGAGCCAAAATGACAAATTAAAGAATAGTAAATCACCTGGTCTGGATGGCATACATCCAAGGGTACTGAAAGAACTCAAATATGAAATTGCTGATCTGCTTTTAGTAATCTGCAACCTGTCATTAAAGTCATCCATAGTACCCGAAGATTGAAGGTTGGCTAATGTGACGTCAGTTTTTTAAAAGGGTTCAAAGTTTGATATGGGAACTTACAGACCAGTAAGCTTGATGTCAGTGCCAGGTAAAATAGTGGAAACTATTATAAAGAATAAAATTACGGAACACATAAATAAACATGGTTTAACGGGACAGAGTCAGCATGGTTTCAGTCAAGGGAAATCTTGTATCACCAATTTGCTTCAATTCTTTGACAACATGAATAAACACGTGGCTAAAGGTGAGCTGGCCGATGTAGTGTATCTACATTTTCAGAAAGCTTTTAACAAAGTTCCTTATGAAAGACTCCTGACAAAATGAGACATGGGATAGGAGGCAATGTTCTATTTTGGATTAGGAATTTGCTATTGGACAGAAAGCAGAGGGTAGGGTTAAATGTCATTTCTCTAAATGGAGAAGGGTGAATAGTGGAGTGCCACATGGTTCTGTATTGGGACCGGTGCTATTTAACATATTTATAAATGGTTTGGAAATCAGAACGACGAGTGAGGTGATTAAATTTGCAAATGACACAAAACTATTCAAAGTTGTTAAAACACATGCAGACTGTGAAAAATTGCAGGAAGACCATAGTTGGAAGACTGGGCATCCAATTGGTAGATTAAATTTAATGTGGACAAATGCAGAGTGATGCACATTGAGAACAATAATCCAAATTATAGTTACATGATGCTAGGGTCCACCTTGGGAGTCAGCACCACAAAAAAAGATCTGTTTGTTGTTATAAATAATATACTGAAATCCTCTGCTCAGTGTGTGGTGGCAGCCAAGAAAGTGAACAGGATGCTAGGAATTTTTAGGAAAGAGTTGCTAAATATGACCAAAAATAATATAATGCCTCTGTTTCACTCCATGGTGTGACCTCACCTTGAGTATTACGTTCACTTCTGGTTGTTTTATCTCAAAAAAGATATAGCAGAATTAGAAAAGATTCAAAGAAGAGCGACCAAAATGATAAAGAGGATGGAACTCCTCTAATATGATGAAAGGACAAAGAGGGCGACGAAAATGATAGTGGGGATGGGACGACTTTCCTATGAAGAGAGGCTGAGAAGGCTAGGGCTTTTCAGCTTGGAGAAGAGACGGCTGAGGGGAGATATGATAGAAGTGTATAAAATAATGAGTGGAATGGATCGGGTGGATGTGAAGCGACTGTTCACGCTATCCAAAAATACTAGGACTAGAGGGCATGAGTTGAAGCTACAGTGTGGTAAATTTAAAACGAATCGGAGAAAATTTTTCTTCACCCAACGTGTAATTAGACTCTGGAATTCGTTGCCGGAGAACGTGGTACGGGCGGTTAGCTTGACGGAGTTTAAAAAGGGGTTAGATAGATTCCTAAAGGACAAGTCCATAGACCGCTATTAAATGGACTTGGAAAAATTCCGCATTTTTAGGTATAACTTGTCTGGAATGTTTTTACGTTTGGGGAGCGTGCCAGGTGCCCTTGACCTGGATTGGCCACTGTCGGTGACAGGATGCTGGGCTAGATGGACCTTTGGTCTTTCCCAGTATGGCACTACTTATGTACTTATGTACTTATCTTCAGCTTGGAAAAGAGTTAGCTGAGAGGAGATATGACTGAAGTCTACAAAATCTTGAGTGGTGTAGAACAAGTAGAAGTGAGTCAATCTTTTATTCTTTCAAAAGGTACACTAGGGGACACCCAATGAAGTTAAATGGAAACACTTTTAAACAAATAGGAGGAAATATTTTTTCACTCAATGAATAGTTAAGCTCTGGAACTCTTTGCTGGAGGATGTAGTAATAGTGGTTATCGTATCTGGGTTTAAAAAAGGTTTGGACAAATTTCTGGAGGAAAAGTCCATAGTCTGCTATTGAGACAGACATGGGGAAGCCACTGCTTGCCATGGAGTTGGTAGCATGGAACATTGATACTATTCAGGTTTCTCATAAAATATACGAAAAACAGGAACAAAAGAGACTGTGATGTGAAGGGGAAAAAAAGAGGAGGAAAGGAACCGGAGGCATCAGAGATTAATCAGTTATCAGGCTATTAGGTCTTCTATAGCACTTAGCTATTTCAGACCCCAGAGCCTCCTGAATGGCATCAATCATTTGCTTATCTGGAACCAAGACCTCTATGCATGTTTCAGATTAGATGTATTTATTTATTTATTTGATCTTTAAGTCCTTAAAATGTTTTAACTTTTATAATAAATGTTGAAAGAAGAAAAATAGATTTAATTTTTACTAAGCATGGAGTGGTATCAAGCTTTTCAACCCACCAACCAAAAAAAGACAATAAATGGCGACTACTTATCCCTGCATATGCAGGTTCAGCGCGGAACAAAAACTGCTTCAACTGCCTGCCACTGGTATTGTAACGGGGGTAGGAATTAAAAGGGAAAAAAATACTTACCTGGGGTCCGTTTTGGGGGCTCCGGGGCTATTTTTATGGCTGGAGGGCGTCCGGGTGCCTGGAGAGGAGAGCAGAAGTGCTGCAGGGAGCAGCAGCGTTTTTTTGGCCCGTTCTGGGAGGGAGTGCCAGATTTTTCGGACTCCCGGGAGCGAATGGGCGCGTTCCCGGGAGTGGGGTGATGCCTTGGGTGGCTGGCATTTCGGGCCTGGGGATGTGGAGCGAGGGAAAGGAGGATTCGGGCTAGATTTCCGGCCCGTTTTCTGTTTGGGACGCTAGGAGGAGCGAGCGCCGTCAGAAGACGTCGAGGGATCGTCTGGTGTGTGCATGAGGCGGCGCACCTCATGCACACATCGCGAACGCGCGTTTTCGCGTTTAGGCCGAAGCCGGGCCTAAATTTTGGGCCCGGCTTCGGAGCTTTTTTATTTTTGCCTCCGTTTTTGCGGGAAGACAGCGAGGACCGGAACCGAAGGCAGGGGTCGTGTGAGGGGAAAATCCCGGTCAAGGTAAGGGGTCTTTTGACCTGAAATTTTAATTTATTTATTTTTAAAATGTGTAAATTCGTTTTTTTATTTTTAAAAAATCAGGGATTTGTTTAATTTAAATTCTGTTTTTGGTTTTGGGGTTAGGGAATTTTTTAGGATTTTTGTAGTACCTTAGTTTTTTAATTTTTGTTTTTTAAATAGGAGTTTTTGACAGGAGTGGGTTTTATAGGGTTAGGAAAGGGTTAATTTTTTAGATTCGACAGGGTAGGTCCGGGAGGGGAGTTTGAAATTTTTGGGATAGTTTTTAATTGGATCTGGGAATTTTAGAGGGGTCTGGGATAGTTTGTTTGAAGGCGGATGTCAGAATTTGGGATTTTTAAAATTGGAAAACAGGGATGGATAAGGAATGGGGAGTCTAATTTTTGGGTGAAGTTTGGAGTGATTTGAGAAAATTTTAAGGTGATTTTAGTTAATTAGTATGATTTTCCATTAAAGTCTATGGGGTTTTATTTTTTAAAATGGAGCTGTAGCAGCGCTGGCCAACATTCCGCAGGTCAGCTCAGCCAGTTTGGAATGTTTAAAAGGGATAGTGATTGGCTGAGCTGGTCTCGGAATGGCAAGCCAGCGCTGGTCTCCCTGGAAACGGTGGTTGAGGCAGTTGGTCAGAAGGTGTTGGTCAGTCAAGGAGAGAGGTGTGTGTTGTGTGAGGGGAGAGAGTGGAAGGTGTTTGAGGGGTAAAAGTGGAGGAATTTGAGAAATTTTGAAGAAAAAAATAATTAGAGAATAGTGTATTATTGAGGGGGTTATAGTGGTTTAGTGGGGAAGTTTGGTTAAAATTTATTAAGTTTAGGAAATAGGATTAATAGTAACTGGGTTTGTAAGGGGTGCGGGGTGTGAGTTATATAAGGGGGTGTTTGGGAATATAGTAGGGGTGTAATAGTTAAGGAATTTTTGGAATTTAAAATAGTTTTTTTTAGGAGTTAAGTGTTAAATTACTGAAGTGGTAATTACATTAGTGTTAGTTAGGGAAAGAAAAAATAGTTAGAAAAGGAGAAAACTTAAGAGAAAGGGACAAACTGAACTTATTTTAATTTTAAGAGACAGAGGGCCACAGTGTAAAATTCTCCTAGAAGCAGAATTTCTGCCGTTACCCAGAGCAGACAGGGTTTTCTCTCCATTTACTTTGGTTTTGAGGGGAGGTTTAGGAGGAAGACCAGCTGTGCATTTAAGAAAATCTACAAGGGCCCCGGCGCAAGAAAGATTTCACCGACACGCTTGGAACCAAAGGAATTGAGACCCCGACAGCTAAGTGACTTAGATACTGGGACTGAGTATCAAGGGGAAAGTGGGTGCTACTTACCTTAAAGGGGAAAAAGGGGAAAAGAGAGAAGAGAAAAAAATCCAAATCAAATACTTACCTGTTCCTGAAGGGGGGGAAAGAAAAGAAGACGTTTCCTGCAAAACATAAAGGGGAACACAAAGTATCAAATTCCGGAGAAACATCTTTTGGGAGAGTACAAAGAATTGTTAACAGGGGAAAGATTTAGTGAAAACAAAAACATTATACTTATCTGATGTCTGTTCTGATTCTGTAGTAAGAATACCTGAAAAGAGAAAAGAAGCAAGTTTATATTTCCTTTTAGAAAAAACAGGTTATTCATTGTACATAAATTGGGGGATCATTGTATAATGAAGACAACCCCAGACAAAGTTTTGCAGAACTGATGCAAGCAGCCATCAGGTGGGCTGGTGAGGAAAGAGGCTTGTCCACGTGGGAGACAGCACCAAAGAAAATCCTACCGAGACAGAGGGAAGACGCTGGTGATTATGGTCATCCAGAGGAGACAGCGACAGTGGTGATGATGCGTCAGATGACTAATATGTTGGCCAAGATGTGCGAGAGGCAAGAGGAGGAATGGAGAAGACAACGGATAGAGAGAGACCAGTTACGATACTCAGAAGTCAGGAAGGAGTATCCTCGATATAATTGTAATGCAAGGCCTTCCAGAACGGTGACTGGTGAACCAATATGCTACCGCTGTCAGGAGCCAGGACATATAGCACGATACTGTCAGAGTGAGAGGAGTGATTTCTCAGAAAGAGGCCGAAGTGCTCCAATGAGCAAGAATCAAGGTAATAAGGAGGAGGAAAAACCTAGTACCAGTGGTAATGCTCAAGGAAGCGCTTCAATCCCGGTGACGGGAAGTGAAAGAAAACCAGTGATACAGATGCAGAAGTCAGTGAATGTGGAGGAAGTCTCGGAAACAAGTTACCTGGGAGAGAGGGCGGTGGGAACCAGTCCGGTATTGAAGGTGATGATAAATGGAGTTGAAACCCTATGTACCATCGACACTGGTTCTAGTGTATCTACCATACTGGCCAGTTACTTCTATAAAAACTTCCCTGACACCGCACATCTTAAAGATGCTAGTGAACTGGTGCTAGTGGCTGTAAATGGGACGGATCTACCTGTGCTTGGGTATATTGATGCAGATGTTCAATGCCTGGGTCAAGTCATACCAAGAAGATGCATTTTTATTGTCAAGGATAATTTTTATAATGGAAAGGTTGAGAGCCAGTCCGTACCAGGAATAGTGGGAATGAATGTGCTCAGATATCTGGAAGGATTGTTCAAGGATCTGACAGTTTTGATGAGTGCTCCTGAGAAGATCGCGAAAGTGAGAGCCGAAATATCCCAAAACAAGATCAAGGCAGAGGGATATGTTAAAGTGCGTGGTAGTGGGAAGCAAATTTTGCCAGCTATGACGGAAAGCATACTGATGGGAAAATGTCAACAGGTACGGAAAGTTTCTGGTGTTTTAATGGTGACTGCTTCACGGAAGATTACCTTACCTAACAAGGTGAAGGTGGTGAACACCTTGGTTAAGCCAGAAAGAGGAAATATCTGGGTCCGGATGATTAATGCAGGAATTCAAGATATTGCCCTACCTGGAAGAGCACAGATAGCAGAGGTCCATACTGCAGCAAGTGAAAAGTCGGAAGAGAGTTCTGGAATGCTATTGGAATGCCCAAATGAGAGAATAAAGAAAGCTCAGAGAGAAGATGAAACAGTCAGTGTAGTAATGGGATGGAAAGAGCATCAATACTCTCCTTCTCAGGAAGACTTGACTTCGCCCAGGGTGAAGCAGCTTTGGAAACATCGAGATCGTCTGTTGATAAAAGATGGAATGCTTTTTAGAGGGTACGAAGACTGTAGATCGGGAGAGGATATTCTGCAGATCGTGGTACCAGACTTGTTGAAGAAGGAAATGTTGGAAAACTTCCATAACAATATGGGGCACTACGCATTGGAGACCACGTTTAAGAACCTAAGAAACAGACACTTCTGGGTGAATATGCGGGCAGACGTGGCCGAGTGGATTAAAGATTGCAGAAGATGCTGTTTAGCGAGAGAATTATTCCCCAAGGAGAGATGTGAAATGGGATGTTTCAATGTGATAAAACCCCAGGAGCTGTAGATTATACCATGTTGGAAAAGGACAGACGAGGATTTGAAAGCGTGCTCGTCATGACAGATCTATTTTCCCGGTTTGCGGTAGCAGTGGCCACACGCAATCAGACAGCCAGAACCACAGCGGAAGCCTTGATATCTAGATGGTTCGCTGTATATGGAGTACCTGAAAAACTGCACTCAGATCAGGGGCCAGCATTTGAATCCGGAGTCATAAAGGAGATTTGCAAATGGTATGGGATCAAGAAGACGAGGACCACTCCATACCATCCCCAGGGCAATGGACGGTGCGAGAGGTTTAACAGGACTCTGCATCAGATTTTGAGTACCTTCCCGGAAGATAAGAAGAAGAATTGGTCCAAGTTTTTGCCTGAAGTAGTCCAGATTTATAACAGTTCTGTGCATAGTTCCACTGAGTATACGCCAGCTGAATTGTTTCTGGGAAGAGATTCATTGCTTCCTTTTGAGTCACTGGTACAGGAAAAGGAGGATCATGAAGACTGGGGAAATATTGAAAATCTGGAAGATTGGGTACAGCAACATAAAGAAAAGTTGAAGTTTGCACAGGAACAGGCTCGAAAGTGTGCGGAACGTCAGAATTTAAAAATGAAGGAACAATATGACAAGAAGGCAGGAGCGGAGCTGTTGGTGGAGGGAAGTTGGGTCTTGCTGAAGAGACAGAGATTTCCGGGCAGACACAAAATTCAGGATTTGTGGGAGGCCTGCCCCTATAAGGTAATAGAAGTTTTTGGGAAATTTGGAAATGTAGTTAAGATCGCAAATGAAACCTATGGAGAGAAAAGAGTTCATAGAGATTCTCTTAAGAAATATATTTTTGAGGTGAAAGGATCTGAGGTTGAACAAATTCAGAAGAAATTGATTGTGACTAAAGAGAAGAGTAATGTTGAGAAAAATGCTAGAAAAGAAAAACAAAAAGGTTATGTAATAATTACAGAATTTGTGGTTAACCCAAGTACTATTCCCTCTGTAACAGATAATGAGAAAATGGAGAATGTAAGAAGTTCCGCAAGAAGTAATAAGGGTGTGTGTTCCCAATATCTGCAGGAAAATTTTATTCTGGGGTAATGTCACCAGGGTTGGATGTGAGTGTGCTTGAATGAAGTAATTGGGGATTGGTTCGTGGTGAAGGAAAAGTTTTTGATGGAGTATGTTTGAGGTATAAGGTGGTATAGTGGTTAGAAGGGGGGGGGGGAAGTAGAATAATATTGGGGACAATATTTGGTTTTTGTCTGGGTGAATGTAACGGGGGTAGGAATTAAAAGGGAAAAAAATACTTACCTGGGGTCCGTTTTGGGGGCTCCGGGGCTATTTTTATGGCTGGAGGGCGTCCGGGTGCCTGGAGAGGAGAGCAGAAGTGCTGCAGGGAGCAGCAGCGTTTTTTTGGCCCGTTCTGGGAGGGAGTGCCAGATTTTTCGGACTCCCGGGAGCGAATGGGCGCGTTCCCGGGAGTGGGGTGATGCCTTGGGTGGCTGGCATTTCGGGCCTGGGGATGTGGAGCGAGGGAAAGGAGGATTCGGGCTAGATTTCGGGCCCGTTTTCTGTTTGGGACGCTGGGAGGAGCGAGCGTCGTCAGAAGACGTCGAGGGATCGTCTGGTGTGTGCATGAGGCACTTCCGGTATCTCAGATGTAACTGTGTGCTCACCCAAAGTCAGGTGTTTGTAGTCGGGCCTGAATGCGAGCACACTATAAGTTACCGGAAATGTGTTAGAATCACTATCCTCGTCTTCCACTCTCTAAGAATGGAAGAGGAAAATGAAACTAAATTTAGGATTCTCCCTATTGGGCTCCCACACAACTCAATCAGCCACAGGGTTCTTTTCAATGCAATAAATTGTTCTTTATTTTAAATTCTTTAAATTCAATCTCAAAGTAAATTAAAGACAACTTACAAAATTATACAATGATCCCCCAATTTATGTACAATGAATAACCTGTTTCTTCTAAAAGGAAATATAAACTTGCTTCTTTTCTCTTTTCAGGTATTCTTACCACAGAATCAGAACAGACATCAGATAAGTATAATGTTTTTGTTTTCACTAAATCTTTCCCCTGTTAACAATTCTTTGTACTCTCCCAAAAGATGTTTCTCCGGAATTTGATACTTTGTGTTCCCCTTTATGTTTTGCAGGAAACGTCTTCTTTTCTTTCCCCCCCTTCAGGAACAGGTAAGTATTTGATTTGGATTTTTTTCTCTTCTCTCTTTTCCCCTTTTTCCCCTTTAAGGTAAGTAGCACCCACTTTCCCCTTGATACTCAGTCCCAGTATCTAAGTCACTTAGCTGTCGGGGTCTCAATTCCTTTGGTTCCAAGCGTGTCGGTGAAATCTTTCTTGTGCCGGGGCCCTTGTAGATTTTCTTAAATGCACAGCTGGTCTTCCTCCTAAACCTCCCCTCAAAACCAAAGTAAATGGAGAGAAAACCCTGTCTGCTCTGGGTAACGGCAGAAATTCTGCTTCTAGGAGAATTTTACACTGTGGCCCTCTCATAGGCGTAGTTTGACTGTTTCATTTGGGGGGGCAAAGAATGGGCGGAGCATATTAGCATATCATTTGCATATATACATATGCAAATGAATATGCTAATGTGGAGGAAGGAATTGAATTTACAGGCAAAATATCACAGATCACATTTCAAAAAGCTGACACATTTCAATTAATAAATTATGAATAAAATACTTTTATCTACCTTTGTTGTCTGATCATTTAGTTTTTCTATTCGCTTTGGTCCCAGTGTCTTCTGTTTTATTCAGTGTCTTCTTTCCAGTAGGCTTCCCTCTGCTCCCCACCCCTCGCAGTCCCATCCATCTCTTGCTCCTTCCTTCTGCTCCCCACCCCTCGCAGTCCCATCCATCTCCTGCTCCTTCCCTCTGCTTCCCACCCCTCCCAGTCCCATCCATCTCCTGCTCCTTCCCTCTGCTTCCCACCCCTCCCAGTCCCATCCATCTCTTGCTCCTTCCCTCTGCTTCCCACCCCTCCCAGTCCCATTCATCTCCTGCTCCTTCCCTCTGCTCCCCACCCCTCGCAGTCCCATCCATCTCCTGCTCCTTCCCTCTGCTTCCCACCCCTCCCAGTCCCATCCATCTCCTGCTCCTTCCCTCTGCTTCCCACCCCTCCCAGTCCCATCCATCTCTTGCTCCTTCCCTCTGCTTCCCACCCCTCCCAGTCCCATCCATCTCCTGCTCCTTCCCTCTGCTTCCCACCCCTCCCAGTCCCATCCATCTCTTGCTCCTTCCCTCTGCTTCCCACCCCTCCCAGTCCCATTCATCTCCTGCTCCTTCCCTCTGCTTCCCACCCCTCCCAGTCCCATCCATCTGTTGCTCCTTCCCTCTGCTTCCCACCCCTCCCAGTCCCATTCATCTCCTGCTCCTTCCCTCTGCTTCCCACCCCTCCCAGTCCCATTCATCTCCTGCTCCTTCCCTCTGCATCCACCCCTCCCAGTCCCATCCATCTGTTGCTCCTTCCCTCTGCTTCCCACCCCTCCCAGTCCCATTCATCTCCTGCTCCTTCCCTCTGCTTCCCACCCCTCCCAGTCCCATTCATAGGGTTACCATATGTGGTAACCCTACCCATTCATCTCCTGCTCCTTCCCTCTGCTTCCCACCCCTCCCAGTCCCATTCATAGGGTTACCATATGTGGTAACCCTACCCATTCATCTCCTGCTCCTTCCCTCTGCTTCCCACCCCTCCCAGTCCCATTCATCTCCTGCTCCTTCCCTCTGCTTCCCACCCCTCCCAGTCCCATTCATAGGGTTACCATATGTGGTAACCCTACCCATTCATCTCCTGCTCCTTCCCTCTGCTTCCCACCCCTCCCAGTCCCATTCATCTCCTGCTCCTTCCCTCTGCTTCCCACCCCTCCCAGTCCCATTCATCTCCTGCTCCTTCCCTCTGCTTCCCACCCCTCCCAGTCCCATCCATCTGTTGCTCCTTCCCTCTGCTTCCCACCCCTCCCAGTCCCATTCATCTCCTGCTCCTTCCCTCTGCTTCCCACCCCTCCCAGTCCCATTCATCTCCTGCTCCTTCCCTCTGCTTCCCACCCCTCCCAGTCCCATCCATCTGTTGCTCCTTCCCTCTGCTTCCCACCCCTCCCAGTCCCATCCATCTCCTGCTCCTTCCCTCTGCTTCCCACCCCTCTCAGTCCCATTCATCTCCTGCTCCTTCCCTCTGCTTCCCACCCCTCCCGGTCCCATCCATCTGTTGCTCCTTCCCTCTGCTCCCCACCCCTCCCAGTCCCATTCATCTCCTGCTCCTTCCCTCTGCTTCCCACCCCTCCCAGTCCCATCCATCTGTTGCTCCTTCCCTCTGCTCCCCACCCCTCCCAGTCCCATCCATCTTCCCTCTGCTCCCCCCCCCCCCGCGAGGTCCAAGATGGTGACTCCGTTTACCCCCTCTCTTCCTCCCTCCCTCCCTCCGGTGCAGGCAACAGTCTTCAGCTTTTTCAGCATTCCTGGCAGCGGTAGCGATGTACACGCTGCCTTCGGTCTGCCCCGGAAGTCTTCTCTTCAAGTTCCTGTTCCCACCTATGCGGGAACAGGAACTTGAAGAGAAGGCTTGAAGCTTGAAGCTACAGTGTGGTAAATTTAAAACGAATCGGAGAAAATGTTTCTTTACCCAACGTGTAATTAGACTCTGGAATTCGTTGCCGGAGAACGTGGTACGGGCGGTTAGCTTGACGGAGTTTAAAAAGGGGTTAGATAGATTCCTAAAGGACAAGTCCATAGACCGCTATTAAATGGACTTGGAAAAATTCCACATTTTTAGGTATAACTTGTCTGGAATGTTTTTACGTTTGGGGAGCGTGCCAGGTGCCCTTGACCTGGATTGGCCACTGTCGGTGAAAGGATGCTGGGCTAGATGGACCTTTGGTCTTTCCCAGTATGGCACTACTTATGTACTTATGTACTTATGTACTTAATGGCGCGGCGGCGCCTCATCGTCGTTTGGGGGGGCATTGCCCCCCCTCGCCCCCCCCCCCAGTCTACGCCTATGGGCCCTCTGTCTCTTAAAATTAAAATAAGTTCAGTTTGTCCCTTTCTCTTAAGTTTTCTCCTTTTCTAACTATTTTTTCTTTCCCTAACTAACACTAATGTAATAGTGTTGGCCGGTCTTAGACACTTTCACTACTCTTTCACAATACTTTATATCACTTTACATTCCATTCATACTTCTATATTGTTTTCTAACCACTTCAGTAATTTAACACTTAACTTCTAAAAAAAACTATTTTAAATTCCAAAAATTCCTTAACTATTACACCCCTACTATATTCCCAAACACCCCCTTATATAACTCACACCCCGCACCCCTTACAAACCCAGTTACTATTAATCCTATTTCCTAAACTTAATAAATTTTAACCAAACTTCCCCACTAAACCACTATAACCCCCTCAATAATACACTATTCTCTAATTATTTTTCTCTTCAAAATTTCTCAAATTCCTCCACTTTTACCCCTCAAACACCTTCCACTCTCTCCCCTCACACAACACACACCTCTCTCCTTGACTGACCAACACCTTCTGACCAACTGCCTCAACCACCGTTTCCAGGGAGACCAGCGCTGGCTTGCCATTCCGAGACCAGCTCAGCCAATCACTATCCCTTTTAAACATTCCAAGCTGGCTGAGCTGACCTGCGGAATGTTGGCCAGCGCTGCTACAGCTCCATTTTAAAAAATAAAACCCCATAGACTTTAATGGAAAATCATACTAACTAACTAAAATCACCTTAACATTTTCTCAAATCACTCCAAACTTCACCCAAAAATTAGACTCCCCATTCCCTATCCATCCCTGTTTTCCAATTTTAAAAATCCCAAATTCTGACGTCCGCCTTCAAACAAACTATCCCAGACCCCTCTAAAATTCCCAGATCCAATTAAAAACTATCCCAAAAATTTCAAACTCCCCTCCCGGACCTACCCTGTTGAATGTAAAAAATTAACCCTTTCCTAACCCTATAAAACCCACTCCTGTCAAAAACTCCTATTTAAAAAACAAAAATTAAAAAACTAAGGTACTACAAAAATCCTAAAAAATTCCCTAACCCCAAAACCAAAAACAGAATTTAAATTAAACAAATCCCTGATTTTTTAAAAATAAAAACCCAAATTTACACAGTATTTCTGTGAAAACAGTGTTTCAGTCAAAAGAACTGCTTCCAGGAACTGCAGAATGTCACAATAACTACAAGACATAAAATAAAACATTAAAAACAGCTAAGTGTCTTCACATCACAATAAACAAAAAACAACATATTGTATGTCATCACTTACTTGTGGCCAGCATACTGGCTCAATTCAATTGAAATGAACAGGATCAGGAAGGCGGGACCAACTGTCAAACTGAATTTAAAGAATCTTACGTGTTATGTAGTGACGTCAATCTGTTTAAATATGTATAAGCATATGCAAATACATAAATGGTGATATGTTTACTAAGTAGATAGAAAAGCAAAAATTGAACACAAAAAAGGAGACAAAAAGCAAAAGGCAGAAAACAACACATAAAAACTCTGTCAAAATCCTGGCAGAAAAAAAACAAACTTCCAAACACTATAAAGAAATTTTTTAAGTGTCTGTGGTACGGTTTAAGCCTAATGGAAGGAGAGTGTTTAAAAAGTGAATCCAGCGTCGTTCTCTCATACATAACCTGGCATTGATGTCACCTCCACGTGGTGTTTGGGATACTTGTTCAAAGCTACAAACCGTAAGTCCATAAATTCATGTTTTTGCTGCTATCCAATGTTCTACCAGAGGTGCAGCGAGATCTTTACAATTCAGCTGACTCTTATGTTCCAAAATTCTAGTTTTCAAAGCTCTCATGGTTTTGCCTACATAGATCAAAAAACAGGGGCACCAGATCGCATAGATCACTTGTTTGGTAGTGCACGTTGTAAATTACTTCAATATGATGTGATGACCATTCAAATTCAGAGAGATGCCTGACAAAGAATTTCTACAGATACTGCACTGTTGACATGGGAAATGCCCCCGTTCTGTTACAGTTGTCTGAGTATGCTGTGATGGCAAATATGAGGGTACCAGCATGTCTTGAAGGTTACTACCGCGTTTAAAAGCAAAGTTGGCATATTTACAATATGTGGGTTTTTGTTTATTGTGATGTATTCACTATTTATTGTCTTTTTTTGGTTGGTGGGTTGAAAAGCTTGATAACATTCCATACATGGTAAAAGTTAAATCTATTTTTCTTCTTTCAACATTTATTATAAAAGTTAAAACATTTTAAGGACTTAAGGATCAAATAAATAAAATTTGTAAATTTGTAACATGCATAGAGGTCTTGGTTCCAGATAGGCAAATGATTGATGTTATTCTGGAGGCTCAGGGGTCTGAAATAGCTAAGCGCTATAGGAGACCTAATAGCCTGATGACTGATTAATCTCTGATGCCTCCAGTTCCTTTTCTCCTCTTTTTCTCCCCTTCACATCACAGTCTCTTTTATTCCTGTTTTTTTGGATATTTTATGATTTACTGAGGAACATTATCTTTTGCATATCTTGCAATTGTTCCCCCTTCTTTTATTGATGTCTATTTGGGTTTCTGCCAGGTATTTGTGACTTGGATTGGCCACTGGGTTAGATGGAACAAATATGACATGTTCTTTTGTAGTTATCAAGCTTCTCATTTTTTGCTCTCTGTCCCGTCTGTTTTACTTTCATCCATCTATTTTCTTTTCTGAAAGAATATGAAGACATCTTTTAAAGATATATTTAGGTTAATTCTTATTTTACTTTTCCCGTTTATTCATTTTATTTTTCAATTTTGTTACCCACTTTGAACCACTTTTGTAGGAGCTGATGGGATACAAGAACCATTTTACATTTAGATTTATATGCATGGGGGACATAGTATATGCAACCAGCACTAAGGTTGCACCTCTTGAGGTGGCATTAATTGCAACTGTGGTCTCTGGAGCCCTGATAGCTAGCATGTGGTAATATCCTGTGCATAAGCAATGAGGGCTGGCCATTACCCATCTCTTCCCATGACCATCCTGTATCCAACCCTACTAGGACTCAGCAGCTAGCATGAGAATTTTGCTGGTTTTAGTGTGAAATAGCTGTTAGTCTGGGTCCATACTAATGGCTACCACATACCTGTGCAAACTCCTTGGTGTAATTTAGTAAACAGGCCTATTAGTGTACATAAAATTGATTTAACGTTTATTAACTTACAAGTTAATGCATGTTCAATAGATTTGCATGCATAAAAAAATTCTAATGTATATTTACATTTTTAATTAGCCTGAATGTGTGAAACAATCTGTATAAAAACTCCCCCAAATTGAGAAGATTTCTGAAAATCCCCCCCCCCAAATATTTAGACCATTCATATCAATACTTTCTGATTTTCAGTAGCTTTTCCAAGTCATCTCACTCACCTAAGCCTTGTTGTTTACATTCACTATTTAAATGACTCCCCCAGCTACCTTTAGATGAAGACACTACATATTTTGTATAACACACACGTTCTTATGTTCTTTTGCCTTCTAATGATGGTAGAGTGTGTGCTATCTAGGAAATAATGTCTTGTTTTATTGCTCCAGTCCTCATAATGCAGACAATAAATCAGTGAGGTTTTTTTTATTAATGACTTGCAGACAGCACTATTATACGCCAAGCAGAGGAATGAGAAACATTTTGTTTTACCCCAGAAAAAAAAGTAGACAGGAACTTGTGCAATGATTGACTGCTTCTGCCGAGAATTGTTCGCTGTTTAGTACTTATAGAAGAGTTGGGCTTTGGGCCCAAGGTGGATAATCCCTTGATCCCTAAATCATTTTACTGTAAACATAATTTGTGAATAGCAAAGTACTTGTTGGGCACTTGACTGCAATATGAGACTGAAGCTTGTCAAGTGATTTCTCTGCTTGGCTGCTGAAACTTTGCAGGTCAATATAAATTTTGCAAAATGCCATAAGATGGTATGGTCTGATGTTACAACATAGAATACAGAACATAAAAGTAGAAAAAGACTATTTGAGCTATCTACTGTTCCCATGCAAATCAACATTTCATCTGTACAGTTGCATCCCCTCCCTGAGAGATCCTTGGGGGGCCCTTTTAATAAGCCACGTCCAATGTGCGCCAAATGGTGTTACCGCACGGCTTCTATGTGGCTCTTGCAGTAATTTCATTTTTTGGTGTGCGTCCGCTATGTGTGCCCAAAACATATTTTCTATTTTCTGGCGCGCGTAGCGGCATTTGGCGCACATAGGCCATTACCGCCCAATTACAGCGTGAGACTTTAGCGCTAGGTCAATGGCTGGCGATAAGGTCTCAGACCCAAAATGGACACACGGCAATTTAAATTTTGCTGTATGTCCATTTTCGGCAACAATTTAAAAAAGGCATTTTTTGCAGGTGCACTGAAAAATGATTCTGCGAGCGCCCAAAACACGCGTCTACACTACCACGGGCCATTTTTCAGCTCACCTTAGTAAAAGGACCCGTTGATGCTTATGCAACGGGTTTTTTGAATTCTAATACTGCCCATCATCTCCACTTGGAGGCTGTTTCATTGCCTACTACCCTTTTTGTAAATATTGCCTTAGATTATTCCTGAGTCTGCTCCATTTTACCCTCAACCTATGATCTGTATGGAGCATAACCCAAGGGCCTTTACAGTTAAAAGTAGAAAAGTATGAAATAGAAACTGTCTCTCCCTTACAATACACATTCTTAAAGAATATTAAGGACCTCTCCCCCTCCCCACAAAAAAAAACAACACAAAAAACAAAACTATTAATAAACAACTGTTGCAATACATATCCATATTTCTGTATAGGCTGCAAACCTTATTAAACTTACCTTAATTTATCCATTCTCCCTGAACTTCTCTATTTTCCCTAATCTTTCCTCGGCCTTCTTGCCCTTCCCTATGCATGAGTGTATGTCGTAGACTGGTTTTACTTATCTATTTTATATTGTAGTCTTTTTCTACATATAATTAACTTGTATCATATAAAGCTTGATTTGTGCTTGAAAAGAGCAGGCTAGCAAATGAGAATAAATAATAAATGTGTTGCCCCTGTATTAATGGGAGCAGAGGGCATTAATGTGTAAATTTAATAGGAATATGATTCGTATAGACAGCACTGTTTACTAGGGCTTCCCTTCCCCCAAATCTACAGTTGCAGTGCACTGTTGCCAATTACCCAGTCCCCAAACCCGCCCAAAAGGTTCACACCCCCGCCCCCGCTGTCATCAACCCCACCCCCACCTTCATCAGCTCCACCCCCGCCGTCATCAACCCCACCCAAAACATCATTAGCCCCGCCCCCGTGGCCCAAAAAACTGCACAAAAAACAGCACAAAACCCCCCAAAATAGCCCAAAAAACCGCGACCCACAGCGGACAAAAATGTCCCGCAGCGGGTCGCGGAAAACCGCCCAATTGGTCGGGAAAACCGCCCACCTGGCAACCTTGTTGCAGTGTCCTGTGATTGGTTCCTTGTGAGCTTGTTTCTATTGGTTGTTAGCTCTGAGCTAAGGCCAGCCCTCTTTTCTTTGCCCCGGAGATTGGGTGTGAGAGGCTCATCTGTGCCTTGCATGCCATGTGCTAGCAGGTTTACTGAGAGATGACTTTTCTTGGTTCCACTGTGGTTCCATTAAGGTTTTTTATCTCTTTCCTCTCTCTTCCTCTCCCTCGCTCTCTCCTTCGAGACACTCTATCTCTCTCTTCGAGATAGTATCTCACAGAGCTTTCTGTCCATTAGGTTCTTTCAGGGGTGTAGCCAGACCTCGAAGTAGGGGGGACCAGAGCCCAAAGGGGGGGGCCCATTTTGGCCCACCTCCCCGCAACTCCCCCCCCCCCCCACTGCAACACCACATACCTTAGCTGGTGGGAGTCCTCAACCCCTGCCAGCTGAAGTTTTTCTCCAGCACTGCTGTCCTTACATTTGCTGATGACACAAAGTTATTCAAAGTTGTTAATCACAAGATGACTGTGAAAAATTACAAGAGAACCTTATGAGACTGGGAGACTGGGCATCCAAATGGCAGATGACATTTAATGTTAGCAAGTTCAAAGTGATGCATGTGGAGGAACCCAAACTATAGTTACGTAATGCAAGGTTCCACATTAGGAGTCACCAAACAGGAAAGGGATCTAGGTGTCATCGTTGATGATACATTGAAACCTTCAGCTCAGTATGTGGCAGTGGCTGAGAGATCATTTAATATGTTATGTTTAATTAGGAAAGGAATGGAAAACAAAAATGAGGACGTTATAATACCTTTGTATCTCTCCATGGTGCGACTGCACCTTGAATATTGTGTGCAGTTCTGGTCACTGCATTTCAAAAAAGATATAGTGGAATAAGAAAAGGTACAGAAAAGGGCAACAAAAAATGATAAAGGGGATAGGACGACTTCCCTATGAGGAAAGGCTAAAATGGCTAGGCCTCTTCAGCTTGGCAAAAAGATGGCTGAGGGGAGATATGATAGAGATCTATAAAATGATGAGTAGAATGGAACGGGTAGACGTGAATCACTTGTTTACTCTTTCCAAAAATAGTAGGGCTAGGGGGCATGCAATGAAACTACAAAGTAGTAAATTTAAAATGAATTGGAGAAAATATTTTTCAATCAACGTGTAGTTAAACTCTGGAATGTAGTAAAAGCAGTTAGCTTAGAGGGGGTTTACAAAGGTTTGGATAGCTTCCTAAAAGAAAAGTCCATAAGTCTTTATTAAAATGGACTTGGAAAAATCCAACAACAACAAAGAGAGTCCAAATCTCCCGTAAAAAACACCAGAAAAAACAACAAAAACGGAAGATATACAGAAAGACTAAACTAAAATCGCAAATGTAAAAAAGCCAAATTTATTTATAAAGACCCTACACGGGCCGTGTTTCGGCCAAAGAGGCATTCTTCAGGGGTCTAAAATAAAACAAAAATACAACACATATATCATAAAAATGAATAAAACATCATAAATACATAAGCATGTATATTTAAAATAAACATAAACATGTAAGATATAAGATAAACCGCATTGAGAAAAGTCTCAATAAAAATACAAATATAAATATAAAAATATATATCAAATCTACAAAGGCAGTATGTAGTAATAATGGTAGAAGTTTAAAACATAAACATATAAGGTTATCTTGTAAAGGCAGGGATTGAAAGGACATGAGTAATAGAAATGATAATGTAACCAAAGAACATATATGATAATACGATAATACGACCAAAGAATTTGGGGGAATGTGTTCTGGGCTCCCACATGGTCCTCAAGTTTGAAGAATAGTCAATCCAATAGCAGATTGAAAGTAAGTTTAAAGAAATAGCTTTTTAGAAGTGACTTGAATTTAGGCAAGAAAAGTTCTGATCTGATGTAGGTGGGAGGTTGCTCCAAAGGCTGGGGGCAAGAAAAAAAGAATGCAGAAGATCTAGAGGGCTCATAGTGGGCCTGCCTATGGGAGGGGAGAGCTAAGTGGTGAGCATCAAGGGGTCGAAGGGAACGAGCAGGGGTATACGGAATAGTTACTGAAGAAAGATAGGGAAGACAGCCAAAATGAAGAGCCTTATGAGAATGAACAAGTGTTTTAAACCAAGATTGATAGGATAGAAGGAGCTAGTACAATTGTAAAAATAAAGGAGTAACATGGTCAAATTTCTTGACTTTCAGGAGGCGGGTGGCTGGGTTTTGCAAGGTGTGGAGTCAGCACAGGAGGGATTGGGAGATGCCTGCATAGATAGTATTACAGTAATCTAAGCTGTCACAGAGTTTGACATCCCTTGTCAGTTTTACATTTGAGGTATAGAAACCACTGGGGAATTAAGGGGGCCACCTCTTCTAACCCCTGTAGTGGAGTACTCTCAAAATGAGAACCTAGACATCCCGCTTATCAGGTGTAAACCCTGACATCAGTCTTTTTGGACATTTATGTGCATTGCCCTTCTGAAATATGCAAGGATTCATTGCACCAAGGGACAAGTATCAGATCCGAAACCCGGTTGCTGGTTTATTTTAGAGGAGAATTAAGGGGAACCTTCCTACCCCTGTCTAGTCTAGGGAAAGGAGAGAGGACTTATTCAGAGTAGGTGTTTTGTCATCCAGGCATCCTTCTGTTTTCAGCAGGAGCATGCACTGAACCCGCAAAAAGGTGGGAAAATGTGGGATACAAATGCAATAAATAATAATAATAATAATTGAAGAACTGTTATCTTCTAAATACCTGGGAGCTTGTAAGTGTTTATCATCTGATTAAACCTTGATAACAGTTAACTTTTACTTACCAAGAACAGCAAATGTAAAGAACTGTGCATGCCATGCCCCTCACCTATCCAGTGAGCTGACTTGAGTACTAAGGAGAATAAGGGATATCAGGTGTTGAGGAGAAAAGCTATTGTGTATAGTCGGCCACCTGTTTTGAAATATTTAAAGCTGTACCAGGGGCAGACTGACCATTTGAGCAGCCAGGCAGCACCCAAAGGCCCAGAAACTCTAGGGGGCCCAGAGACTCTGCCCGGTTGTCTGCCACCACACGCTACAGCCCCCATGGGGCCCTGGTGGTCTAGTGTCCGCTGCCACTACTCTCCCTGGTTGCACCTCTGTGTTTACAAAATGGCTGCCAAGACTCCTGCGGTAGTCTTGCAAGAGGCGAGACTACTGTGGGAAGTCTCGGCAGCAATTTTGTAAAAACGACGCTGTGTCAGGCAGAGTAGAGGCAGTGGGTGGGCAGGAAAGAGGGGATTTATTTCCTGCCCCCAAAAAAGCAACAGCCACTAGACCACTAGGGCCCTTCAAGGTGGGGGGGGGGGCAGTGGCAAAACAGTGGGAGAGAAGCAGCATGGTGAGAGTGGGGACAATGGTGGTGGCAACAGCAGCATGGCGGGGGAGGGTAGCAGCAGCATGGTGGGGGGGCCCCAAAGTAGTCTCAATGCCTGGGGGCCCAGAATACTCTCAATACACCCCTGAGCTGCTCCTTCATCAACTGAAGGACAGTAAAGGTTCTGGTTTTAGCAAAAGAACTGGTGGATGAAGTGTGAAGTCTGATGCAGAGCTTGCTCGGCATCCCAGGGAAATCCTGGTCCCGCCCTACTCCCACAACCAATAAATAATAATGTGCACCTCCCTTGTCCATCTATCCTGAACATAATCTAGGCAGCCGCCTAGACCACCGTAGAGCGGGGGATTTTTTGCAGGCCCCATACTAATTTGTCCATTAGGATGCAGGACTTACAAAAAAAAGAATAACACAGGAGCATTCACCACCTCCTAATTAGAAGGTGCTAAGTTCTCCTACATTAAGTCTGCATTATCCAGTTAGTAGGCAATAATGCAAACACGCTGTCCCCTGGATTCTATATATTGCGCTCAGATTTCCATGCAGAAATCAAAGCATATTCCAGAATAGTGCACATAACCTAATTGGTTAACAAGCCAATTAGCGCTGATAATTGCCAATTAACAAACAATTATTGATGATAATTGGCATTAACTAGAATTTATGCACAGACCTGTCTAGGCATATTCTATAACATGCTGTGCATAAATTCTAAATTGCATAGTTGAAAAGTGGGTGTGGCCATGGGAGTGGAATGGGCAGGTCCTGGGCATTTCTAAAATGGGTGCATATTGTTATAGAATACACCCAGTCTGCGCCTAATTTAGGCGTTAGCATTTACACCAGGTTTTACTTGACGTAAATGCCTATGACTAAATTTAGACACACGTGAGGGGTGCTCGTCGTATTTTATAAACCGTGCAGAAATTTAAGCTTATTCTATAAAGTACACCTAAATTGAATACTTTGTAGAAAGCGCTTAGGCAAATTTCTTTTCAATGCCAAATTTTTAGGCATGATATATATAACCTAATCCTATCTGGATAACACCTCTGTGTCCATTCTCCACCTGTAAAACATCATTTCCCAAAAATATTTTTATAAAGATAAGTAATGCACACAAATAAATAAATATTAATGCATGCAAACTGGCAACTTACCTCAAAATGCTTTAATATGTTTTGTAGTAAGTCTTTTGTTTCACGTGCTAAACATGCATTAAAGCTTAGCGCCCTTTAATAAAAGAGTACCAATATGTCATTATAAAATTATTACAAATCATACTGAAATATTGACTAGATTGAAGCAGAAGCACCCAATCCAAATTTGTGCATGTACAAGAAGAAAGAAAAATAAAGTGTTCATAGCAGATGCTCCAGTGTCTCTGGGAAAGCAGGGATGCTCTAGATCTCACTCTATCTTGTTATGTCTGGTAGTGCCAGGTAAAGGAGGTAAAAAAAAGCATGCAGGGGCTCAACATGTGCTGGCTGGGAAACTATTCAATAAATATGTTCTTGTAAAACTTTCTTAGCTAAAGTAGGAAAATATGGAGTTTTTTAGGTGACTTAAAGAGACAGTGTTTGTAACAATTAGATAATTAGCATAATTTTCATGCCAAAAATATAAGAACATAAGAGTAGCCATACTGGGTCAGACCAATGGTCCATCTAGACCAGTATCCTGTTTCCAACAGTTGCCAATCCAGGTCACAAGTACCTGGCAGAAGCCCAAATCGTGGCAACACTCCATGCTACCAATCCCAGGGCAAGCAGTTGCTTCTCCATATCCATCTCAATAGCAGACTATGGACATTTCCTCCAGGAACTTGTCCAAACCTTTTTAAAATCCAGATACTCTAACCACTGTTACTCTATCCTCCAGCAAAGAGTTCCAGAGCTTAACTATTTGTTGAGTGAAAAAAATATTTCCTCCTATTTGTTGTAAAAGTATTTCCATGTAACTTCCTCAAGTGTTCCCTAGTCTTTGTATTACCGCCCGATTAGTGCTACGCAGTAGAAAAAAAATATATTTTCTGCCATGTGTATCGGACACGTGTAAAAAATGGAATTACCACCCAGGCACATGGTAGCCAGGCGGTAGTTCCAAATTGACGTGCGTTGGACCTGCGTAGGTGCCTACGCACCTTAGTAAAAGGGCCCCTACATTTTTAAAGCTTGCAAACAAACTGAATGAATGCAAACAAATGCACATAGTTACTATGCTGAATACATAGAAACTGGAATAAAGGAAAGAGGATACACTTTTCTGGTGTTTAGTCTTCTTAGGTCCTTCCCTTTTCTCATAACTACCCCAGGGTCACATTGTTCTTTTCTAACTCTGCTCTACATACTAGAACTCTTCTCCCCCTTGTTCCCTTTCTCTGGTCAGTCCTTTCATTATCCAGCAGATCTCCCTTTTATTGGTCACTCTGCCCTGGGGATCATACTCCCATTTTCCATAAGGCTGCTATAATGACTCATGTTACCAGCCTCCTTTACTTATCCTTCCCTTTCCATCTTTCTGTAATCATTACCATTGGAATCGTGCTCCTCACTGCTCCTAAGGTGACTGCATGCTGTGAGAAATAAAATCCTAATCAGCAGGGGAAAGCTAGTCTTTAAAATTTAATGTCATTTTAAGCAGAGAAAGCAGACACTGTGATCTGTTCAGGAAATGTATCTTTCCTTGCAATTTCTTTTTCTTTGGTCTTGATTGGGAGTAGGGGGGAAAGGATTTAGACAAGAGTTTGTGTTCGTCAGCAATTTTTTCAACGCTGACCATGGCTGGCTAAATTAGCCCAAGGTATTCAGTGCAGGGCCATGTCCGTGCAACTGCTCTATATATCCAGTGCTAAGTTCAGTGGAGCTTGTCAATGGAGCTTATGCGGGTCCCAGTCAATATTAAACCAGGGCCCACATAAGAAATTTATGCAGGCCTTGGCACTGAATATCAGCCAGGACCTGCAATAAAAAATATTGCAGTTTCCCTCCACTCCACACTCCCTCCCCGTGGCCCATAATCCCCCCTCCCAAACCAAGGCTTATGAGTGAGGATACCCATCCCCCCTGTAGATCCCTACCTCCTCTCATCCTTACCCCCATCCCCAACCCAGGATAGGCAGTAGAGGCATTGGAGGCAGGAGCAAAGCCCTCTTGCGTCTGCTCCAATCAGCAATGAATCTAAAATAGCTGCTTTGACCTCTACAGGCAGCCTAGCATGATGGGGGATCTTCACTCTTAAACAGTGGGTTGGCAGAGAAGTTATGTACCACTGTGGGAGAGGAATGGGGAGTGGAAGGAAAATGTATTTTTTTTGTGTGTGGATCTCAGTCGACATTCAGTGCCAGAACCTCCATAGCTAAGTGGGTTAATTTAGGACAGCTTTGAATTGCCCTAAATTTACCTGCTTAGCTATGCAGGTACAGGCACTGAATAATGTCGACACCTGATTAATTCCTGACTTCTTCCCAATGCCAACTCCTGTACCACCCCTGACCTGCTCAATTTTCTGGGGCTGGCCAGAGCCAATATTCAGCAGCACAACCCAGTTTAGTGCTGCTGACTATTGGGGGTTAGGCAGTCCCAAACGATTTTAGCAGGCAGGAGCAGTGTTCTGGTTGACCGTATGGCTCCTGCTGTATAAGATTGAGATTAGTAGAAAATGTTTGTGCTATACCATTTAAATCCACTGTTCCCAGAAATACCATATACCTTGTGACATGACACTCACACCGTACCTGTTTGAAGCCTTCTTCCCCCATCCCCCCCCCCCCCCCCCCCCCACCCCAGCATGGCAGACCTCAAGAAAGCTAGTAGTTCTTATGCTGCACATCCATTACTACCTGGAACTTCTCCCTGTATAGTTCAGTGCTGGCCTAAGGAGGTATTTTTTTGAGAGAGAGAGAGAGAGAATAGGTATGCCTGTGAGTCTGTAAGAGAGTGTATGTCACTTGACTACAGAGACACTGAACACCAGTCACTATTCTCTGTCAATTACACTTCTCTGTATCTCTATGTATAATAATTGGACATTTATGAGATTCTAGCTTTGTCTCACCCCCTCCTCCTATCCACCCCACCAGGTCCTGGGATCAGCTCTTTAACTTTGATGTGACCCCATGAGTTAAAATGTTTGCTGATCCCTGTTATTATCCCTGTTTCGGCATCATTCTATCACAATGTCTGTGTGATAGAATGTAGAGTGATTAGTGTTCAAGGTCTGATGTTGCCACATAAAGAACAGTGCATATATAACAACAGATATCCGACAAAGAGTTTCAATAGCATCAGAGAAGGATTTGAATAAAACAGTGGCTGTAAGTCAACAGTTCTAATTACATAACATCTCAATTTATCATTCACCTTTCAATCAGAGTCTCAAAGAAAAGTACAACAATGCATAAAAATACTGATTTGAGATTGCCATTTGTCTTTCAGGCAACATTATTAGGTCTGATCTAAGGAATTTTGGGTTTTGCTCAGGCCTTTTTTTCTGTAGTAACTCAAGGTGAATTGCATTCAGATACAGTAGGTATTTTTTTGTCCCCAGAGGATTACTATAGAAAGGGTGAATATTCAGCTAGTAGAGGTCAGTATCTTTTTAAGCATTGACTACCGCTGGCTAAATTAACCTGAATATTTAAAGCCAGCCAGGTCATGTCTGGGTACTGACAGCCACTCCTTAGAGGAAACATTGCTGCCAGTCGATACTTAGTGCCAACATCAGCATGCCTAACTGGGCAAAGATAGCTCTGCATTTGCTCCTAGATTCTATATATGGTGCTCAAAAATACATATGCAAATTTGGGCACACGCCTAGTTTGCATGTGTAATTTGAGTTATGAGCCAATTAGCGCCAATACTTGGGTACTAGTAATAATCATTTATTGGCAACAATTTGGATTTATGCACGCATCTCGCTAAGCATTATTCTATAAAGATGCACGCACAACTCTTGTAGCGTGCAACTAAAAAGGGGGTGTGGCCATGGGAGGACCATGGGCAGGTCAGGAGCGGTCCAGGAGCGGTCACTAAAGATGTGAGCAGTGTTATAGAATTGGGGGATCCGCGTCTAATTTACACACAAGGATTTACATGAGGTTTTAGCTGGTGTAAATATTTGTGCCAAAAGTTGGGCGTGGAGCCCAGTACTATGAGCTATTCTATAAAGAGTGCCCAACTCAGTGCGTCACTTAGGGGACCTTTTACTAAGCTGCAGTAGGCTCTATGCACGTGCAGCACATGCCCAAATGAGACTACCAACACCCACAGAGGGTGATCTCTCCACAGGAGAAACCGAAAGTCAAATGTACAACCAGTGAATCAAAAAAAAGGGGGTCCTCGCACAAATGGTGTTTCCCAAACAAGGTCTTTATTAGAATAAATAAAATGACCTGACATGAATCGTGTTTCGGCCACAAGGGCCTGCCTCAGGGTCTATAGACCTTTGGTGCAAAACAATGGTAAAACAAATAACTCACGGTCAATTTGTCAAAAAGGTATCTGTAAGTCCTCTCCTCTTGACTTTTCCAGATTTAAGCTGCAGATCCTTCCAAGTGTTTTGCCCGTTGCATCTCTTAGAATATGTGGCCCTTGGAGGTCTCCACATTTCTCTTTGATTTCCAGCTTTAGTCAAGAGGAGAGGACTTACCGATACCTTTTTGACAAATTGACCGTGAGTTATTTGTTTTACCATTGTTTTGCACCAAAGGTCTATAGACCCTGAGGCAGGCCCTTGTGGCCAAAACACGATTCGTGTCGGGTCATTTTATTTATTCTAATAAAGACCTTGTTTGGGAAACACCATTTGTGCGAGGACCCCCTTTTTTTTGATCCACTGGTTGTACAAATGAGACTACCGCCAGGCCAGCGCACCCCCCTGGTGGTAATTTCAGATTTGGCGCATGCCCATAACACCTGGAAGAATTTATTTATTTATTGTCTCCCACACGTGCCTTTTTCAGCAGTAATCAGCCATTGGCGCGCGCTGACCAGTCATCGCGTGTGTAGCATGTGAGCCCTTACCGCTAGATCAATGGGTGGCGTTAAGGGCTCAGGCCGGTTTTAGATGCACGCAGGTTTCAGTTTTACTGATTCCCTTTTCCTGTCACATTTTTTAAAAAAGCCTTTTTTTTGCAGACGCAGTAAAAACTGGCCCAGCACATGACTAATACTGCTGCAGACCACTTTTTACCACAGATTAGTAAAAGGGTCACTTATAGAATAGCGCTCATTTTTTTTCAGTGCCTAAATTTGGATGCCATTCATAGAATGGTCTTTTATGTGGTCCTACATAAGTACATAAGTAATGCCACACTGGGAAAAGACCAAGGGTTCAACGAGCCCAGCATCCTGTCCACGACAGCGGCCAAGCCAGGCCAAGGGCACCTGGCAAGCTTCCCAAACGTACAAACATTCTATACATGTTATTCCTGGAATTGTGGATTTTTCCCAAGTCCATTTAGTAGTGGTTTATGGACTTGTCCTTTAGGAAACCGTCTAACCCCTTTTTAAACTCTGCTAAGCTAACCGCCTTCACCACATTCTCCGGCAACGAATTCCAGAGTTTAATTATGCGTTGGGTGAAGAAAACTTTTCTCTGATTTGTTTTAAATTTACTACACTGTAGTTTCATTGCATGCCCCCTAGTCCTAGTATTTTTGGAAAGCGTGAACAGACACTTCACATCCACCAGTTCCACTCCACTCAGTTAAGTATGTAGGCCCCCGCAATAAATATTGCCACTGCAAACATAACTTCCAGGTCCACTCAACTCTTCCCCTAGACCACCCTGGCAGTGTCTGGATTGTGCCAGGGCAGTCAGAGCCAATATTCAGCAGTATTGTCCAGTTAAGTGCCACTGAATATCAATGACCTGCATTGTGTGGTTCAAATGGGCAAGAACCTCTCCTGCCCACCTAAACCATTCTGAATATTGACCCTTAAGTTTGCACCTGAAGCAATGATTACCCAAGTTTATGAAGAATAACAGTAGGTTCTGAATCTTGGCTTCCCTGATTTTCAGCCTGCCTACTAGTATACTCCTCCACTTATAAGCATATGGCAAGTCTGTAACTTTACAGAACACTTCTATCAGGTTGATTTTTTCCTTACCTAAGGTTGCTAGAATATCAGGTGTCCTTTTACTAAGGTGCATTGAAAAATGGCTTGTGGTAGTGTAGGTGCTGGTTTTGGGCGCTCGCCAATTCATTTTTCAGCACGTCTGTAAAAAAGGTCTTTTAAATTTTTGCCAAAAATGGCTGTGTGGCAAAATCAAAATTGGTGCGTGTCCATTTTGGGCCTGAGACCTTACCGCCTGCCAGTCTCACCTGGTAACCGGGCCGTAATGAAATATGCATGTCAAATGCCACTTGGCACGCGTCTGATACTAGCTACCAAAAATAAAAATTATTTTTCATACACACGTATTGGATGTGCGCCGTAAATGAAATTACCACAAGAGCCAAGTGGTAGTCAGGCAGTAACTCCATTTTGGCATGCATTGGGTGCACATAGATGCTTAGGCGGCTTACCTGCTTATTTTCGAAGGAGAAAGGTGGCCATCTTCTAACACAAATCAGGAGATGGCCGGCCTTCTCCTAAAGCCGGCCAAATCAGTATAATCGAAAGTCGATTTTGGCCGGCTTCAACTGCTTTCCATCGCAGGGCCGGCCAAAGTTCAAGGGGGCGTGTCAGCAGTGTACCGAAGGTGGGATGGGGCGTGGTTAATAGATGACCGGCCTCGGCCGAAATGGAAAAAAGAAGGACGGCCCTGACGAGCATTTGGCCAGCTTTACTTGGTCCCTTTTTGTTCACGACCAAGCCTTGAAAAGGTGCCCAAACTGGCCAGATGACCACCAGAGGGAATCGCAGATCACCTCCCCTTACTCTCCCAGTGGTCACCAACCCCCTCCCACCCAAAAAAAAAAAAACATTTTTTTGCCAGCCTGTATGCCAGCCTCAAATGTCATACCCAGCTCCATCACTGCACTATGCAGGTCCCTGGAGCAGTTTTTAGTGGGTACTGCAGTGCACTTCAGGCAGGCGGACCCAGGCCCAATCCCCCCCTACCTGTTACACTTGTGGTGGTAAATGGGAGCCCTCCAAAACCCACCCGAAACCCACTGTACCCACATCTAGGTGCCCCCCCTTCATCCCTAAGGGCTATGGTAGTGTTGTACAGTTGTGGGGAGTGGGTTTTACAGGGGTTTTGGGGGGCTCAGCACCCAAGGTAAGGGAGCTATGCACCTGGGATCATTTTGTGCACTCCACTGCAGTGCCCCCTAGGGTGCCCGGTTGGTGTCCTGGCATGTGAGGGGGACCAGTACACTACAAGTACTGGCTCCTCCCACGATCAAATGGCTTGGATTTGGCCGGGTTCGAGATGGCCGCCATTAATTTCCAATATTGGCGAAAACCAATGGCGGCCATCTCTAATGCCAGCGATTTCTAAGGACGGCCCAAATGTTGAGATTTGGCTGGCCCCAACCATATTATCGAAATGAAAGATGGCCAGCCATCTTGTTTCGATAATACAGTCGGGTACGCCACTTGACGGGGCCATCATTAGAGATGGCTGCCCTTATAGATGGCCGACCACGTTCGATTATGCCCCTCTTAGTAAAAGGGCCCCTCAGTGTTCTATCAGAGGTTGTCCTGACTTCCTATTGAGAGAAGATTATTTTTAAATTTTAATGCATACTTCATAAAATTCTGTACAATACTTTGCCTCCTTATGTGTATATCCATTTTCAATTTGTACAATCTAGGTAATTTTTTCATTACCTACTCCTAAAGGGAAAGAATTCTTAACATTATTTTGTGCCTCTTTAGCTTACCAATCACTAAAAGTATGGAATGATTTTCCAAAGGAATTACAAGTTTTAACTCATTATTTTACTTTTTAAAAATACTTGGCAAATATGTTTTAGGAATGTCTTCTTGACCTTTAGAATGATTTTTGCAGGGTTTTTTTCAATTATTTTTAAACCATTATAGGATATTATTTTGATGATCTTATTAAGAATGTTATTCTCTAGAATTGTTCTAGTTATTTAGTCTTATTGTAATCTGCATAGAACTTATTGTGGTTTAGCGGAATATAAGTTATAACGTTATGTTATTAACAGTACCAGATGGTTATCCAGCTATGTAACAGAACGGGATGCTTTGCTTGGGTATGACACCCTATCTGACTTCAAGAGCAAAAGATAAGGCAGGGGACAGTTAAAGTAATGAATTTATCTTGTAGACCTGGCCATATCATGGCATTTTCAGGATTCACATAGTGCTCCATTCAAACAGTGACTGGTCCCAAGCACAACATTTTGTGCCGAATTCTATAAATGGCCCTGAAAAATTGATACCAAAAAACACACTTTTAGCATGATTCTGTAAACTACACCTGAAGCTAAGCTCACTTTATAGAATATGTGCATGTGCCGTTATTGCGGCTAAAACGTAGGCACACCCATTTGGGCCACCTAAAAACCAGGCCTAAATACCTGGCCTAACTAAGGTGCACATTGGGTGTATTTCATAACAGTACGCATAGTTTTTTGGAATGCCCACAACCCACCCATTCCATACCCATAGCCATGCCCCTTTTTTGTCTGTGCGCATTAGAATTAGGCACACCATGCTATAGAATACGTATAGAAAGTTGTACACATAAATTATAATTAAAAGCCAATTAGTACCGCTAATTAGTTGTTAAGTACCAATTATGAGGGCTGATTGTCTTGTTAATTAAGTTGTGCATGCAATTTGGCCACATGGTCAAATTAGTGCACACAACTTAAGGTGCCATATATAGAATTTGGGGGATAGGCTATAATAGCAGTGGTTCCTTGGTTCCTGACACAAAACCAGATCATTACCCCACAAAATTGTCTGTAGTCTGAAATTAGAAGAGAAGAACCCCAGGGAGCTGCTGGCGTGGGTGGAAAATGCTGTACTACAGGGTTAGGAGGACGAGTAGGAGGATAGCGAGGAAGCAGGGTGTGCACTATGCAGCAGACATTATTTAGCAATGAACCAATGCTCAGATTCCGCACCACTGTAACACTTGCAGGATTCACACAAAAGTCTTAGAATTCAGAGCTTGATCTATCTGTTGAGAGTTATGCAAGTGATTTCACTAGCTTGTACAGCTTTGAGTAGCAATTTATAACAACAAAGGCTACATTTAAGACAGTGATCCCTGTGGAAAATGTTGCTGCTCACTTCCCAGTTCTTGGTGTAATTGAAGAAAGATGACATTTAAGTTCTTTGAGAAAATGTGTCGGGGACATCGGACTCCACTGTTGCTTTCTGGATGTTACCACATCCAGAGGCTAAGAGTTTTGGTCTTTGCAAATAACATAATACCAGCACTTGAGACTGAAAAAAAATAAAATAAAATTCAGACATCCATCAAGTTCAACCTTTTGCTGATCTCATGTGTCTTAGCACTTTGTGTGACATCTATAGGAAGACCGAATCATTTTTTAAAACAAAAAAAACAAACTGATTATACTTGTGAATTAAATGTTCAGGGAAAGTATTGTTTTTTCTTTCCAGCCCAACACTTTGTTATTTTTATGTGATGAAGTCAAAACACCACCAAGGGGACAATTTTCAAACAATACACAGTTGCAAAGTACGTGGATGGAATTCATACTGTACACAGATTTTTTTTAAATAAACTGCCTACATGGTTCCTCTTTGAAATTAGCAACTGCAAAGTGTGCATGTTAAAAGCATTTACAGCTTTTGTATCTGCTGTTTGTGTGGGTGGCCTGGAAAAAGGACAAACTAGCATGCATCATCTGGACATTAAAATGTACGTATGTTGTTTTCCTTCCCTACTTAAATACCCGCCCCAGAATGCCTCTTTGCAATTCTGATAAATGTGTGCTTATTATAGAACCCAGCCCAAAAATCACCACAACTGAGAAAATAGTTAATATATCAAAATAAATACAAAAAATACTAAAAACTCAACCAAACCACATATCCATGGGTGAATACTTCGAAAATAGGAAGGAAAAGGCCTCTGAACAGTTTTAAAACACCAGTGTTTAACAGTTCAAAGCACTGACATAAAACCTTCCTTCTCAATACAGTGAAAATGATGAAAGCACTCAAATCTCAGTGACAAAATAATCAATTGGTATGTGAAACTAACAGCTTTGTGATATCAGCATGTACATATGTAGATATGTTTCTAAAATAATCACCTTATATGTATTTATTCGATTTGACAAACTGCTTTTCCCAAATAATCTAAAGGCTGTTTACAATCCAAAGCATAAATGAGATCTTCATGTCTTCTCCGAAGCAGCTAATTATAATTTAAATTATAAAAATGGAATACCTTAAACTGTTAAACAATGGGTGTCTTAAAATATTTTCAACTTCTTGCCAACATTTGGAAACTTCTTTGTACTGGGAATATAAAAAAAAGGGAATCAGTGTTAGACAACTAACCACAACATTTTTGTGGATAGTGGCATTTTAAAAACTAAGGGGTCCTTTTACTAAGCCATGGCAAAAAGTGGCCTGTGGTAGTGTGGGCACTGGAACAGTTTTTACCGCATCTGGGAAAAAGGTTTTTTTTTTCAAAGGACCGGGAAAAAGGCCTGCGGTAAAATTAAAACCAGCGTGTGCCTATTTACGGCCTGAGCCCTTAATGCCACCCATTGATCTAGCGGTAAGGGCTCACGCTACACACGCGGTGACCGGTTGGCGCACGTTAACTGCTGACTAAAGCTGGAAATGTCGTGTGTGGTAGGAAATAAAAAAATTATTTGTCCTGGCAGTATGGGCATGCACCAAATCTGAAATTACCATTGGGGGTGCGCTAGCCTGGCGGTAGTCTCATTTTGGTGTACACTGCATGCACATAGAGCCTGCTGTGCTTTGTAAAAGGGCCTTTAAGGGAGGAAATGGAGGCAGATTAATTTCCGTGATAGGATTGTGACAGTGATGGGGATATAGAGAACATCCTGTTAATGTGAAACAGCCCCTTCCTGGTGAGCGATGGAACCATTTTGGATGTAAAGATCTAAATAAAATCCAATCTCCATGAGGAACAAGAAAGACAAAGAGGCCCTTTTGCTAAGCCGCAGTAGGGCTACCTTATGGGTAGCACGTGCCAAATTGATCTTACCAGAGGGGTAGCATGGACACCTGGTGGTAATTCCAAAGTTGGTGCATGAAGTTTCCTGCGGTAGAAATTAATTTCCCAGCGGTAATTGGCAGTGTGGCCACATTGCCATGCACTGCCTGATTACCGCACGAGTACCACGTGAGCTGTTACTGCCAAGTAAATAGGTGATGGTAAGGGCCAAGGTAGTATTCAGCCATGTGCTACTTTTTCTTATTAGCACACGGCCATTTACTGCCCCATTTTTAAAAAAAGGCCTTTTTGTTCATTGCAGTAAAAAATGGCTCAGCGTGTACGAATTCCACACTAGTGTAGGCCACTTTTTACTGTAGCTTAGTAAAAGGGGCCCAACGGTTATAGGTCTAGAGAACAAATTCTCTCTCTCCCCCCCCCCCCCCCCCCTCGCCCTTCACCCTTCTGATGTTGGGACTGACTTAGGGCATGAATCTCCACATTAGGATCTGCCAGCTACTTCTTCCAAGTGTCTTCACTGGCCACTCTTGAAAACAGGATGCTGTGGTTATTGGACCATTGGAATGACCCAATATGGCATTTTGTATCATCTCATACTCGTTGCTATATGAGTCCATTTGAACGACGGAGCAACTTATCTGAATACAATTCATTTTGAGCTCAGATTTAGAAAAGGTGATTAATAAATTTGAAATCCAAATCCAAAATAAGCTGCAAATTTTACTTACTACCCTTCTCCTACATAGTTTCAATTTTATTTCTTGCCAGTCTGCTTTGATTTACTTAGCCCTCTCCCTTTGCTATGCTTGAATTGAGGAATAAATCCTCATTATCCAGATTTAATGAAAGACTAAAAACATTTTCCTTAAGCAGGTTCATCATATGTGACGGAGACGACTGTCAGGGGGTATTTCTGGTTTTCCTTCAGTGTTGTGAGCTGTGATCTTTTGTCTTTTTGCTATATTTTCTTCTTTGCTTCCATGTCTCCTTTTTAATGATAAAAACCACTTTATTGTGTTTATCTGTGAAAGGCATAGACAGAGTCCTTGACCAACCAGTTCAGCACAAAAAATTGGTAAGAGTTACAGCTATGGGGATAATTTCCTTTATTTCTAGGCAGAGGAGGCTCATAATTTTAAGAATATGAGAACAGCATTCTCACTAAGGGGTGTACATTTGTGAGTGTGTATTTGGTTTGTAGGGGTGTTATACTCAATCTGTGTACACAAAAATGTTTTGCATACACTGTGTGCAAAATGTATGAATGTGTGAAAAATCATGAAAAAACCCCCACAAAAATATAAAATATTCATTTAAAACAAAGATTAACTGAACTTTTCTTTAGGACCATGCAAACCCCTGATTCTCACTACAGAACAAGATAGACCACTGTTTACTATACAGTAATTTATATTGAATTAGTGTAAGAGTAATGCTGAAAGTCTGCAAGACTTTTAGTTTGCACAGTTCTGTTGTATTTAATCATTTTAATAATCCACAGCAGAAGTTGATGGTATGGGTGAAGTGGAAGCCAAGGTATTGTCCTGCTGTACATGGTCCTGATTTGGAGATAATTGGTTCTGGATGGTAATGGGAACCCAACTGTCAGTATCGAACAGACTGAGCTGAAGACAATGTGACATCCTGACAAGTCGCACATGCAGAGGGCTGCCAGCTTCTCCCAGGGCAACAAATTATTACAAGCAGTGCACTGCCATTTGGGATGCAAAATTAGACACAATGACATTTTTTGTAGGGGAGGGGATGGGGGAGAAATTGTGAGATCAGCAAGCGAGCATGTTGGGCTGAGGAACTATCCCATAAAAATCAGGTTTCTTTTCGTTGGCAAGGAATGAGCTGCACTTGAAGATTGCAAATTAAGCTGAAATAGCCTTTTGCCACCTGAGCTTAAAGACAGACAGATGAATGCACCCAGGTGCTGATTTCTGGTCACCATACCTGTTCCTCTCACCTGTATGTGATTCTGGATAGAAACTGAAATATAATGAGGGCATGATAGTTTGGTTTTCTGCCCCGTTTCTAAGGCAAGCAAGTTCTCCTCAGCTACAGAGTTCATTTTCTTCTTTGGAAGAGGATCCTTTCTAAAGAAAACAGGATTATGCAGTGATATTGGGAGAATATATATCAGGAATAATGTCTAGGGAAAATCTAACTGACAAACACAGAAGAACAAGGGACCCTTGCACAGGTCAGTACAAGCAGGCAAACACAGCAAAGGTGACACCAAAGATCATGCAGAACAAAATGTCCAACGGACTCAAAGAGTTCACATCAGAAGCTTTATTCAAAGTATATGATGAACTCGACACGAATCATGTATCGGCCACAGAGGTCTGCTTCAGGAGTCCCTGTGAAATATATAGCTTCTCAGCGCTCTTAAGGATTTAAAATTATTGTCCTAGTGTCTGATGTATCAATAATTGGGGCGCCTACTTCCAAAGCAGCAGAAAGCATCAAGAGCTGAGAAGCTATATTTTTACATCATTCGTGTCGTCTCCATTATATACTTTGAATAAGGCTTCTGATGTGAACTCTTTGAGTCCATTGGACATTTTGTTCTGTATCATCTTTGGTGTCACCTTCGCTGTGTTTGCCTGCTTGCAGGGAAAATCTAACAAATGCTGATAATACTGAACAATGTTATTGGGTTACAGATGAATAAGAGTCAAATAAAGAAAAGCAAGTCCAAGGTAGAACCTAATCATCTTGTCAAGGCATATGAAGGAATCAGCTCTGTTCTTCCTATTATTACAGTGGGAAAACAAGAAAAACATTTCCAGAAAAGGAAAGCCTAAGAACAGCTAAAACATGGCACTAGATTCGACAACATTACATTTTTTTGTTTTGTGTTTTTGCTGTATTTGTTTGAATTTAATTCATACCTTTATCAGTGGTAGTATAAGGCAAGCTGCATTCAGGTACAGTAGGTATTAGATTTACAATCTAAGGGTTAGATTTACCATGTTAGCACCCTTAAAAGGGAATTCTATAACTGCACACCTGTACCTATGTGCACCTTGCACACGTAAATGCAACAAAAAGTGCCACTTACATGTACAACTGCTCTAAGCACTTTTCTATAAGAGCACGCCTGAATGACATAGCACGTAACTGAACATATTTGTTGCGAAAATGGTCACAAAAGTAAAATTCACTGAGCACAAAATGTCTACAAAATGTCTAGGAAATGGCCATTTTTGAAACAAAAATATAATTTATGTTTTTCTGGTTCAAAAATGGGTATGTTTGCCACTTGAGTTTTGGCCATTTTCAGCAAAATGTCCAAAATTGGATTTAGACGTCATATCGAAAATGCCCCTTTATGTCTGTTAAACAAAAATGGTTTGCACATACACATAAAGAATCACTCATCTAGGGAGTACTTGATTGTTTATGCCGGATTAATGTATACCTTTTTCAGACTGATGTAAACCACATTGGGCCTGCCCGTGGGTAGGAAAATGTGGTATATAAATGCTATAAATAAATAAATTGATTTGATTAAGTCAGGTTAGTAGGGAGAAGAAATACAGAGGCTTCACTCACCTGTGAGAGATCTTGCCATCGCTGAGTTTGACCATTGGAGGAAATAGCACCCACTGTTCAAGAAGATTCATAGAAGACTAGAATCAATGAGAGAGTTAAGTGACTGGGTAAAAGACAAAAGTGGGCACACAATTAAAAAAAAAGAGATAGAAAGGGGGGGAATGTTAAGTAAATGACTCAGAATCCTGTGGAATGTCTGAGGTGTAAAATCTGAAAAACAGAAGAGGGAAAATATTTTAAATAATCTAGCTTTTGGATGGGAGAATTTTGTTGTACAGTTTTCAAGTGAAAATTTCAAATGTCTATTTATATACTTATCTGAGAATGTTTTGCCATCTTTGAGAATGTTGCTGTCCTAATGTGAAGAGCTGAAATTGAAAAACATCTATTAGCACTGAGCTACAAAAACATAAGTACTTAACATTCAGTTAACAACATAAATAAAACTTATTTTCAATGCTAAGTTCCATGGGTTTGTGTGGAAATTATTCGGGGAACTCAGTCTTGACTTGTTTGGCAATATCTTTAAGATGCAATACCTCATTATTTATTTATTTATAGCATTTATACCCCGCTCTTTCCCACTCGATAGCAGGCTCAGTGCGGCTTACAAAGTATGGTACAAAGTATCACAGAGATAACCCAGTTATATAGAGTAGGACAATAGGAAGAGACATGGGGGAGAAGATTAGAGTATGGGTAGTGCTAGTGGTGTGGATTAGGTTCGAGAATTAAGTTGGGTTGTTTGGGTAGGCTTGTTTGAAGAGGTAAGTTTTCAGCAGCTTTCGGAAGGGTAGATGTTCATGCCACCAAGGCATTTACATTAGACCAGTAAAAAGGTTGTTTTAACTTTATCAAATCAGTTATCTAGGCACTAATCTGAATATCTTTTGGTGGCCATTCAAGACCCATAAATTCAATGCTGGTGCCCTGATTAGACCTGAATGAGGGAGTCATGCGATGACGGTGCCCTGAGCAGTGGTTCCAACCTCTGGCTCCTCTCCCGATTCCCCACTTCTTATGCTAAAATGCTGAACACAAGCTTGTTGGGCTAGTGTTTTTTTGGTGAGCCACACAGTCTGACATTTCAGGACTCAGCTCAGGGTGAGAGACCTGCTCGACTGTACTCGCAGTATGCCAGTACAGAAGATTTTGAACCTGGCCTTTCTAAGGGAGTTTGTCACCATTGGGTACTGAGGGGGTGTAAGTGATTGGCAGATCTTATAAAACTGGACTCTGCAACTTTCCCCTCTTTTCAGTAGGTGCAGAGGAAGCAGCATTTTTTTTGTTATCTGCAAATTCATCATTATTATCAGACTTTAGCACTTATGCAGGGGGATGTTGAGGCCTTACAGATGGAGGACATGGATAAGGATTTTCAATCCTTGCCTCATCATTTTAATAAATGAACCATTTGGTATAGGGATGGGCAGGATGGATGACCAGACAGGGTTTTGGATTGATGGCTAAGGTTTGGTCGTCTGAACTGGCAATCTCCCTTACTGACCTAGAACTGTCTAAATTGTGGATCACTGGGTATAAACTGCTGGCTAGGCTTCTCTACAATAAACCTATTTTAAGACCATACATAGGGCATATCTTACTAGGGAACTTGGACGCCAAATGCGGCTTTGGACTGATGACTCTTGATTGCATAGCAAGGTGGGTATGGGTACCTGGGTGTATACTTTTTTGGACTATCCTTGTTTGCATGAGTTATGGTGGCAAGTTTGGGTTCTCTTGGGTCAGGTGGTGGGAGGGTGAATTAAGTGGACACATGATTTATTGCTATTGGGCAATTGAGAGGGGTAGGAATGGGTAGCCACAAGGAAAAAAAAAGATAATTATATGTGGGGGTCTTTACTGTACATAAACGTCTTTTGCAATATTGGACCAAAGAAGAAACACCACCTTTCCTCAGCTGAATCTGTCAAGTGTGTCAGGTGGCACATTTTGAACTCTGGCATTTGACCTGGCATGGAGAACGTGATGCCCTGCCCCCCCCCCAAAAAAAAAAGACTTTGAACTTACTTGCTGAACCTTTTGTCCAAGGATGATCCAATTTTGTCTATTACTTCTTTGTTTGGTCTCTTATTGTGTTAGCCTGTATATGTTGTGGGAACTGCAGTCCATGGAGAAGGGTAAAAGAAGGAAAAGAAGGAACAGGGTAGGTGTGTATGTGGTATATCTGGGGTTTGAATGATTGTATGGTTGGGGGTCTTGGGTGTTTTACTTAAAAAAAACTTACAGTGACTGGCTAACTGTTATGCGTGCCTTTGGAACAGACACAACCAGAGAGCATGGGACTTTCATTGGCATTTACTGCTCATGTATTATACTGTATTTGTGCACTTTCATGTGTTTTGTTGTGCAGTTCTTTCTGTTGACTAGTTTGCTGTTTGCACAAATAAAAGTTAAAAAAGAGACCTGAATATCTGGGGATTATTTTGCCTTTAAGATCACTTACTGCCATGGACTGAATATTGGCCTAAATGTTTATATTTACCTCATTTCTGTTGGCAAAACTTTTTCTCAACTTAGAAAAATAAAACCTATTTTTGTAAAATAAAACTACTAATGCTTGCCAAAGGCTTGATGAAGAATTCCATATGCCATGCAAGGAGAGATGTGCGTGTCAGCAGAAAGCCTAGGGAAGTGTCTGCATTCAATAATGTTTAATGTTTAATCACAGGATCAAAAGAACATCCACTCTGCTTTGGGTTTCTCCTAGTGTTACTGCTCCTGATATGGTTTCAGACCTCAGGCTCATCCCAATGGATCCCCTGCTTGTTCCAGATGCACCTGCTATTGCTGTAATTCTTGATAGATAAGTTTCCATGATAAGTGCAGGTTAAAAGTTAGGGGAAGGATGTCTATTACAGGATTTTTGAATGTAAGTTTTCTGCAAAATGTGAGTTTTCTTCTCAATGGTGGGAATGAAAGCTAATTAGAATCTCTTCAGTAGTCCAAAGTATAAAGATAAGGACAATCTGTGCATTGGGAGCTGTTGGTTTCTATTGATTGATTCCTAGATTGGTTTGATGAGACTGGGTTCAGAAGAGTATTCAGAGAGGTTTTGCAAAGGTATCTACTAGCTGGAAAGAAGGATCACTTGGATTCTGCTGAAGATCTATGAAGAAGAAGAAGAGTGTACTTAAAGAATATGAACAGTAGCAAGATAGTGAGGGGGTCCTTTACAAAGCATCAGTAAGCCCAACGCAGGCTTACCGAATGCTAAATTGGGCCTACTGCCAGCCCAATGCAGCTGCCAGCAGTAGTTCCGCCCCAAGTGTGCACTATTTTAGGGGGAAAAAGAAAACCCTCAGAAATGGCTTGCTTGGTGATAACCTAGCAGTAATTGGGCATTGCCACGCACTGCCTGGTTAGTGCCAGGTTACTGTGGGAGCCCTTATTGCCACCTCAATGGGTGGCAGTAAGGACTCCCTGATGCATGGCCATGCGGTAAGAGTTCTCTTACCGCATGGCCATGTTTGTCTGGGGGCTTTTTACTTGCTACGGTAAAAAGGGCCCTGGTGTGTGAGAAAAATGGCCCCTGTTGCTAGCACAGGGCCCCTTTTCCTGCAGCTTGGTAAAAAGACCCCTTGCTAACTGCAAGTTATTTCTGGTCTGGTTACAATGAAATACAAGAACTGACTCATTGGGTAGAGTGTTGCCCTGACTTTTAGAAAAAAAGTCCACAGAATGTGTTCAAGACTTATCTCCACTGTTGATTTTCTTTGTGACCTTGAACAAGGCATTTTTATCTTGGACTTCCAAGTTTCCACGTTTATTTAAAGTGTGATACACTACCCAGCTAGGGGGCTTTCTAGGTGGTTTACAATATCTCGTTTAAAAAAAAAGTGAAAAGAACTCCATAAATTGATAGGGTAGCAACTAAACTAAATAAAATAAAACAAACCAAAGACAAGCATGCATCTGGTGCTGAATGTCCTAATACTGGTCCAGAGTCCAGAATTAATAGGATCATTAAAGGGACACAACTATAGTTAGGTTTCAAAAACCTCCTAAAATAGGAACTATTTTAACTTAGATTGTAATGGGTTTTTTTTTATGTTCTTCATGAATGGATAGCAGTAGAGGGTCCAGTGACACTAAAAATACTAGACTGAATAGTATCTAGACCAAGGATACAAAAGGATGGAATAACTAACCTATGCTGTTCTGTGGATCTTAAAGCCCTAAGTGGAGCATAAAGGATCAATAATTGGGACAAAGAGGGTATTATACCAGTATGATGTACCTTATAAACTAGGAATACAATCTTAAAGGTTATTCTATCGTTAACGGGTAACCAATGTTCCTCTCAGAACAGAGGTTTACATGATCATTAATTGCAAATGTCTAGTATCTAATACCTTTAATCCATTCTATAGTGCATTGCAATAGTTGAACTGGCCTATTAGAAGAGTGCATTAAGACACCTCAAATTATAAGTGAATCTCAGTGCTCAATATTCATGGAAATGTCTCTATCCTCAAGTTTCAGAGTTTCTTATTTGTTGGGAAACTCCTTTTTTTTCAGATTTGTAATATCTACTGAAAGAAGCTGAAGTTAATCTCTGAGACCAAACAAGCTTTAGAATCTTTGTGAGAATGTTGTGAGAGTGAGTCGGAAACAAAATGAATATTTATTAATGATGCACTTCAGCTAGCTCAAGCAAAAATTTGATTAGATTGAAATGCCACCTAAGGATATACAGAACTATATTACTGCAACTGATAAGAATAAATTAAAGTTATTTTCCATAATTGGGGGAGAGAGATTTTTCCTATGGACTGTACATTAGAATTATCTTTATCACTCTGGTAGGTCTATCAGGAAGCTCTTTGTAGATCAAGCGGCTCATTGAGCGGCTAAGTAGAGCATTGAAGAGGAAATGTGTTTGTTAGTTCAATTCCCACTTCAGGCACAGGCAGCTCCTTGTGACTCTGGGCAAGTCACTTAACCCTCCATTGCCCCATGTAAGCCGCATTGAGTCTGCCATGAGTGGGAAAGCGCGGGGTACAAATGTAACAAAAAAAAAAATCAAAATGAGCACATAACCCAGAAGTCATCACCACTTTCAATATAAGACCCTTGGAAAAATATAACTTACATTAATTTTTTTCTTGTCTATTCAAGGCTTGACACACATGAGGAGAACACTTTGCTTCCTCTTCAACACTTTACTTAGCCTCTCAATGAGCCGCTTGATCTACAAAGAGCTTTCTGATAGTCTTGGGCATCTATGTAAAAGGTTTCTGTTGACACAATACACTGGGAAACTGAATTTTAAATGGATATGTCAGGAAAGATCTGAGGAGGATGCACAGCGTTTCCAATGATTAGTCAACTTAGTGTTTTTTCTGTGTGGCTGGTCAAGGTGATGGTTCTTGGCCTCTATCAAACTTCTGGTAGGATGGCAGAATAAAAGAAAAATAGATGCAGAGTGAATTTGTCTAAGAGAGAAAAAAAACCTATTGCAAATACAGGGGATCATTTACCAACATAGTTTGTGTTAAAACACACAACAGTGCATAAAATAGGCCCTGTAGTAAACAGCATTTGCTAATTCCAATAGACCATGCTGTTAATAGAGGACCCCCAAATAAATGTTCCAAAGCACGGTTGCATTCAGCATAGTGATCCCCAGTCACTCCTACCTTGCCAATGCCATCTTCAAAATGCACCCCTCACTGTGGTTAAGCACCACTAGTGCTAGGGGTCATGTTTCTTTATACTGACACATGACCCCTAGCAGTCGCAGTCTGAGACAACAGCTAGGGGCTTCAATTTGGAGATGACACCAGCAGGGCAGGAGTGGCTTGGGAATGCTCCTGCCCGACAACCACTGGACCACCAGGCATAGGGATAATAAGCCCTGTATATGGTAGGGAGAACCATTAGGAGGCTGGAAGGGTCAACCGTGGTGAGGGATTGCATTTGTAGGATGCCTTGATCAGGATAGGGGATGTGCTCAGGGGAGTTTGATCAGGGTGGGATGTTATCAAGGAGGCCTTGGTTGGAGGAAGTGATTGGGGGGAAACAACACTGGCCCCTTTCTGCTATGACCCAGGAGCATTGAGATACAGCTTTAAAGCCTGTTGCTCTCAGGCCACTGGAATAACAATTCTTGTGGGGTGGCTTGTAAGCAGCGTTATTCATTTACTACAGTAGTCAACAATCTGTTGCTGGCTCCTGTGGTAAGTCAAGGTGAGGTTAAAGCTTACCTTTTACTGCATATTGTTATCTTCCACCCTCAATGTTGCAGTTATGCGTGTAACTGACAGTATTCGAAAATCTTATTGTATAAGTGCTGGACGCATCCCTGACCCACCCATCACTCTCCCATGTCACCAGAACATACATAAGAATATGTGTTGCCATACTGGAGCAGACTGAAGGTCCATCAAAACCAGCATCCTGTTTCCAACAGTGGCCAATTGAGGTTACAAGTACCTGGAAAGATCCCAAACCAATACAATATATTTTATGCTGCTTATCCTAGAAATAAGCAGTGGGATTTCCCAAAGTCCGTCTTAATAATGGACTTGGGGAAAATGCACTTGCATGCACTAACAAACAGGAAAGAGTGCACTTTTTGCCAACGATGTGCACTGTTTCAGAAGAGTATGTGCTCTTTCCGAAAAAACCACCATTCTTAAAAACATTGCTCAAGTGATGACAGAATGAAAAAAAAAAGAGCATTCCCAGAAATGACACTGGGAAATGACACAATCTGAAAAATTTCTGGCTGCACACTCCTTGAGCTAATGTTGTATATATTATCGCTTAAAGCTAAATCATTAATTTAAAATGTGTAAGCATTAAAATCTATATTTGGTCAAATGACAAAACCTCTGCGGCTTCTTGCACACTGTTATGAGAAAAAACTTGATTCTTCTAAAGAAACATAAAATCTGAATTACTGAATGTTTCTCTTCTGTATCCTCTCCTCCCCTGATAATGAATCTGACAATTCTTTAGCACCCAGAGATCCTCTATGCTTCATGGTGTGCATTCCTATCTTCTCATAATAATGTCCACTTAGAGATTACCCAATGTCAGAACCATTTGATTTATAAGGGAGCAATGACCAGCAGCTATGCCCTTCTCATTATGATCAATTTGAATACTTAACTTCAGGATGACAGAACTAGCAAGGGATTTGTTTAACTAATTTAGAGAAGTGAAGGAAAAGAATTATGGTAAGCTCAGCTGACTCTCAGTGCAGACCTTGGCTTCCTGCTCTGTTCTCTATCTTGAGCACACTTTTCACTGCTCTACATAATCACAGACAGGAGGAACTGACACATTAAGCACAGGTACTGCCACCTATGTAAAAAACAAATTAAAACAACCTCCATGCAATAAGGAGTAATTTTATGCATATATGGCCAGATACATAAATGTCCTCATATAAAATATTGATAGGCATAAAAGCACACTCTAAAAGTTCACAAGTAAACACGTAGAGGTGTATATTCAAAGGGCCCCTTTTACCAAGCTGTGGCAAAAGGGGGACTGCGTTGGCATCGGTGCATGTTTTTAAAGTACACCGAAGCCTCCTTTTATTGCAGAGGGTAAAATGTAGGTCTTCCTTTTTTTTTTCAGGACATGGCCATGCGACAAGTGAAGCACCTGCCTTGTGGCCATTTCAGGGAGGAGCCCTTACCACCACCCATCGAGGTGGCAGTAAAGGCTCCTGCGGTAACCTGGTGGTAACCAGGCAGCACATGGCACTGCCCAATTAAAACTGGGTACACACCAGTGCTATAAAAATAAAAATCCCTGATATGGCACGTGCTGAGGGTGGAAACTTCCTTTTTAGTGAGTGGTAAGCCTAGTTACCAAAGGGAAATCGTGCCAAACGAACCTCATTGAGTTCTTTGATTGGGTGACAGGAGAATTGAATCAGGGACGAGCTATGGACGTAATCTACTTAGATTTCAGCAAAGCTTTTGACACGGTTCCCCACAGGAGGCTCTTAAATAAACTGGATGGGCTGAAGATAGGACCCGAAGTGGTGAACTGGATTAGGAACTGGTTGACGGACAGATGCCAGAGTGTAGTGGTGAATGGAATTTGCTCGGAGGAGCGAAAGGTAAGTAGTGGAGTGCCTCAAGGATCGGTGCTGGGGCCGATTCTGTTCAATATATTTGTGAGTGACATTGCCGAAGGGTTAGAAGGTAAAGTTTGCCTATTTACGGATGATACTAAGATCTGTAACAGAGTGGACACCCCGGAGGGAGTGGAAAACATTAAAAAGGACCTACGGAAGCTAGAAGAATGGTCTAAGGTTTGGCAATTAAAATTCAATGTGAAGAAATGCAAAGTGATGCACTTAGGGAGTAGAAATCCATGGGAGACGTATGTGTTAGGCGGGGAGAGTCTGATAGGTACGGACGGAGAGAGGGATCTTGGGGTGATAGTATCTGAGGATTCGAAGGCGACGAAACAGTGTGACAAGGTGGTGGCCGTAGCTAGAAGGTTGTTAGGCTGTATAAAGAGAGGTGTGACCAGCAGAAGAAAGGGGGTGTTGATGCCCCTGTATAAGTCGTTGGTGAGGCCCCACCTGGAGTATTGTGTTCAGTTTTGGAGGCCGTATCTTGTTAAGGATGTAAAAAGAATTGAAGCGGTGCAAAGAAAAGCTACGAGAATGGTATGGGATTTGCGTTACAAGACGTATGAGGAGAGACTTGCTGAACTAAACATGTATACTCTGGAGGAAAGGAGAAACAGGGGTGATATGATACAGACGTTCAAATATTTGAAAGGTATTAATCCGCAAACGAACCTTTTCTGGAGATGGGAAGGTGGTAGAACGAGAGGACATGAAATGAGATTGAAGGGGGGCAGACTCAAGAAAAATGTAGTATTTTTTCACGGAGAGAGTAGTGGATGCTTGGAATGCCCTCCCGCGGGAGGTGGTGGAAATGAAAACGGTAACGGAATTCAAACATGCGTGGGATAAGCATAAAGGAATCCTTTGCCGAAGGAATGGATCCTCAGGAGCTTAGTCAAGATCGGGAGGCGGGGCTGGTGGTTGGGAGGCGGGGATAGGGCTGGGCAAACTTATACGGTCTGTACCAGAGCCGGTGGTGGGAAGCGGGACTGGTGGTTGGGAGGCGGGGATAGTGCTGGACAGACTTGTACGGTCTGTGCCAGAGCCGGTGGTTGGGAGGCATGGCTGGTGGTGGGGAGGTGAGGATAGTGCTGGGCAGACTTATATGGTCTGTGCCTGTGCCAGAGCCGGTGGTTGAGAGGTGGGGCTGGTGGTTGGAAGGCGGGGATAGTGTGGGGCAGACTTATACGGTCTGTGCCCTGAAGAGCACAGGTACAAATCAAAGTAGGGTATACACAAAAAGCAGCAAATATGAGTTATCTTGTTGGGCAGACTGGATGGACCGTGCAGGTCTTTTTCTGCCGTCATCTACTATGTTACTATCCTGCTTATAATCGAACGAGAAAAACGCCCAAGTTCCGACCTAAATTGGGAGATGGACGTTTATCTCACAAAAACGAATAACGCGGTATAATCGAAAGCCGAACTTGGATGTTTTCAACTGCACTCCATCGCGGAAGCGTACAAAGTTGACGGGGGCGTGTCGGAGGTGTGGTGAAGGCGGGACTGGGGCTTGGTTATCACCCGAACAGAGATGGGCGCCTTTCGCCGATAATGGAAAAAAAGTATGCGTTTGTAGCTAGAATTTAGGGCACTTTTCCTGGACCCTGTTTTTTCACGAATAAGGCCCCAAAAAGTGCCCTAAATGACCAGATTACCCCCAAAGGGAATCGGGGATGACCTCCCCTGATTCCCCCAGTGGTCACTAACCCCCTCCCACCACAAAAAATGATGTTTCATAACTTTTTATTTTCACCCTCAAATGTCATACCCACCTCCCTGGCAGCAGTATGCAGGTCCCTGGAGCAGTTGTTAGGGGGTGCAGTGGACTTCAGGCAGATGGACCCAGGCCCATCCCCCTCCTACCTGTTACAATTGTGCTGCTTAATGCTTAGTCGTCCAACCCCCCCAAACCCACTGTACCCACATGTAGGTGCCCCCCTTCACCCCTTAGGGCTATAGTAATGGTGTAGACTTGTGGGCAGTGGGTTTTGAGGGGGATTTGGGGGGCTCAACACACAAGGGAAGGGTGCTATGCACTTGGGAGCTCTTTTACCTTTTTTTTTTGTTTTTGTAAAAGTGCCCCCTAGGGTGCCCGGTTGGTGTCCTGGCATGTAGGGGGACCAGTGCACTATGAATCCTGGCCCCTCCCACGAACAAATGCCTTGGATTTATTCGTTTTTGAGCTGGGGGCTTTCATTTTCCATTATCGCTGAAAAACAAAAACGCCCAGCTCACAAATTGTCGAATAAAACATGGACGTCTATTTTTTTCGAAAATACGGTTCGGTCCGCCCCTTCACAGACCCGTTCTCGGAGATAAACGCCCATGGAGATAGACGTTTTCGTTCGATTATGCCCCTCCATGTTACTATGTAAGTTAATGCCCAACGGGAAACTATGCTTTTAAAGGCTCCATATACCTGGACATTCAGCATTGAATATCCATGTATAATGCATCATCACCAGCTAAATATCAAGTCTTTAAATTATAAAGTATACCAATGAATATGCATGCCTAAAAATTATATGGTCAAGATCAAGATAGATCTGCTTAACAATTATAAGCATGGTTATCTGTATTTGCTCCATGGCAGGTATAAATTTTTGCACCTGCATGATAGGCATAATTTTTGCTGCTTACACTAGTATTTCAAAAAGACAAATAGGTATGTACTTACTCCTTTAAACCAGGCACTCTGTTATAAAATTACCCTCTAAAAAGGCAATTCTTTAAACCAGGTGTTCACATTTAGCTGCACTTTGCACATATAAATGTTTAGAATAAAGGCACTGTCCATAGACAGATACCATTCACAAACTGGCCAAAGGCAGCCACTCATCCTTAGGGATGGGGGTTGCAATGGACAAAGTTTCAGGGAGGGAAGGGTTGGAATGAGGAAGGGAGGAATTGGTTTTGAGAAGTGAAGGGGAAGGAAGATACTAGGTCTTCTTACCTGCCAATTAGGAGGTTCAAGCTTCCCGCCAAGGTTGGACAGACCAATGGGAATTAAGGGGGGGGGCAGGGCACGAGGAAGTGAACGTTCAGACATGGGAAAAGCAGCAGCCAGACACGTATTCCTGCTTATAATTGAAAGAGAAAAACGCCTATATTGCGACCCAAATCAGGAGATGGGCGTCTTTTTCCCGTGGGCGCCCAAATCGGTATAATCGAAAGGCGATTTTGGGCGTTTCCAACTGCAATCCGTCGCGGAAATGGGTAAAGTTGATGGGGGCATGTCAGAGGCGTGGTGAAGGCGGGACTGGGGCGTGGATATCAGCCGAGGAGAGATGGGCGTCTTTAGCTGATAATCGAAAAAAGGCGCCGACTGCCCAGATGACCACTGGAGGGAATCGGGGATGACCTCCCCAGACTCCCCCAGTGGTCACTAACCCCCTCCCATAAAAAAAAAACACTTTAAAAACTTTTTTTTTCCAGCCTCTATGCCAGCCTCAAATGCCGTACCCACCTCCATGACAGCAGAATGTGTTCTATCCTGTGACAGCCTTTCCCTGGTTCTGATGTGGCTCTCGGGTGAGTGTGACACTTTTTCTGTTATGCGCACTGCAGAGTCACATCAGCAATGCATTGTGGTGGGTGTAGGGAATTGGGCTCCGTAATTCCACTAGCTTGTGGCAAATGCTCACAATGTTTGTAGTTGGTAGGCTGTACTCCCATGGTGCTTTTCCCCCTGCTAACTGGGTCAGAGGTTGTCCAGTTTTGTTTCTGGTAGTCCATGAGGTAGTGGCCATTTTTGTAAGCCAGTTTTAGATCCCTTTCATGTGTTAGCCAAGTTACAGAACTTAGTTCTTACCTTGAATGTGGCTAAAAGAGGACATTGTACAGCATTCTGCCAGCTCTGACCTACTGCTCATCTCAGTACCATGGAGACTCTTTGCCAGTGGGGCACAACCTGTGATCTGCAGTTAACTGTGAGTAAGCGTGCTTATTCCAATAAAGGACGTTTTCGGAAAGATTAGTCTTCAGGTGTCAACTGGTGTGCCAATGTTATACAGCAGCAACAAGTCCTAGAGGCCTGTGTGTATGCAGGTCCCTGGAGCACTTTTAGTGGGTACCGTAGTGCACTTCAGGCATGTGGACCCAGGCCCATCCCCCCCAACCTGTAACACTTGTGCTAGTAAATGAGAGCCCTCCAAAACCCACTGTACCCACATGTAGGTGCCCCCTTCACCTCTAAGAGCTATGGTAGTGTTGTACATTTGTGGGTAGTGGGTTTTGGGGGAGGGGGTTGTGGGCTCTGCACCTGTGGTAAGGGAGCTATGCGTGTGGGAACTTTTTCTGAAGTCCACCGCACTGACCTCTAGGTTGCCCAGTTGGTGTCCTGGCATATGAGGGGGGCCAGTGTACTATGAATCCTGGCCCCTCCCATGACCAAATGGCTCAGATTAGGATGTTTTTGAGCTGGGCGTTTTTAGTTTCCATTATCGCTAAAAAATACAAACGCCCAGCTCAAAAAGGCCCATTTTTTCGAAAATACGATCTGTCCCGCCTCTTCATGTACCCGTTTTCGGACATAGACGCCCATGGAGATAGGCATTTGCGTTCGATTATGCCCCTCATTGCCTTTGGCTATGTACCCTCTCCCCTCCCGTTTTTGTTCCCATGGATATTGCACAGTAATTTGACTGCACCTATGGACTCTGGGCAAGTTGCAACATGCGTAGATTAGCAGTATTAGACTCAGGCTGAGTGAACAGCAGATGTAGAAGAGGGTTATGAGATACATTGTGCCATGTTACTTAATGTGTTTTGCTTAACCTGTTCTGCTGTTATCTGTGAAATTAATGATATAAAGGCGAAACTTTTATCACCAGCTTATTCGACTAGTGGCCGTATTGAGCTAACAGAACTAGAAACAGCAGCATTGGACTCAGACTTTGACAGGATGGGCCAGCTGGTTTTACAGTTAATATGCTTTTGTACTTAAGGGTCTGGATTGATGAAGTGCTTTGATGGCACTTCTGGCAGCTTAAGTGAAAAAAAAAGGAATAACTTCAATGTTTTTGCTAATGAGCACAGTAGAAGCAGATAATATCCAGGTGCTGTGTGACTCATATAATGGGCCAGGCAACTTATAACTCAATTTCAGTTAGGTAGGAATGTGCTGTTCATCAGAAGTTATAAGTTTGATTCAGTTTTCTTATAAGTATATGCTGCGGCCATAAACCAATGATTTCACAAATTGAATGGAGGTGTCAATTTTGCAATGCATGGGTGATTGAATAGTATGTGAGGAGTGGAGATATGCCTAGTGCCTGGTTTGTGATATGTGTGCACATGTGCTCCCAATTACACACAAAACTTACAGAATACTGTAAATTACACATGTTCCTGCCACATTTAGGTGCCTGCACATACTCTGGCTCTACAGCTGCTATAAGAGTGAGCACAGAGATCTTAGGTGCAATGTTCAGTGGCATAGCCAGTATGGGGCCATGGGGGCCTGGGCCCCCGTAGATTTGCCCCTGGACCCCCCTGCCGAAGACCCTCTTGACCCCCCTCCCGCCGCCAACCCGCCGTCGCCTACCTTTGCTGGTGGGGGACCCCAATCCCCGCCAGCCGAGCCGAGGTCCTCTTCTTCCCAATTCCGCGCAAGGCTTCGTTCTAGTCCTGTCAGACTAGAACAAAGCCTTGCACGAGATTGGGAAGAAGAGGACCTCGGCTCGGCTGGTGGGGGTTGGGGTCCCCCACCAGCAAAGGTAGGCGACGGCGGGTTGGCGGTGGGAGGGGGGTCGAGAGGGTCGTCGGCAGGGGGGTCAAAGTTGGTGGCGGGGGGGGTTCAGCAATGGCGGGGGGGGGGGGGGGGTTGGCGGCACCGGGGGGGGGGCTAAAATGTGCCCCCTCACCTCGGGCTCTGGACTCCCCTCCCGCCGAAGTCTGGCTACGCCCCTGGCAATGATACTGGGTTTTGCAAGTACTCTATGACAGAACTTAGGCTCCCTAAATGTCTGCTGATAGCAAGATTACAGCAAACAAAATTTATCTTAAAAGCATTCCCAGGCTGTTACTTTTTAGTTAAAGAAAGGGAGAAAGCTTCCTAAATGGGGAATCCCTCCACCTGCTCTGCCTTTCCAAACCTGTGTGGGAGGCGTTTCTGACAAAGACAGCAAAATAAGGCCCTGCAGCAACTTTGGTACACAGCCGGGGTTTTATAAATGATTTATGAAGTGATTGCCATCAATACGCAAGAAAGTGCCGACAGCAAATTTATTCAGAGTCCCAGATAAGATGTATTTGTTTTTATAACTGACCCCAAAAAAGCTACATGCAGTCGCAAGAAAGCTTGTTTTACTTACTGCCAAGTCAGCTACTGTGGCAATGAGCAAAGGCTCTGCTCTGATGTCATTAACAGTAAAAATTATTTACCAAAGTAGGACACTAACAATACTGAATGCCCTTCACTGTTCCATGAAAAGTTTTAGAAGTATAAAACTCAATTGGTTCTATTCAGCATAGAGAATCGACTGTGAGCAGCATGTTAGAAATAATGTACAAATCAGAATTAAGATGTCCAGGTCTCAAATCTTCTAGTAGGATCTGCTGATGTAGAGTCTGCTCTAAAATACATGCAGGAACAGGCATATATGTGCCAGTTACATACGACGGGAGCCTCCATTTTAGAACTATAAACTATTAACAAATGTTCCACAACTTTTTAACACTACTGCTATGTGTGGGACACACACATATAATACACACACATGCAGTTACTATTAAAAAATGGAGCTCCACTGAGAAAATAAACATGATTATGTCAGCACATATAGGTTTGTGTTTTGAAATAGCAACATACATGTATATTTCAACCATTTTAACACTTACCAGTCAGTATTCAGCTGGTAGTAGTGTTTTATTAATCGCTGGCTGTTGATGGCTAAATTAGCCTCAGATATTCAGTGTTGTCCATGTGCAGGTACCAGCATTGAATATTCAGGACTGACCAGACTGCTGCTGACTACTGGAACTTATGTGGGGTTTGCTCCTGCCCAAAGGACCACTGGATCACCAGGGCTTGTAGATAGGCCCAAAGGGCCTTCTGGGGCTTGGACAGGGCAAGAGAGAAGATCAAATGTGCTCAGGATGGGGAGAAGAGATCATGGGATCATATGACTTTGGGAAGTGGGAGAGGGGATCAGATGTGCTCAAGGGAGGTACGGACACTGAATATTTAGTCATGACTGAACTGTTCTGACTTCCAGAACTTATGTATGTTCCAGGTGATATTCAGCCAGGATCCGCATAAGATACTTATATTGGTCCTAACTTAATATTGGCCAGGACCTGCATAAGAGGAAACCACATATACTGCCACCCTCCCTGAGAACCATGCTCTGATCCTCTCCCATCCCCTCAAGCAAATTCAATCCTCCCTGTCCCCCATGCAGCATGTTCTGATCTCCCCTTCCACTCCTTGAGTCCCAAAGGGCCTCCACCAGGCCTACCTACCATTCCTAGTGGTTTAGCAGTCTTTGGTAGAAGACAGCAGTGGCAATGACCAAATAGATGAGGATGGGTAATCCAATTCCCTATATTATAAGGAACACAAGTCGCAAAAGATGATAACCACACTTAACAAACGGCATCTGGACTCCACTTGAGCTGTGTTTTGGTGTTATTACCTTCATCAGGAGTCCATTGAAAAAATATTGTTTTCTTATATTATCTAGTGAGTGAACAGCAAGATACCATGAAATGATAAACACTATCTTGATATGCATTGTTCTCTGAAGCAGCAATCTACCAAACTTAAAGCTTCAGCTATGCAACTGAGCTCTGGTAGTCTAGTGGTATTTGAGACAGGACTGAAACCAACTTGGTTGTGCCCTTGCTGTTCCTAGACAAAAATGGCCACTGTGACCTCTAGTACCATTAACCCATTAGTGTCCAATGTTCCCATAATAAGCCATATGGGAACAAATTGATTTGTTCCCATATGGGAACATTGGGCACTAATGGGTTAATACAAGACTACCACTAAAGTCATGGTGGTAATATGTACCTAGAAATCATAAGGGGCAAAAGCAAGTGGGGTTTGTTCCTATCCAAAGGACCACTAGACCACTGGGGCTTTATGCCACTTTTTAGATATTTTTCTCATTGGAAAATGAGCCCCATGGAGGGGCATAATCGAACTGGGTGCCCATCATTAAGGGTGCCCATATTTACGGGCACCCGGCAAAGGGGCGGGGCATCCCGTATTATCAAAACAAGATAGGCGTTCAACTTTCATTTCATTAATACAGTCGGGACCGGCCAAATCTCAACATTTAGGTCGACCAAAATGTTGAGATCGCCAACCTTAGAGATGGCCGGCCTCGGTTTTCGCCTATAATGGAAACCGAGGATGGCCATCTCAAAAATGGCCAAATCCAAGCTCTTTGGTCATGGGAGGAGCCAGCATTCGTAGTGCACTGGTCCCTCTCACATGCCAGGACACCAATCGAGCACCCTAGGGGGCACTGAAGTGGACTTCACAAATTGATCCCAGGTGCATAACTCCCTTACCTTGGGTTCTGAGCCCCCCAAACCCACTCCCCACAACTGTACAGCACTACCATAGCCCTTAATGGGTGAAGGGGGGCACCTAGATGTGGGTACAGTGGGTTTGGGTGGGTTTTGGAGGGCTCCCATTTACCGCCACACGTGTAACAGGTAGGGGGGATGGGCCTGGGTCTGCCTGCCTGAAGTGCACTGCAGTACCCACTAAAAACTGCTCCAGGGACCTGCATACTGCTGTCATGGAGCTGGGTATGACATTTGAGGCTGGCATAAAGGCTGGAAAAATGTTTTTAATTAGTTTTTTTTAGGGTGGGAGGGGGTTGGTGACCACTGGGGGAGTAAGGGGAGGTCATCCGGTCAGTTCAGGCATATTTTTGAGGCTTGGTCGTGAACAAAAAGGGACCAAGTAAAGTCGGCCAAATGCTCGTCAGGGACGCCCTTCTTTTTTCCATTATCGGCCGAGGACGGCCATCTGTTAACCACGCCCCTCTCCCACCTTCAGTACACTGCCGACACACCCCCCTTGAATTTTGGCCGTCCCTGCGATGGAAAGCAGTTGAGGCCGGCCAAAATCGGCTTTCGATTATGCCGATTTGGCCGGCCCTGAGAGAAGACCGCCCATCTCCCGATTTGTGTCGGAAGATGGGCACCCTTCTTTTTCGAAAATGAGCTGGATAGTGTCCCTTTTACTAAAGTGCATTAGGATATTAATGCGCAGTTCAGAATATAGTAACAGCCAACACACAAAACACGCTAAACACGTTCATGGTTTTTGCCATTACCATACACTAAACTGTGCATTAATAGCATTTTTTTTTTTGCAGGGCATTGGCAGAGAATGGGCATGGAGAGGTTTCAACACCTAATGTGCTGCACTTACTATACGCTGAGTAACATGCAGTAAGCAGGGGACCACTTACTGCCTCCTAGATAGGAGGCATAAGGTCCCGCTGCTCAAAAGTCACTGTTAAATACCGAGTGTGTCTATATCCACGGTTGAAATTACTGATTTTAAAAAGTGATCAATACTCAAAGGAAATTGCATTCAAATGAGATGCATGAAAGTTCTGCAAGCAGATCAGTAGGGAAAGTGCCTAGTACATGTGCAGAATGGTTTCACAGTAAGATACATGCGAGAAAGAGGAACCCAAACTATAGCTACGTGATGCAAGGTTCCACGTTAGGAGTCACCGACAAGGAAAAGGATCTAGGAGTCATCGTTGACGATACTTTGAAACCTTTTGCTTAGTGTGCTGCAGTGGGAAAGAAAGCAAATGGAATGTTAGGTATTATAAGGAAAGGAATGAAAAATAAAGGGTGTTATAATGCCCTTGTATCGCTCCATGGTGTGACCACACCTTGAATACTGTGTGCAAGTCTGGTCGCCGCATCTCATAAACGATATAGTGGAATTAGAAAAGGTACAGAGAAGGGCAATGAAAATGATAAAGGGAATGGGATGATTTCCCTATGAAGAAAGGCTGAAATAGCTTGGGATCCTCAGCTTGGCGAAAAGACGGCTGAGGGGAGATATGATGGAGGTATATAAAATACTGAGTGGAGTTGAACGGATAGATATGAATCACTTGTTTACTCTTTCCAAAAATACTAGAACTAGGGGGCATGCAATGAAGCTGCAAAATAATACATTTAAAATGAATTGAAGGAAATATTTCTTCACTCAATGTGTAATTAAACTCTGGAATTCGTTGCCAGAGAATGTTGTAAAAGCAGTTAGATTAGATGGGTTTAAAAAAGGTTTGGATAGCTTCCTAAAAGAAAAGTCCATAAGCCATTATTAAATTGGACTTGAGAAAATCCACTGCTTATTTCTAGGATAAGCAGCATAAAATATATTGTACTGTTTGAGGATCTTGCCAGGTACTGGATTGACCACTGTTGGAAACAGGGTAGTTGGCTTGATGGCCCTTCGGTCTGTCCCAGTAAATCAACACTTATGTACTTATGCATTTATGTCAATGTTCTATGCATGCCCAGGAAAAAAGGCAACAACCATGTCATAGGCATGCATCCAGTGATATCACATGGAATTTCCTTTTTGCAACAATTTTTTAACACTATTGTTATGTGTGGGACAGACATATATAATGCATGCACATGGTACATTTCACACACACATGCTGATACTATTAACAAATATTCCACAACAACTTTTTAACAATACTGCTATGTGTAGGACACACACATATAATGCACACACATGGCACATTTAACACACATGTGCAGATACTATTAAAAAATGGAAGCCCCACCGAGAAGTCGCCCTCATGCAACGACAGCTCCAGACCTGCTGGAACATTTTGAACATTGAAAAGTAGGCGCTCCATTCTGTGAAGTGCGTGGAAATGTCTGTGCATCACACAGGATGCTCATTTTAATACTAATGAGCTCATTGCAATACATTTGCATAGGATCATTGGTAGCTGTAACAGCAAATGGTAAAAGTGATACAGAACCCCTTTGTGCATTAGATGCTGAATAACGTGCATGCTAGACTGGCTACAACCAGTCTAAATCATTAACTACTACCTCAATAACACATGCTTAATGAACTTTTAACCTGGAACTTGTATTAAAAAATGCAAGATGCACATCTAATATTTATCATGTTTGTTTTGCAGTAACAGCGTGTTAATTTCCCAAGTTAAGGCACGGTAATTGCAAAATCTAACACACTTTAGTAAAAGAACCCCTTAATGCATGTAACATATTGCATAGTATGTAGGTAGATTTTCAGTATTTAAACATTTATGTGCACACCTATGCACATATAGGCTATTCTAGTCATTTACATGTATATTCACCATGTAAATGTTAGCACCTTATTTCTAGAATTACCCTATGTCTGGTTATTGCTCTCCTGTTTGTATAAGTAAAAGTAAGCCAAAAACAAAAAAATGCAGAGTTAGGCTAGGTGTCACAAGTCTAGATGGTGAGCCCTTGGACTGCCGATGGATCCACAACCTGGAGACCAGGAAGCCTGGACACGGTAGATGAGTCACTCTGGAGTATGGTAGATAAGCTGATGGCCCAGAAAGAGCCTTTGGGCAGGAACCGGAGATAATGCAGACTTGACAGGAACTGGAAACAGGTACTGAAGACAAGGCAGACTTGGCGGGAACTGGATGCAGGAACTGGAGATGAGGCAGACTTGGCAGGGAGGCAGGAACTGGAGAAAATAACTTGGAAGGAATTGAAGGCAGGAACTGGAGACAAGCAGACTTGGCAGAAACTGGAGGCCAACAGAGGCAGCACAAGCAGTGTTGTGAAGGCAGTATGAGGAAGTCCAACGCTGCGCTAAGTAGGCCATGGCAGAAGACATCATTGGCTGGATCTGGATTGGTCCCATGTCACTAGTTCTTTAAATAACAGGCTGTGGTGCCCGTTCACATCTAAGGAGAGTGAGGACATCAGAAGCAGGAAGACAGCCCACATGCTGGAGAACCCTCATGGCAAGCCCACCACTCCATATCCAGAGCACAAGGCACAGAGGGAGCCGGGACATCAATGTCAGTGCCCCAGAAGTCCAGAGGTGAGTCAGGGCTAGAGCACACATCTTAACAATGATCACAACCATGTCATGAAACCAGGGGATGAAAATTTCATGCAGAGAGAGTGCACCAGTCTCTATTATAAATGTGCATTAATTATTGCACCCTAAGAAGTTTAGGGGCTCATTTTCGAAACAGAAAAAAAGTAAAAAAAAGGGGCACAAAGCAGCAAATGGACATTTTTTCCCCAAATCACAAGGAGGCATGTTGGGGGTGGGATTTGGCCATCCCTAGAACTTGGACATTTTTTTTGTCATAATGGAACAAAGCAAAAATATCCAGGGCTCAAAGTCAGATATTTTGATCTAGATCTGTTTCAATTATGTCCATTCGGTTTTAGATGTCATATCGAAAATAACCTTCTTAGTATTTGTTAAAGTCACTTAACATGTACTAACCTAGCAATCAACACATCTTAATTTGATTAGTGTATGTTAAAATGTTATAACGAATGTTTAAAAAATCACTATTAAAATGAATCTGTGAAACTAACACACACAAAAAAAAGAAAATTGGAAAAAAAATCATGAAAAAACCACATTTCAAAAAAAATTGTGCACATTTTGATGCTTGCTTCAAAACAAGTGTAAAGTAGGCAGACACTTAGTATTCACTTTCTAAGCACCACCAACACTTTCAAAGTGAAATCTGTAAGATGTTTTACTTTGAAAATGAACTTATACTCTTGTATGTACAGGACTGCAAGCTCCTTGGGGAAACCCATTATTGCCTTCCCTGTGTATATGCTACTGTTTGTGTGCATGGTTCTATTCTGAAACATAAAAGAAAAATGAAGGCAAACCAATAAGCTGTAGGTGTTTTATTTCATTGAACTAACAATATTTTTCATGAGCACCTTTTCAGAACTTTCCTTCTGTAATCAGATCAGTGATACTGACCTGGCACTGACCTCATGAAGACAATATAACTGTCAGAGAAAAGCTATAAACAAAAATGTTGTTAGTTCTATAAAATATGTGGCTAAAATACAAGCACAGGATCTTAGTTCTTAGATAAAGGTGATCTCCTCTTGGCCTTTTGACTGAGAGTGACCACTTGTAAAATATGGAGGGGTTAATACCCTGCCACTTTGCCCTATTGGGAACAACAGAATGGAGAAACTTTCTCATTAAAAATAATTGGTTGCAACTTGTTTGATTACCTTCATTTCGATCTATATAAGCCTAAAAGTCAACTTTTCCAAAAGGGTTGAGGGTTATAAAATACAAATTTCTCCTCCCAAGCAACAGTGAATAAGTTTGTTCAATATTAGGTGTGCTAAGCACTCGCAGAACTGGCACCTATCTATAAGGCTGCCAACTGGATCTAGACTCAGGGTTCTGCAGTGGCTGCCAGTTAAGGCTAGAATAGATTTTACAGTTGGCTGTTTGATTTATAAGATTTTTTATAGCCGTTGCCCATTGGATCATACATCCTTAGTGTCTTATCCAACATCTCGTCAGTCCTCTCGATTTAACTACTCATTGAATTTAAGTCCTCCAGCAGTTAATAAGATTTGTTATAAACATTTTTATGACAGCTGTTTTAGTATCTTTTCAGTTAAGATATAGTACTCGAATCCAATTCAACTCCGATGTATAGATTGTTTTCAGTTTAGACGAGCCTTGAAAACCTTATTTGATAAACACTTTAATTTATGAAAATTTTAAACAGTGATTGAATTCGTATTGTAACCTGCTATGATTCCTATTGGAAATTTGTGGGATATAAAAACTGGGATTGGAATGGAAGTGCTGAAAGCAGAGAAGTGGCAACAGGGAAACCTAACTAGAACCTCTGTCCAGGGTCCTGAAATGGATAGTGCCAACATCATTTTCATCAGTTTTTGACTGTCTCTCATATCAATGTCAGAAGATGGTCAGTATCTATTTATATCAAAAATTGCTACAATTATGGGAAAAATTCCAGGAATTGTCGCTAATAGTGGGCTTAGCATTCCAAAGGAATTATGGGCTGGATTCAGTAAATAGTGCTCAAAATTCAGCACCAGAAAAAAAAAAAATCAGCATTAAGTGTGATTCTTAAAGATGCATGCCTTTAACAGAATAATGCTTACTGTCGATTCTCATGCCTAACTTTAGGTTCCAGACTTATGCCTGCTGAAATCTGGTGTAAATGCTGACACCCAAATTAGGCACGCTGAGGCCATATTGTATAATTCTGAATGTAACCTTTCAGAACACCACTGATATGCACATGGCCACACCCCTTTTGAGTTATATGGGGGTGGGACATCTGTACCCATTCAGTGATATCCAGATGCTGTCTATACAGCTAAGCAACATAGGAGGAAATTCTATGAATGAGCACCTATAATTTTTTATTTATTTAAAAAAATTATACATTGCCTATAACCTAGAGGGTTTACAAAATAACATACATAATAAAAACAAACTCAGAAGAAAGAAAAACAATCACATTCCACATATCACAAACTGCCACCTACTTCTACTGGTCCCTCAATATAGTAAACACAGACTGTTCTTACTTAAAAGCTTCCACAAACAACTGCATTTTTAACAGTTTCTTAAACTGACCCACATTGTTGCACAATCAAAGTTGCCCAGGGAGGGCATCCCATAGCCGAACCCCACAATGGAAAAAGCAGACAGACTCTTATCAGCACACCAAACTCTTGCTACAGTGTCTAAAGATAAGTGCATCACATTTTCTGAATGCAACGACTGTTGCAGACAGTATGCACAAACAGATTGAGCAAAATAAAACGGAGTCCCCAAATATAATGCTTTCACCACTTGCATGGTTCTTTGGTACCAATTGTCAGCATATGTACAGTATATGTGCTAAGCACTATTCTATAAGGTAGCACCTAAGTGCTATAGCATGTATACATGCATAGAGCATGGGCAGGCCATGGGTGTGTTGTCAAACAATGTATACAACATATAGAATACTATGAGTTTCATGCAAGATTGATTCACTTAAGTACATCCACTTACACCAGCCATTGAACTACATGCCTAACATATGGCTCACCAAAGCAGGTTTGCGCTAGTATTCTATAGTGACTTAGATATGCCTAAGTGTCTGTGATGCTGTGAGCGAAATGGATACAGGGCCCAGAAAAAGTGACACCATGCAGCAGGTTAGAGTGAGCAAAATCTACATTTCTTAAAGGAGTTGGGAAGGGAGACCTGTTGAGTTTACAATGGAAGGAGAAATCTAGTGCAAAACCAGTCTTTAAATAGAAGAATGTCCTTGGTGGCCTACTCCTGCAGGCCACAAAGAGACTGCATGCACTACAGTCTCTTGGTAAAGCAATACTTCTTCTTGGCTCTGGGCTGGCTCTTCAGAGTTATCAGTACAGTTCTTAACATTTCATCAGCCAGTCTGCCTCAGGCTGGATCCAACATGCAAAGCTACAAGGTCCAAGTTAAACTTGGCCTACCTGGCTATTGTGGTTGTTGTTCACAGTAATGAGGTAAAGGTGTATGCAGTAGGTCTTCGCTCCTCTGGGCCTCCTTAACCCCCCTCTGGCCATGCCTTTTTTAGTTCCTGGTTTCGGCGCCACCCCTCCATCTCACTTCTTCCCTAGGCGGAACTAGGAGTTTTAAGGTGGCTCAGAGTATCTGAGAGACCTTTCTTAAGGATGAGGGCCAGTGTTCTGTATACCCCTTCACAGTGCTGTTATAGCATTGTTACCCAGTGTGCCCCATTGTGGTGCCTAACTTAAGACACACAGTTACAGAATTGTCCCCCTTAATTTAGGCCTGCAAAAAACCAATCCTAAATTAAACTACTCAACTATATTTATATTAACTGAACATTGCCACTATACTTTTAGCCACCAGTGGTCACTATATATATATTCAGTTCCACTGCCTATCTATATAATGGTGCTGAATATTCACATTAAACAAAATGTCATCATCTACAGTTCAATTAAGACCAGATACCCTGAAGCTACACCTCAGATCACTCAGTTTCACCAAGGAAGCCCCTTGTGGCACTGGGCCCTGGTCAATTGCTCTGATGGGCTCCTACTAAGAATGGGCCAGCATGGACATTAGGTGGAAATGGTCTGGAATTGCTTAGCTTCTCCATGATAGTTTGCCTGAAGCCACATCCAGAATCATCAAAAGAAGAGTTAAATGAAGAAAGGGTTACAAGGGAGACATAGAGTGGTTGGCAGAGCTCATTCCAATATCACAGAGGAGACTGAGATAAGGTGGGATGTTTAGCAACACCCATCCTTTTGTGCGCTATGACTGAAGACTACAGAAGTGTGCAAGCACCACATGCGTAATTTTGAAGCCACCATGTCTCTGTCTTTAATGGCAGCCTGAAATGCTTCCTCCTAAAACTAACCTTGGCTTCCCAAGAGTGAATAGATTCCCAAGAATAAAGGCTCATGCATTGTCTTGATAAGATGGAGGCAGTTCAGTTCCCCTGTTTTCCAACTTCTTTGAAGAAGGCATGAAGATGTAAGGATCATTCCCAAAGCAGGAGGATTAAACTTCTTGCTGAAAAAAAGTCAAAATAAAATAACATTTCCTTTCTTCCACAAAAAAAGAAATGTTTTCAAGAGCTGTTGGGAGCCAAACTTAGACAGGCTGAGAGCCTATACGTTTCAGGACATATTGCATGTTTGCTTGTAGGGTTATTGTGGTCAGATAAATTGAGTACAAAGTTCTGTGCTGCTCACACCAAAATGACAGACTGTTCAACAAAATAGATATTGCAAGAGGCTTCAGCTTCAAGTTCCTTAAATAGTAACACTGTATACCAATTATAGCATTTCTGGATGTTTCCTGAAGGCTGAGACATTGGAAGTGCTTGCTAAAACATTCATGACACCCTCCCCTACATCCATCCCACTTCCACCTCCTCTCTCCTTCCTACTTCTTGTGGCTTCCTTTTTTCCTCATGCTCGGAGGCAGAACCCCGTAGAGCATCAAATTGTCCCTTAAAGTGCATTTCTTTGAATATTCATTTTTTAGTGGAAAATAAGTGATGCCTATGAAGGGTCTCACCATCAAGGGTGATAGATAAAAAAAGCCAGCTATTCGAAGATAACATGTGTCAAAATAACAGAGAAAAATAACAGAGAAACAGAGAGACTGAAGGTAAAGAGAAACAGGGAAGGAAAGAGGATATAATAACAGAGACAGAAAAAAGGCAAAGAAATAGGGATGTGCACTGCCTAAAATATTTTTAGTTTGTGTTCAGCATTCTCAGAAATGTTCTTAGTTTTGGGTGCTCTTGTGGGTTCATTTCATACATTTGGTTTACTAAAATATTTTTAGTGTGCATTGAAATTTTTTGATGAATGCAAATCAATGATAGGTGCTTTAATTTATAGACTAATGTGAAATAACTCTATTTCTCATGCACTTAGGGGTTCTTTTACCAGTGGCACAGCCAGACCAGGGCCGCTGAGAGGGGGTGGAGGGGGGGGGCAAAATTCCCCGGGCCCAGCCTCCAAGGGGGGCCCGGCGCTGGGGTCTCTCTCTCTTCTGCTCCTGACAGGCCCCAAGTAATTGGGACCTAACAGGAGCAAGAGAGAGAAACCTCTGGCGCCAGGCCCCCCTCCAGCGCTGCTCTTCACTTATTTCCACTGCCGTGCCAAGCGACTGCTTTTCCCCCTCAGGCGCATGCTCAGTTTTGAAACTGAGCATGCACGATGATAGAAAAATGCAGTCACAGGTGCAGGGCAGGCATGGAGTGAAGAGCAGCTCTGGATTCTTCCGCTGGTGGGGCCTCGAGATCCCCGCCAGCCACAAGGTACCTCAGTTGTGGCAGCGGTGATCCTGGGGGGGGGGGGGGGTATGAGTGGCGATGATCCAGGGGGGCAGCAGAAGCAGCAGCTCTGCCCCAGGCCCGGCTCAGTCTCTCGGTGGCCCTGAGCCAGACAGCCAATTTTGGGTGGGCCTGAGCACAAAGTGGATAGGCACAAAATTTTCTCTGCCCCTCCCTACCCCCATATCAAAATATAAATGCTTTAGCTAATGAGGATCCCCAAGCT